>NC_064249.1:80215462-80515462 GCF_003254725.2 Canis lupus dingo
GTCTGAATTATACCCGGTGTTGCAGTCCCTGTGTCTCCAAGACTTGGGGCTCTGGGCAGCTGGCCACAAGGCAGCGTTCAGCGTGAGGCTGTTAGTTGGGAGTGCTCGGGGGAATGGACTCCCACGGGGGGGGGGGGGGGGCCGGAGGAGAAGTGGATGGTGCAGCCCCAGCAGCTTCAGCCGACTCCCAGGACCTTTGGAGGCGAGCTGACCTCCTCAGGTCTGTTCCAGGTGGGGGCACAACGCCTTATCTTTATCGAGCCCCTTACAGAGTCATTGAACGTGGGCATCCCTGGACGGACATGACGTTGGGTCCGGTGGCTCTGCAGGCACCCGCAAGGCAATCCCGCAAGGGTTGTTCTGCGCTGAGGACTGGCCGCTGACCGTTCCCAGCACCACCAGTGATTCTCGGAGGGGCATCTGGGTGGCTCGTCTGTGTGCCCTCTGTGGTCTGCATATGGCTCGGTTTTCTCTGTAGACAGGAAGTGTATCCCATACGGCTCTGTCCTCCCCGGCAGCCCGAGCATGGAGCCAAGAGCATGATAGGTGGGCAGCAAGCCACCATCCACACTGAGCTACAGGCATAGGCAGCGGGCTTGCTGGAGGCCTCTGCACTTGGGGACCTACCACCTCGGCCACAGCTGCCAGGAGGGAGATGCTGCGGCTTCAGGTGTCAGCCTGTCAGGACAGAGCCCCCGGGGACAGACCCCTGGCCCACCCCTTCCTTCTTCGGGGAGCTGGGGTCTGAAAGGGAATAGTCCACCTGCTGGGGGCGGGGGTGGGGATGAGGCCCTGCGAGTTACTAAACTGCTGCCGCCGTGGTGTCTGTTTACTCATTCGTTCATTCCCTTGATCCTTCGTTCATTTCTGAGCACCTCCGGTGAAGCTGGCCCAGGGCTGCAGAGGCATGGGGTGTGGCAGCTTTTCTTCTGGGTGGGGTGGGCTGCATGTACAGCTGGACGAGGCTCCCTGGCCGTGATCACTCCCCACCTTGGAGTCCGGCCCCCCATTCCCAGGGAAATCTTGCTCATGTTCCTCTGGCCCCCGGTTCTCTGCTCTCACTGGGTACGCCCCTGCCCCGGTTCCACCCCTTGCACTTTGCTGTCCATTCCAGATGCTTCACCAGAGCATGTTGTAACAGATGAAATCAGCCTGCTACCCGGGCTCCCAGCCTTCAGCAGCCTCGCTGTTCTGGGTTGTCTCAGGGAAATTGGCTCTCGCTGCAGGCCACCATGGGGGTCAGTGGCACCACCTGCTTTGAGGTTCCCCCCAGGGGAGCTTGCGTGTGGCCAGGACAGCATCTATGGTCCCCCCACCCCCTACACAGTGTGCTCCAGTAGTCTCTGTGCCTCTAGAATAAAGATAAAATAACCACCACGTCTTACAGGAGAGGGAAAAAAGAGTCACACTCGAGGTAGTCCAAAATAGGAGAATGGTGGTCTCCGTGTGTGGCATCCACTCCACTATTGCACGCCACGAAAAGGATGAATGCAGACCTCGCCCAGCAACATGGAAGCGGGTTTATGACGCACCGTCACAAGAAGCGAGGGAACAAAGCTGGCGCTGCCCACCGTCTGTGCCCCACTGGGCTGTGCCCGCATCACTTCCAAACCAGATCCCCCGGGGCACCCCCAGCACGCGCAGAGGCCCTCCGGGGCCCGGAGCCAGTGGGCGCCGTGGGAGCCCACAGGGCCCAGGCACCGGTGGACGCGGTGAGAGGGCGGCCCCCCAGGGCCCCCCGGAGCCCTCAGGACAGCAAAGCCACTGTGCGCCCCTCACAGCCCACCCCGGCCCTGGCCTGGGCGCTTCCTCGAGCCCTGGTTTCACAGACACCACAGCAGCCCCTGCACGCCCTGCATCCCCAGCCCTCGGGACCGCTCTTCCATTCAGCACACCGCTTCCACGCGAATTGCTGCCCATCCGCTCCGCACACAGCGAAGCCCACAACAGCGTCTCTATAAGTGGAAACACGTGCAATGCCGACTCACGGGACGCGGATGCTGGTGTAGCGCGTGTCAACGTATGGGGCGGGAGTTCCTGTGTGTTCATTTTAAAATTTGCCCTTTGATATTGGGATACTATTTATTTATTTATTTGTGAGGGTTAAGCCAGCATTGAAAAGGAAAAAAGGAGGGATGGAGCAGGTACAGAAGATTGTAGAAGGTTGATGAGACACAGCGCCAGCAGCCGGCATTTGCTGAGAAGGGGAAGGTTCTGGTGACGGTGGCAGGGTACAACTGACTGCGAAGACACAAGCACGTGGGAGCCTGAGCGTTGCTCGTGTAATGATTCTGTCCCCACACAGGTGGTCCACCTTCTCTTTCCCTCCCACCCATTATTCCTGGATTGCGGCCTGGCCGATGTTTGGATCTGTCTGAGAGACAGCTCTCTTTCAACTGGAGTGGAAGATAGGGAAGATAGGGAAGACAGGCCTTCCCAGGCCCAGCGCAGCAGGAAGGATGGAGCAGGCCTGGGACACGGCCGCCTCACTGGGAAGAGCCTGGGATAGCTCTGGGAGGGCTGTGCCAGCCTGAAGGCCGTGGCAGCGACACCCCGCCCCGCCCATGCCTGCTGACCCTCCTGGAGCCTCCCAAAGTCCATCCTGCAGCCACGCACCATGCTTTCTGAGCTGACGCTCGTTCCAGGACCTGAGGGTGGAAACTTACCATATGCCTTCCCAACACCCTCTGTAGGCACACGAGGGAGGGCCTGGGGCTCGGATTATGGGTGTGTGGTGCCAAAGAAGCCACGCAGTTCAGTCCACAAGTAAATCCCTGATGGCTTGATGGGAGGATGAAGGTCAGCACAGTCCTGCCCTCTGGGGTTCTGCAGACCCATCTGCTGGGTGGCAGGTTAGATCTCCTTCCTTCCCCAGTGGCCAGTCCCATAGCCTGTCCTGCCAGCCCTCGTTCCAACATGCGTCCTGCACCTGACCATTTGTCCACACCTCCGCTGCCACGCCCGGTGGTCCAGCACCCTCTGGGGGCACCAGAACTCCTCCCTCTCTGCCTCTGTGCCGGAGCCTTCCACACATTCTCACTCCCAGAATCCTCCCTTTAAAACATAAGGAGGATATCTGTCACTCTCCAGCTTCAAACTCTCAGTGGACCCCACCGTAATTAGATTGAATTCTATACTCCTTACGATGACCTAAGTCTGTGCTACTCACAGGTTGGTCCTCAGACCAGCAGCTTGGACCCCACCTGGGAAATGGAAATGAAGTATCCCAGGCTCCCCTGCAGACCCACCAAATTGAAATCCCCGGGTGGTGTGCATGTTGCCCTTGGAGGAGCACTAGCCTAGGAGACCGAATGAGGTCTGTTTGTCCCTTCCACCTTATGGAGGGCCAGCACCCTGCAGATTCAAAAGGCCCTTTCTGTGTTCCCAAATAAAGGAGACCCTCTGACACCCATTGCTTTTTTTGGAGATTTTATTTATTTATTCATGAGACACACAGAGAGAGAGGCAGAGACACAGGCAGAGGGAGAAGCAGGCTCCCCGCGGGGAGCCCGATGTGGGATTCGATCCCAGGACGCCAGGATCACAACCTGAGCCCAAGGCGGATACTCAACCACTGAGCCACCCAGGTGCCCACACCCATTACCTATAATTCTGTTCTTCCATTTTGTTTTCTTTGGAGTGTTCTTACCCATCAATGAGATTATTATTTATGTTTTTGTGATACTGTATGCTCTCCCACTAGAATGTAGACTTGATGAAGGTACGGCCCAGCCCATCCTGCCTTCCACGGTGCTGCCCCAGCCTCAAACAGTCCCTAGAGCCCAGGAGGGACCCCGTCAAATCAACACACATGTACTGGGTGCCTGTGATAGGCCTACGCAAGGTTCGCTGAGCCCACTAAGAGCTTGCAGTCCTGCTGGGAGGACCCGCCTATTATGTGTGAAAGTTAATTCAAGATATGGGAGCTGACGACTAATGAGAAATGGCCCCAGACCCTCCAAAGTTCATTTGGTTGGAAAATGAGAAGGGAAGGGATGTGTCTGGAAATTTTAGGGAAGGAATGTGTGGAACATAGGTCTTCCAAGAATGTGGGGCTGGCTCTGGAATGAGGACGCTTGCCTGTTGGGCTTGTGGTGATGCTCTGGCCCCTTCTCAGCAGGTGGAAACAATCAATCTTCAAAGATTAACAAGAGCAGGCACCAGTGTTCATCATCACTTTAACCTTAATGGAAACAGGGCGATGGGAGAAAAAAAATACCCTTTAGTATATAGAACCGTGGCTCTCTAGGCATGTTGCCTGGAGCAGCAGCATCTCCTGAGGCCTTATTGGAATCTTTGGGCACCTGGGTGGCACAGTCGGTTTTGGCTCAGGCCCTGGTGTCAGGGTCGTGAGATGGAGCCCTGCAATGGGCTCTGTGCTCAGCACGGAGTCTCCATGAGACTCTCTCCCCCTCTCCCTCTGCGCCTCCCCCCTGCGTGCTCTCTCTCTCTCTAAAATAAATAAACCTTAAAATAAATGCGAATCTGAGACCCCATCCCAGACCTACTGAAACCACGATGTCTGGGGGAGAGACCCAGCCACCTGTGTTTTAAGAAGCCTCCAAGTGAGGCAGCTGATGGGCACTGGATTTTGATGTGATAAAAATAAATATCTTTTGACAAAAATATGTAAAATAGTACATTTGTTACAGAAAATTTGGAGAAATGGAGAAGTACAAAGATTAAGGGATCAGTAGTTCCACGACTCAGAAGTAACTTTAATACTATTAATATATTGATGTGTCTTCTCACAACCTTCTCTAATGCACATGTGTAATTTTTTTAAATTTTATCCAAATAGGGATTCTGCTGGACATTATGCTTTTTTCACTTAGCAGTTTAGCTGTATTTCCTAATCATTCATAGGAAACTCATTTTAGTAGCTTTATACTCTTCATGCACATTAATATACCACAATAGCTAAACATTTGGTTTCCAATTTTCTCTAATGTAAATAGTACCAGAACCAACATCTTGGCTCAAAAAATCTGAATATTTTCTGTTTTTTTAAAAAAATATTTGATTTTTTAGATTTTTTTTTAGTGTTGATTTATTTAAGTAATCTCTATACCCAACGTGAGGCTCAAACTCATGACCCCCAGATCAAGAGCCACATGTCCCTCCAACTGGGGCAGCCAGAGGCCCCAAATCTGAGTATTTTCTTAGGATAAAATGCTAGAAGAGCACTACTTAGGCAAACACTTGGATACTTTAGGTGTCTCAATTAACATTTTACTACTAAAAAGTTTTAAAAGTGGGTGTATAGGGAAGTCTGGGTGGCTCAGTCGGTTATGTGTCTGCCTTCGGCTCAGGTTGTGATCCCAGGGTCTTGGGGTTGAGCCCTTGTGTCGGGCTCCCTGTTCTGTGGGTTGAGCCCCCCATTGGGCTCCCTGTTCTGTGGGTTGAGCCCAGCATCGGGCCTGCTTCTCCCTCTGCCTCTGCCTGCTTGTGCTCTTTGTCAAACAAATAAAATCTTTAAAAAATAAAAATGAAAACAGCAGGTATAGGGGCACCTGAGTGGCTCCGTGGTTGAGCGTCTGCCTTTGGCTCAGGGCGTAACCCTGGGGTCCTGGGATCCAGTCCCTCATTGAGCTCCCGCAGGGAGCCTGCTTCTCCCTCTGTCTGTGTCTCTGTCTCTCCTGAATAAATAAATAAAATCTTAAAAAAAAAAAAACCCAGCAGTAACACATATGGCAAAGAAAAGTTAACATATCAACCATCAACCCTATGAAGAACTTCCATAAACCTTAGAGAAAGGCTCTCAGTGCCATAAAAGGGGAAAAGGGACTGGCAGCTGACTGATGCGGGATTGTACACGGCAAATGACCATTGTTGTTCCTCATTGCTGCTGAAAAATCCCAAGTTAAAGCCCCGTGATGCCACCTTTTTTTTCCCTCATCTTCTTCACATGCTAGGTCACCTTAAAGAAATAAACAGGAGTAGTCAGGGCTCGCAAGCAAAGGCCAAGTGAAACGAGTAAACGAGTATCCTCATCCATGTTTTCTGGAAGGAATATACACCGGTACCGCCGTTCTGGAGACTAGTTTGGTGTGATTGATTGATTGATTGATTGATTGATTTGAGAGAGAGAGAGTGAGAGCACGGGTGGGGAGGGGCAGAGGGTGAGGGAGAGAGAAAGACTCAAGCAGTCTGTATTAAGCACAGAGCCCAACTCAGGGCTCGATCTCACGACCCTGAGATCATGACCTGAGCTGAAATCAAGAGTCAAGTGAGCCCCTCCGGACGCCCCCCAGTTTATATGTTTTTATTGAAGCTTCACTCCCCGCAGATGGCTTGCTGGACGTCATCAAGACTCTGTCCCCAGAGCATGAGACGCCCAGGCACCAGTTGGAGTGCTTCCCTTGTGTTGACTTGCTGGGCCTTCCTGACCCCCGGGGCTGGGCTAGGGATTGATTCCAGGTTACAGATGAGAAATTGAGGCCAAAGCAGTCAAGTAACTCGTCTGCAGTGACATGGTGGGGAAGCAGCTGGGCTAAGATTTGAACCCTCACACGGCTGCGTTTCACCTCCCTGGAGGGCCGCCCCTCCATAGGGTGGAGATTGAAGGACAGAAAGGACCATCCCTGAGCCACCCGAGACCTTGCCTCCGAGGCATCCGGCCACCCCTCTCGGTCCCCTTCCATCGGCTGAGCTGGGGGGGGTTCCAGGCACCCTCCCCTGCACCTGCGAGGCATCTGCACTTCGGGTACTGATGTGGAAGGACTCCTGGGTCACCCAGTGCTGGCCGCTTGCTCTGTCCGTGGAGGGACTGGTGTGCCCGGGCGTAGCCTGTCTCTGCCTGGACATAGATTCATGTTTTCCGTGGCAGCTGGCTGGGCTCCCAGCCCTAACCCATCCGGGGACAACTGCACCACAGCAGCCTTCAGAAGGGAAGAAATGAAGTCCTTTATCAGGTCACAGCTATTTCCTCAGGAGCTCAGCGGTGTGCTGAGCACCACGGGAGACACACAGCTGGAAAGCCCTCACCCTTGAGTAATGTAACGTGCAGACCTGCCCTCGTGCTGTGACTGGAGGAGCGCTAGGTGGGTTGAGTGATGCAGGCCCTGCTTCTGGTGGGGTTAACCAGGACGGCTCACCGGAGGAGGCATCACCGGAATGGGTCCTCCAAGGATGCCAACAGCAATTGATGAGAAATGCTAGAAGCACACCCATAGCAGTGGCAGGCTCAGGTGTCCTCAGAAAAGGACCGTTATTTCAGATTGGCTGGAGTAGGAGGTACAGGTAGGGGGGAGGCGGGATCCGGCCAGAGATGTTGGTGGGGTCCCCACGGAGGAGGGCTTTGAGGGCCAGCTGAGGAGTGTGGCCTGTGCTCCTATCTTTGTGTCCCCCAGACCCCAGCATAGTCTGCAGGGGTGCCTGGGACGTGCTAAAGGCTCATCGTAGGTTAGCAAGTGAGCGAGTGATGAGCTTGAGGGAGGGAGTGATGGGGGCCCTGAAGGTAGAGCCAAGGAGGGTAGTGATTAGAGCGAGATCCTGTTAAGACAGGTATTGCTTAGCTCTGCAGATATGGGGAGAAGTCCCAGGCAGGGGGGCAAAGGCGAGGCCCAGTAGAAGGGGATTGTGAAGCTCCAGGATGAGGGGAAGAACCTGCCAGCACTGGGCCCCCGGGGAACCCCTGACAGGTGTTTGTGCATCCTTTCGCACCTGCCGGGATCTCTGGAAGAATGGTCACACCCCTCTGGGACCCTGGAGGTCCCAGCCCTCCCCTGTAGACTCTGAGGGGCACTAGCTTTGGCCCTGGCTTCTGTCTGGGTCTCCGGGTGTTTCCTGGGCACCCTCTGAGAGGCAGCCTATAAGCACCTGGGGCATGGGACTTCTGCGTCATGGACAGGAACCAAGGTGAAGGCGGCTTGGCCAAGGTCTCGGGCCCCACCCACACCCCAGGCCCGCGGTGCTTCCCAGCCCCCATGCTCTGGGGGCAGCCTGCAGTGCGGCTCCAGTGACGGTGAGCCAGGAGCACCTGAGCGGGTCCCTAGGACAGCCCAAGCTGCGTTGACGCTGCGGCCACCAGAATGCAGCTTGAGCCTGAGTCTGTGTTGAGGCCTGGGTTCGGCAATGAGTTCATCATTTGCACATGTCCTGTTTCAGAGATTCTGGGGGAATTTAGACCCTCAGATTTGCAGTTTTCCCCTTGACTTGGAGCCAGATGAGAAGCCCTCGATGTGGCCGGACCGGACGGGGCACCCCCCACCGCCCCGCCCCAGCGCCTGGAGTGAGTTCCGGGCCAGAGGCTCCAGTTTAAGCTGGTTCTGAAAACAAGGTAGATCCACATGGCCCTGCTGAGCTTATCTTCTAGTCTCTTCCCTGGCTTGTGCAATAACCACCTGTGATTATTTTCTGTGACTGGGGATTGTTTTTTTTTTTCCCTTTTTTGCGTTTACCTCCAGAGGCCAAAGAGAGGGGCAGCTTAGAGTATGATCGGCATCTGAGCAGGGGAGAAAGCCAAGGCCTGGGGGCAAGAGAGCCGTGAGTCGGTGTCATGGATGGGTCTACGGGACAGCAGGTCGGGGCCTGTCCCCTGGTGTCACTCTTCTGTCCACAACAAAATGCTCATTCGTAGGACCACAGGAGATACCACGCCGTCAGCTCCCTGGCTGCATGCGAGCAGATGTTCCCAGGATGCCCTCAAAGCCCGGTGCTGTCTCCATGGACTTGTGCACGGGCGACTCCGTGCTCCCCTTTCTCTAAAGCGCTGAACCTGCAAAGCACTTCAGAGGCCACACAAAGCTTTTGGTGTTAAAAGACTCATTTTATATAGAAAAACTTGTTTTTTTTTTTTAATTTATGTGTTTATTTATTTATTTGAGAGAGAGTGAGAGAGGATGAGAGAGAAGCAGATGTCCTAGTGAGCAGAGAGCCTGATGCAGGACTCAATCCTAGGACCCCAAAACCGTGACCTGAGCCGAAGGCAGATGCCCAGCCACTTAACTGACCGAGCCACCCAGGAACCCTGGGTGGAAAGATTTAAACAACAGAAACACTCATCTTCCCGCTAGTGAGAAATGCTATCCATAATCCCTTGTGATGTACGTGTTCTTAGAACTTTCCTGTTTTCTTCTCAACATACATGAGCATGCACACATAATGGGTTTCTGCACATACACTTTGCAAACTTTTTTTTTTTTTTCTCAACCATCCGTAGCTATCTTCTTTTTCTGGAAAAAGCATACGTAATAGTAAATTTTTTTTTTAATCATAAAAGTAACACACGTGCGTTGTGGAAAAAGAGAATTAGGAAAATACAGACAGTAAGAGAAAGAGGACGAGACCACTGTCATCCTCCTGCTGAGTGTGATCGTTACAAATGTATATTCTCCCTATTTGATGAACATTTATTTCATGAAGCAAATTGGGATCACTCTGTTCGGCCCGTGCTTGCACACGTCACCACAGAGCCTACTTCCGTGCCGGTAAATTATCTGCATTGCTTTAACAGCTAACGAGTCATTTCATTGTGTAAATGTACAGTCTCCTACTTCGACTTTTTCTGGGTCATTTACATTTTTCCCCACGACCTGGCAATACTAGGATTAATATGGGGCGATAACACTATGGCATGTAATTCGTTATTAGGATAAGCAGTGAGGAGTGGAATTGCTGGCTCAACGAAAATGTATGTGATAATTTTAGGGTCCCGACATTGCTAACTTGCCTACCAAAAAATTGTGTCTTTGTGGGTTTTTCTTTTTTTTTTTTTTCCCTTGACTGGCCAGGCCTGCATTTCTTCTGTTTTATGTGCACACGTGTTTTGACAAGGTCGGTCTCTTTTAGAGAATGAAGGAGCATGGAGACGTCTGTGCACGGGAAGGTCCCAGACTCAGGGTCACTGCTGTGGCTGAGCTGGCTCTGCAGCCCCCTCCCCCCATGTCATGCACCCCGGGCCCCTGTCCTGCGAGTCCTGGCCCCAGGCGTCTCCCCTCTGCCTCCTTCCCCCAACGGCTGTGACAGGGTCAGGACAGTCCTCAGTCATAAGAAGCTCACCTCAGGCTGCCCGACATTTAGAACGGGGAGAAAACACCATCTCGGGATTCTTTGGACATTGCGTGTTGACTTTGAATCTTTCATAGTTAACGTCACAAATATTGCATCAATTCGAATATTCCACTCCTCGGAGAAAAGGAAAGCACGAATGCCCAGTCCCCATTGACCTTTCCCCTAATCTAAATATGTGTTGTGTCCTCATTTTATGATTTGTTGAATCTGGCTTCTTCTTTAGCACACTCCTAAACGTTTGTGGAGCACCTGTCCCGCCGGGGCCGTGAGCAGAATGCAGGTGCTGCAAGTCAGGCTTGGGCTTGACCTCGGGGTTGGGGGGAGGCATCCGTTTAAGGTGAAAGGGGCACGAACCAGGGAGGAATCCTCGAGCTGCAGGAACAGGTGTCCGGGCACCAGAGGCTGGTTTGGCCCTCAGACTGTCCCTGCCGCCCTCAGCACAGCTCTCGTTGTCAGAGTTTCTCTGTGAACCCCAAGCGGGAATCCACACCACTTACTCACTGGTTCGGGTTCTGACCCAGAGCTCTCTGACAACCCCGGCGGTTGCCGACGGCAGCTGCCCGGTGCTTCCCTGCCCTGTCTGCCAACACGCCCTCCCTGGGCCTCCCTGCTCAAGCACACCCTCCTCGGCACAGGATCCCTGGGCACAGAGGGATCCAGGCCCCATGGCCAGGCCAGGGGCTGCAGGTAACCTCGGGCCTGTGCAGAGAGCATGGCTGCTTGGCCAGGTGTAGCCATTCCCCCCGTCACCCTGAGGAAGCAAGAGCCTCAGGACTGAGTCTTCTAGGAAGGCCAGACGATGAAAGGAATGAAGTCTCAGGGGCTCTGACGGGAAAAGGAGTGATTAAGAATCGTAATTAATAATTTGACGCAGACAACCAGCCTGACAGCAAGGAGCCGCCTTGCACAATTGTTCCGCGGCTCTTGCCTGATTACCAGCCTCATAACCTAAGCCTTCCTCTGGATGCGCTAATTAGGTAATTAGCTCCCTAAAGAGCATGCCTCTTAAAGATGCTCTCTCTGCAGGCTGGATGTGAGGTGCCAGCCACGGAGAGGCTTTTAGAGGTCCGCCCTCCACCCCAGGTGTGGGGACAGGGCGGCCAGCAGCACACTGGACAGCAAATGCAGACACGGTTGTGGAAGCCGCAGGGCGTCCAGCCTCTCTGATCCATGTGCTGTGGGGCCATGAGGGGCCCCAAGGACCGTGAGCAAAAGACACATGCAAGAAGACCATCTGTCTGGTCCCTCTGAGACAAGAGCACTGCGCCCATGGATGGTGGTGGTGATGGGGAGGATGATGGTGGCAGAGCTGAGAGATTCAGTAGAGTATAGAGGGGATCACTGAGCACGGGTGTCTCCCAGTAATGATGTGGGCCGTGGTTAAGCCACTTTATGTCTCTGAGCCTCAGTCTCCAAGTCCGTGCAAAGCGGCCAGGCCTGTAGTCTGCTGAGTGGTCCCTGCCCCTGCGGTGCCACCCGTGCTTCTGTGGGGACCATCCCTGCTGCCCCTCCGGGCCTGGGCCATCGGGGGGGGGGGGGCGGGTAGGAGGGAACCGGGTTCCCTGAGTCTGGGCTACGGCGCCGAAGCATTTGTGGGGTGAGGAGCTGCTTGTGCTTGGGTCTCCTCTGTGACAAGGAGCCTCTTTTCTTTTCGGAAAATGGAGCATTTTCCCTCCTTTCAATGAAGAGCTCTTCCTTGCCTCTAACAGTAACGAATGCTCAGGCCAGAAGGGCTGGAAAACCCAGTGGGCGTCTGCAGCCCCTGTCCTGCCCCCCTTCACCACCCTTCACCCTGGGCTGCCTCCGACAGCCTTGCTCGGCCTTGGCAGCGCTCCTCTCGCCGGGCAGGCGCCCTTTGTGTGGGTTTTCTGTTGCCATGCAGAGATGATCACGCTGTCTATAGTTCTTTATTCTGCTTTTTCACTCATCTTCGTAAGCATGTTCAAGTCACCAAACAGCCATAAACGTCATTTTTTTTGTTTTTTAAAGATTGTATTTATGTATTTACTTGAGGGCAGGTGACCTCGAGCACAGGGCGGGGGGGGGGGGGAAGCACAGGGGGAGCGAGAGGGAGACAGAGAATCTCAGGTGGACTCCATACTCAGGAGGGAACCTGAGGTCATGACCTGAGCTGAAACCAGCAGTGGATGCTTCACCAATGCAGCCCCCCAGAGCCCCGGGCATCACTTTAAGTGGCGAAAGTCACCTGTGCATCTTTCCAATTTGAGAAGGGAAAGAGCCCCCCAAGGAAAGGGTAGAAGCTCCAGGTGTTCAGAAGAGGGAAACCAAGGGTGAGGCAGGGCCATCTGGATGGGGGGTCCCTGTGCTCAGGGCTTGGCATTCCCCGAGCTCCTGGGTGACGGCCACCTCCAGCCCTGGCTCCCATGGTGCTCCAGGGCCATCGCCTGGGTGCTGCCCCCCCACCCCGTCCCACCCCACACTCACAACCGCCTGTCTTTCCCTCATCCCGCCCCATGCTCTCCTCCACTAGGAAGCGTCCTTACTCCAGAAGCTTCTGCGATATGTCCTCTGCCAGGGCTTTGTCTCACTGGAGCTCAGCGCCTCCCTCTCCCCACCTAGTCGCAGGGCTCCAGGCACATTGAACAACTCCGGTAATTTGCCGAGGCCGTGACAAGAAGCAGGTTCACCCTGGCGAGGCACAGGGCAGGGCAGGAAAGGGGGAAGGCTGTGCACACTCCTCTCTCTGAAACGAGCCTCCGCACTGTTCCGATCATGCCGGAAGGCAGGGTAAATGCAGTGTATGGCATCAGAGCGCCTCAGTTTCCCCGGCGTGGCAGCCCAGGGCTGAGTCTGGCATCTCTGGAGCCTGCTTCCTCATTCTGCTGCTGCTGCCCTTGCCCACCTTCCTGTCCTCACCCCAGGGCCCCTGACACCTGCTGCTGCTCGTGGGCCACCGGCCCTGGGGCCAAGAAGAGAGCCGGTGGGGGTCTGGCCCATGGTCCTGACCCTTGAGGTCTGCCCAGCCTTGTCTGTCCCGCCCGCCCCGGGTCCTTCCACCTTCTGTGTCCTGCTCCCTTGGGCCTCACGTGCCCACGTAGCATACGTGGCCTCCTCGCACTGAAATCCCTGAAATCTCTGCACTGCAAGGTTCCCCCTCACTGCTTATTTCCTGCTTGCGTGAGGAAACAGCGCCCTAGAGTCTTGCGATGCTTCCTCATCAGCCTGCTGCTGCCATTCCGGGGTGCTGCACCCCGAAGGACACCCCGCTGCTCCCCTAAGGTAAAAAAGACCTGGGACCCTGAGAGGTGACATCGCTCTCCAAGCCGCAGACACACTAAAAGAATGACACACTAACGGGAATGACTCTCAGATGGTGGAGTTTCACCCCGGGAAATATTCAGGGCCAGTGGGGGCGTGGGGCAGGAGGAAGGAATGACATTCCTCTGGGCAGAAAATCCACCCTAGGAGCCTGCGACCTCCTAGGGAGAGCAGAGGAGCACGGGGCTGGGCGTGCTCCCCGCCTGCTGGGCCTGCCGCTGCCCTGAAGCTCCAGGCCCGGGTGTCCAGGTCCCCGGCCCGCCCCGGCAGCCATGGACTTGGCGTGGCCCCCACAGCTGCCGAGCCAAGCTGCTGCGCCAGCTCTGGGGGTGACCTTACAGTCTGTCCTTATTGGCAAACCAGCCCCCAGGGCATGAGGGGACCCGGGCCAGGCAGGAGCCCACCTCAGCGCAAGTGCACGTGCAGCCCAGCAGCACCCTGGCATCCTGAGGCCCCGACGGCCTGCCGAGCCCCAGGTCCTGCTCTGGGCCCACCCCTGACCTCCAGAAATGCCTCGGCCCTCTTCCCTGCTGGCTCCCTGAGGGGCTCTGGCAACCTCCCTGCCTCTTTCCTGGGAGCCCACCAGGGGACAGGACGGCTCTAGGCCTTGTGCTTCAGCACCCTCCCCACTGATTCTCTCCCTCCTCCCCACCCTCCTCCCTCCCCCTCAGCCTCCCCTCCCCACCTCCTCCCACATTCCCTCCCTTCTTCCTCAGCCTTCCTCTCTCCCAACCGTCCTCCATCCATCCTTCTGTCCAGAGCTAGCCTCCTGCATCCCCACCTCTGGGCCTTCTCCCTCCCTCCCTCCCTCCCTCCCTCCTATCCCTTTGGTAAACTTTGCCTCCTGGTATTTAAATCTCCACTCATTTCCTGGTTCAGCTGAGGCTCTGATTCCAATTATATCACCTTCATCTTCACAAACAGACAATTCAGGGCAGTCGGATGCCGGCTGAGCCAGCCTGTCTAACCATGTCCGCCCCTCCCTGGGCCCCCGCAGTCCCTGCAGTCTGGAGGTGGGGAGCCCAGGCCCACTGCCCACCCCCCAGATCCCCCTTCCCCAGCCCTTAGGGCCTCTCTGGTGGGTCTCTGGTTTGCCTGAGGGATAGCTGCTCGCCGTGCTGCAGACATCACAATACACTGCTGGTGTTCAAAGTGTGCAGTTTGAGAGGGTTGCTGTGCACATGTGGCCACTGTCAGTGAACAAATCCTGCCCCTGGGCTCCCTGCCGCCCCAACCCAGGATATAGTGCTAAATACAGTTCTTTAGAGATTTTAGTCTCTTGCTTGGGCCATGTTCTCATTCCCCTTCCCTGACCCTCCCTGGTCCTAGCAGGGTGTCCCCTCCTTGTTGCTTATTAGGGCCCCATCCTCTGTGAGCTGCCCTCGGGGGACCACCGTGCCAGCCAGTGCCCAATCCTGGGACTCTCTGCTTTAAGCACTACCTCTTCTTTTTGTTGCCCTTGTGAGAATGAGTCATCCGTAGGAGGAGGCACACCATCCAGTCTCTACCTCCCGGGGATGACAGAGTGCATCAGGTACTTTCTGAACAGGGGCCCCGGGAACAGGACAGGGGCCCTGCACCATGCTGGGGTGCTGGGAAGGGAGGCAAGGAGGAAGGAGCCAGAGCTAGAGCCACTCTGCCCCTCAGGATGTGGGGCAGTAGCACGGCCTTTCCGTGAAGCACTTCTCAATTTCCCACAGCCCGCTGCAGGCCACAGGATGCTGTCAGGACTTTTATTAGTACCATTGTTATGAGTTTCTAAAATATGACCATACAAAGAATATTCCAACTGATTTCTTAATTCAGTGTACCTGTTTCGTTAGCATTCAGAGCCATACACAAGACACTGGACGTCAGGCACGGGGGTCCTGGGGTCAGCTTGTACCACCAGCGCAGGTGCTCTGGAGCAGACTTCTTAAGTTTTTATGAATTTTGTGAATCAGTTGTTCAGTATAGCCATCCTCAAAATCTGTCGTGGTGGGAGTAATGACTCCATGGAAATGAATGCAGTCGACTCACAGGGGCCTTCCCCCTCCTTTTCCTGGAGAGCTGGCTGTTAAGCTTACACGCATTGCCATGAGTCAAGTCTGGAAGAATCTTAGAGATCACCAGGGACAGCACCCCCACCCCCACGGCCTGGAGCAATACTTCACCCAGGGGCATTTGGCAGGTGTGTGCAGGAACGCCGTTGGGGTTGTCCCACTGCAGGTGCACCACTGGTGTTAAGGGGGCCACGGGTGCTAGGTATCCCGGATTGTTGCACCTGAGATGCACTAGCGCCCCTGTGAAGGAGCATTAAGACTTATTGCAGGGCCCCTGGCTTGGTAAGGGAGGTCCATGAGTCAAATTCCATTCCATCCAAGTGTAGCAGGCCCCATGTGTGGGTGGGACAATGAAGATGACCTGCACTCAGCTCTGCCCTCCTGCGGGCCTGCGGGCATTTGGCTCCATACAGGTCTGCTGCGGGCACTAAGGCCGCCCCAATCCTAAATCCTGTCCCAGACTCTCCCCATGTCAGCAGAATTGGGGTCAAGGAGAGAGAGCTTGTCTTCCAAGAAAAGGACAGGGATGAAGGGGATGAGGCCACATAGCTTCTGCAAACACTCTGGACACGGTCCCGTGCTGGCTTGTTGGGACCCATCTCCCCCAGAGCCATGGAGACCTTGATCAATGTGTTGCCAGCCGTGGCAAGCACTGGGGGAATGTAGCTTCAGCAGAGATCAAGGCCGAATTATCCCAAGACAGCTGGGCGTGGGCTCCTATGTAAGCCCCACACCCAGCAGCCCAGGGCCACAAGGCTTGCCTGCCCCAGGCCTGGGAGGCACTGCAGGTATGCCCTGGCATCGCACAGCACACCTATGCCCTGCCGGGGCCACTCTCCGGCCTTTGCACCCCTCACGTTTGGGTCCCCACCCCCGGACGCCGACCACCAGGGGAACCCTGATGCTCGCTGCCTATTGGAAAGCTGCCTTAGGGGAGCACTTAGGTCCCTAAGTTGTAGCACATACGTCAGGAGGAGAAATGATCTTCTGATACAACTGACAATCACCAGGTACCTTCTGTGGATAAGTCCTCCCTTCTCCATGGGGACACATTCCAAGACCCCCAGTGGACACCTGAATCCACAGATGGTACCACACCCGAAATACACTGTGTTTCCCTCTACGTACCCATGAACCTACGTTCACAGTTTGTGAACCAGGCACAGTAAGAGACTAACCGCAAGAACTAATAGTGAAATGGAACGATGGTGCTAAGGTACCGTAATAACAGTTATGTGAATGTGGTCTCTCGCTCTCAAAATATCTGATTGTACTGTACCCGCCTGTTGTTCTCGGGATGACACGAGGTGATAAAACTGCCTGCTTGAGGAGAGGAAGTGAGGCAGGCCCTGGGATGTAGTGTTAGGCTACCGCTGAGCTCCTGACCATGTGCCGGGAGGGGGACCCTTGGCTTTCAGGTGGTACTTGACCTCAGGTGGTGAAACCACAGGAAGCAGAAGTGCAGATAATGGGGGACTAATGTGTCTGCCTTTTATATGCCAGGCACTGGCTGGACTTTATTTAGATGTATAATATTACACAAACATATATAAATATGATATATATGATCACATATATACAGATATATATATTACAGATCCAAGTTTTAAGTATATTCGGAGTTTTGCAACATCACCACCATCATTTTTAGAACATATTCCTCACCCTGAAAAGGAACTTCATACTGCTATGAGTTACTCCCCATTACCCCCCTACAGCCCCTGGCAACCATGAATCTACCTTCCCTCTATAGATTTGAAGATTCTGGATATTTCACAAAAATGGAAGTCAGTGCAATACATGGTCCTTGGTGACTGGGCGTCTACCACTTAGAGGCCATCATGTTGTAGCAGGCATTGGTAATTCAGTCCTTTTTATGACAACTCATACTCCAGTGCGTGGATCTACCCCATTGGGCTCTTCGGTCGTACGAACGTCTGGGTCATTTCCACTTTGGGCTTTTGTGGGTATTGCCGCTGTGAACATTCACGTACAGGTTTTTATGAGGACGGATGTTTTCATTCCTCTTTTGTATACAGCGAGGAGCGGGATTGCTCAGTCCTCTGGTTACTCACCTTTACAGGTATTTTTACCAACATGTCTGGCCTGCCAAGGCTGCTGTCATTACCCCCGCTTTATAGATAAAGGAAGCAAAGCTCCGAGAGGCAAAGAAATCGCTCCAGACCACGGAGCAAGAGAGCCACTCTGGCAACCCCGAGTTGTGTGACGCTTCTGTGTTGCGATCTGTGCTGCAGTCTGTGCTGCTCTAGGTCAGAAGCTTCTGCACCCCAGCGGGCCAATATTAACCTGCCCCTCGCTCAGATCTGTAAGCCTTTCATCTGTGCCAGGAGCTTCTGGTTGCCAATGGTGTCTTTGTTGTCTTTCTTTGAATCTTTGCCTTCCTGGTGGGACCAGACCTGACCTCTCATTTCTCTTTCTGGGAATATGCTTCTCTGACCTTAGGAAGTCTTCGGCTGGTCTGTGACCCACTAGGACCCCAGCGTTTTCTTCTATGGGAGATAAATCCAACCACATCTACCCTGTCTTATATTTGCCCTTCTTGCCTCTCTTCTTCACAAACATAATCAGTGGAATCGGATTCTGATAAAATTTAAAAGCAAACAACGGTGCTGTGAATTATGACTGCCTTTTTATGTTCTGTGCAAACATAGGGAGGGTTGACTGGGAGAGACATAAATGCCACGTTGCCGTGGGCCTCAAGGTTTCTTCCCTTCCTGCCTTCATCCTCCACCAGAGCTGTTCTCTCCTTCGGTGCAGACCTCGGCCTGCTGTGACCACGCTGTCCTATCTTCCTGGTTCTGATGACTCTTCTTGTTTGTGTCAGCATGAAAGTAGTTACCCTGGATGACTCTTACCATCAAGCCCTGTCCTCTCTGTCCAAAAAGACCAGGTGAGCTAATGCTTCCAGATTGTATTTATTAAGGATCTACTAGCCTGGCGTGTGTTGAACCGTTTACAGTTACTGAATATCATTTTGATAAACGGGTGACAGTAACGGTGAGAGCAGCATCCTGTTGTTATCCTTTGCCCTCCTCCCGTGTGACTATGGATCTTAGGATGCTCTTCGGCAAGGCTTCCATGTCAGAAGGTGCTGGTGTCAGAAGCTTTATAAGAACTTATTTACTTAAAGCCTATCTTTTTAAAGCCAACCTCTTGAAAAAAAATTTTTTTTCAAAATAATGACTGCAAGTTGACAAGTTTCTGAGGAGGAGGAGGAGGAGGAGGAGGAGGAGGAGGAGGACCTCCTGGCATTGGACATATGCCCCCTGACAGGGAGCTGCGGCTTCCATGCCCAGGGATGTCAGCCACAAAGAGCTGGTGGGGCGGTGGGGGAGGACCTTCTGCTCCCAGATGGCTTGGTTGGGCGAGGGAATTTGCCTATTTGCCAGGTCCTCTAGGGCTCAGCTGAATCTAGAATGAGCAAGGGGCTGATGGTTAAGTATCAAATCTATGCTGAGCCCACACCTATCACGTGCCCTGTTTGGGGGCTGGCGCTCACAAGCTCTGTGTATTTGTTTGGAACAAGTAACTGAACCTTGCTCTGCCTTGGTTTTCTCATCTGTAAAATGAGTATAACAGTAGTATCTACTCAATGGGGTTGTTGAGTTAGAGGAATTAACGTGCGTATGCTGCTTAGAACCGTGCCTGGCACAGAATAAGTGCTCCATGACAGGTAACAGTTAGTTACTTGGAAAAGTTTAAACCTCTTCTGTCCAATACGGTAGCCTCTACCCACATGTAGCTCTTGAGCACTTGAGCTGTGGCTAGTCCAAATTGAGATGCGCTGCAAAACTTAATGTGAAAAAAAAAAAAAAGTAAAATAGCTCACTAACCGTTTTTAACCATATTGATTGTATGTTGAAGGGGACATACTGGTTTAAATGAAATATACTGTTAAACTTACCTGTTTATTTTTACTTTTTAAATATGGCTACTAGAAAATTTGAAATCACACATGTGGCTCAGATTTGTGGCTCACCGTTCAATTTCTACTGGACAGTAACTGGTCCAGATCGAAAAAAAATGTAGCCAGAAATAGCTGTCACAATCTTGAGGCTTCAGTGTGAGAAGGTGCCGTGTAGACTTGAGCGACACACGGGCCGCTCTATGCATGCCTGTTGCAGGGAGTCCAGGGGAAGGAGAAATAGGGCTCTGATGGAGAAGGCGGGCTTGCAGAGCCAGGGCCTGGGGCAGGCCTGGAGGCCGCCCGCTTCCCCAGGCAGCAAGGTGGTGTCCAAATGGGGAGGACCTTCCAGGCCAAGGACACTGTGCACAAAGGTGTAGCATCAGATCAGAGAGCTGCCACGCTGCGTCATGAGGCCAGGACACCCCTCCACCCACCTTCCCCCTGTTCTGGGCCAGGGTGCAGTCCAGTCCCCTGTGGCCAGACAGGCATCCTCCTCCCACACAGGCTCCCACATTTGCTCATCTGCATCCTCCTTCCAGACAGAGCTCAGTCTTGATTTGCGACCTTGTTTTCCAAAGGCAAGTCGGCCTCCTCCTCCCCCCCGTCCCCAGGGGGTTGCTTCGGCCTCCATTACCAAACCCTGTGACAAGAAATGCGGCCCCCTTATTAAAATAATGTAATGTCTAACTAAAATAGAAACCCCAGATAACAGTTTTTGATGTTTTAATGACTGGGCTCATTAGACAGACTTCCCACTTAAAGTGTCTGTCTAGCAATTAAGGCTAAAAAAATCATAAATGATGACCACACCTTCTGTGGCTTAATGGTTACTCTGAAGGCTGGTCTTATTATCTCGGTGATACAGTCTGTGATAAAAAAGAATTTAAGATACTCTCCTAAGATTTATTTTCCCATTAGCAAGCTGGAGGAGGAAGGTTAAGAGTACTCTTAAGGTCAGAACTGGAAAGGGAGCGAGTGAATAATAAGATGCCTAGAATTTCCCTCCTGCAGAACCAGCCTCCTTCTGCCCCGTGGGGAGGTCCTGCACGCCGAGGGGTTTAACTTTTGCCTGTCACAGGGAAGTCTGTGAATTGTTACTCCAAGTGACCCCAAGCAGTTTATTTAGTTAATTGTCAAGCATGCAAGCTGAACTGGAGAATCACCTACTTCCATGTAAATTATTTCCAATCCTAATTTGCTGACAACAGAGGAAAAGGAGAAAAGGGAGCACTTGATGAGAAAAACCTGGGAGAATGTGTCCACGCCCCCCTGGACCACAGGTCTGGGGTGAAGGGGCATGAGCTGGAAGAGGAGCTAGGGGAAGCCCAACTGCTGCTCCAAAGACAGAGGGTTATGGGCGCACCAGCCCTGGAGTGGCTCTGGGCTCAGGTGCTGCAGGTTAGAGACGCAAATAATTTAAAAGTGAATTGTGTTCCGAAGTAAGTATGAGAGGGAGGGCCTTTAGCCTTTTATTAGGCTTGTCTTAAGTGATGAATGGTATTTGGACAACCGAGGCCATTAATGGAGACATTGTACCTGTGCCTGCGGTGGGCAGGGAAAGGCCTGCAGCTACTTGAGATTGGACGCTGATAACCGGGCTCCTTATCAGACCCAGCGGGGGCTGCCTGCCCTTCGCCCTCCACCCTCTGCCCCCCCATCTAGCGCGGGGGGCGGGGTTGGTTGGTGGGGGCTGCATCCTACTAGTTCATGAAGGAATCACACTGAATCACCAAACTTACCCAGTCCCTCCCCTGGATCTGTCACCTGCAACCTTTCCCAACCCCCTGGTAAAACAGGTAGGCCTGGCTGTACATGGGGGGAGGGAGGTGCTGGGTGGTGACAAATTTTAATCTAGAGCCAGAGTGAGAGGCGAAGTCCACCAAAATGTCATCTACAACGTGGGACCCCTTTAGGCTACTGTCACCCTATATGGGAGAGCCCCTCAGGGTCAGTGGTGAAGCACTGGACCCTTCAGACCTTGACCATTATTATTAAGCATCCATCCTATGCTGCATGTGCTAGGATAAATTTCATAAAAGAGGGACGCCTGGGTGGCGCAGTGGTTGAGTGTCTGCCTTCGGTTCAGGGCATGATCCTGGGTCCCGGGATGGAGTCCTGCATCGGGCTCCCTGCTTGGAGCCTGCTTCTCCCTCTGCCTGTGTCTCTGCCTCTCTCTCTCTCTGTGTGTGTCTCATGAATAAATAAATAGAATCTTTTTAAAATTTTTGTAAAAGATGAGACAACATATTTCAGATTTATTTTTCTTTGGAGATCACTAGATGCCCCTTCCTAAAACCACTTCTTGGAGGGGTGTTATTATTTACAGCTAGGGCCTGTTTGCCAATTAATATAGCATTTTAGGGCAGCCTGGGTGGTTCAGCAGTTTAGTGCCACCTTCAGTCCAGGGGGTGATCCTGGAGACCCGGGACGGAGCCCCACATCGGGCTCCCTGCATAGAGCCTGCTTCTCCCTCTGCCTGTGTCTCTGCCTCTCTCTCACTCTCTTTGTGTCTCTCATGAATAAATAAATAAAATCTTTAAAAAAATAATATAGCATTTTATAGGCACTCAGTATTCCTGGGAGCAGTCCCATGCGAAGGATAGCTGTTGTTTATCCCATTTTATCAATAAGGTAACTTAGGCAGAATGTAATCGGACTTTTTTGGATGCCAATGAGAGAAAACCCCAATCCAACTGGCTTAAGGGAAACAATATGTACTGGCTATGTAATGCCCCTCATCCAGACCCACCAAACTCAGGATGCAGGTTTCTTTCTCTCCTGCCTTTGCTTTCCACATGGATTCGATTGGCTTAATTCTCAAGTCTGCCAGGAGGCAAGAAGGTAGCAGCAGGGAGAGCTCACGCTCTCTTCAGTTCAAGCCCAGTAGGAAAAAAGAGAGCATCTCTTTGTGCCTGTGAAAGACCAAGCCTGAAGGATTAGTTTTGGTGGTGCTGATTGGCAGTCTTAAATCAAATGTCAGTCCCTGGACCCAACCCTGTAGCCAGAGCATGGACCTCACTGATTGGCTCATGCCCAGTCACATGCTTCACCTTGGAACCAGTTATGGGGTCTGTTCACACCACGTGGTCCAGAGTGGGGGCCAAGAATGCACAAGGGAAAATCAGAAGCTGTGGCTAAAAACGGTGGGATGGATTCTGGGAAGCCAAAGCACAAGCCTTGGGACAGAAGGTGCACTGGTGATGAAGCCAGAGCAGGAAACTGAGACATACCAAGTCATTTGGTCCTTCCCCCAAGTCCCACAGGGATCTGGGACACAGTGGAAGAAAAAGCATCCCAGCTATGGCTAGAGCCAGCTGTTGGCTCCGTTTAGTACCCCTCTTCTAAGCAGATTCTTCTGGAGTGTCATAACAATAAACAAGTAACAGAAAAAGGTATTCTGGAAACCGAAGATAGCCCAGTAGTGTGAAATTACGAAGATACTAAGGTGAATATTGGGTCCTTCTACCATCCTGTGACTTGACCCATAAATGCTGCCTATGTTGTCTCTCACCTAAAATGTATCTTGTCCATCTCTGCCTGGATAAATACCATTCAGTGGTCAAGTCCATACTCAGAATGGATTGCTCTCTCCCATGGTCTTCTTTTGTACACTTTTTGGTGCTCTAGCCTGTCACAGACTTTGAGTTGGCCGGTGGTTTGTGGGGTTTGTTTATGCCAATAGATTTTTATCTTATCTACTAACTCAGCTCAATTGGTAGTGATTTTCAGACAAGGGATTCTGAGGCTTGCCAAAAGACTGCTGTGATCGATTAGTGATGCCTGCTGAGGTAGTTAACTTTGTATTAGTTAAGACACTTTAGGTTGCAAGTAAAGGAAACCAACTCAAGGTAGCTTAAGACAAAAATACCATTTGTTATAAGGATACAGGGGCAGATTACAGGTCTTAAACCCTATAGGAAAACACTACACAGGACTCCATGAGACAATGGAACCAGGAAAGCCATTGGCAACCAATTATTTCCCCAGTATTTGTCTTCCTGGGGCCATGTGCAGTCTCATCTTGGCTTCTGTCCATACAACTGATTAATCCTTTCATCACTACCGATTATCTATCTTTGATTTTCCTTGCACATGGTAGAAGAGGGTCATACAAGATCCTTATTTATATGGCCATCAGGTCCAACCATGTGTAGAGAAAGTCTGTAGTCTGTAGGCTAGCCTAGCCTAAGTCAGTTATCTACCTTTGATCCAGTCAACAATGGTCAGAGAACAAGGTTCCATAGTAAGGAGAACCTTATGAGGTGAGAGAGGAGCCAGATTCCAGGAACAGAGGGTCATTTAGGGCTGGACAGACATTCCCAAAGGAGGCTCCTTTCTATTTATTCTGTGTATTTGCTGACCACACCTCAATAGTAGTGCTGGAGGCCATAGTGGTAGTGGTTGTAAGGAGAATGGTGTCAATAGTGACGGGAGCAAAGATATAGAAATCAGTACAACTCAGCCTTCCCTCAAGGGGCTAGCAACCTTGGAATTCCGTGTCTGGAAAAATGACTTAAACTCCACACCGACTCTGATGACTGCTAAAAACAGATCCTGGGTGCAGGATCACTGTGTCGAGTTGGCTCACCACATCACCTTGCCCTCTCCCCACCCATTTCTCTCAACCTCCACATAAGATGGCACACATTTCATGATCATGTCAAGATTCAGACTTTTTTAAAAGATTTTATTTATTTATTCATGAGACACACAGAGAGAGGCAGAGATGCAGGCAGAGGGAGAAGCAGGCTCCCTGCAGGGAGCCCAATGTGGGACTCGATCTCAGGACCTCAGGATCACACCCTGAGCCAAAGGCAGACACTTAACCACTGAGCCACCAGGCATCCCCAAGATTCAGCCTTTGACCTCAGATTGAAGCATCCTGTCCACTGTCCTTTCCCTACTGACCCCCATCCCTGATGACTAGAGCAGTGACTTCAGCCCCCAAACAACATGATATCCAGCCAGCCCCTGCCTTCCCTCTACTCCATCTCCCTATCACGTGTTGTCAAATCCTGATGATTATTTTAAAAGAGGAGAAAGAAGGAAGGATAAAGTCATGCCAGAGCCCAAGAAGCAATCTGCAGCCATGCTGATGTCATCAGGAGACCCATTTTCTTTCTTTGTAATTACCCTGCCCAGAAAGTGCATTTGCAGTCAGAGAATTTAGCATTTCAGAGCTTTTATATGAAGTGACAGCTCAGCTAGTGACCTGTCTTTAAGGGATCAGTCCTGAGATTCAGTTTCCTCTCTTTGGTTCCTGTCTGCTTTCACATACTCTCTGAAGAAACCCAAGTGTTTCCTCCTGTTTTTTTTAGTTTTCTAATCAGATGTTCACACTTGGCACATTTTCCTTTTTCTGTTTCCTGCTGAAAGAAGGTAACAGTGTTTACCTGCCTGAATTAAAAGGGACTTCTGTAAGAGGGATGGGAGAGCATTCATGGAACCAGGGATCTGAACCCCCAATAAAGGCAGAGCTGCAAGTGTCAGGAGAGTGTAACAGAAGTTTCTAGGAAAAGGGCAGTTCGAGGAGAGCTTGGGTGACTGCCTTGATTGCAGCCCACCTCTCTGATTGAAATACGGCTTTGGTGCATTGGCAGATTCTACATAGGAGGTTACCAGCTGTTTGTCAGCTTACAGGCCATAGGCTTTCCTCCATCTGGATACTCAGGGGGAAGCAAGGGTAGGAGATAGCCATATGTCCCTCAGCTGTGGCTGCAGGAGGACAGCTCTGCAAGACCCATTCATTCATTCATTCATTCACCTGATAATCAGATATTGAGAGCCCGATGGGTAGACCTTGCCCCAGAGCTCTCCTTGAAACTTACACTCAGGTAGCCTGCGTGTAAGCTCTCTTGACTCTCTTGACTCACCACCAGACATCTGGCTTGAAGAAGAGTGCAGGTCTATAACTGGCTTTGCTTTTGCAGACCTCTGCTCCATCTCTGTGTAAAATGGCAACACCACTGCCTACTATGGAACTGCCTCAATGTGACCCTGTGAATTCCAGGACTCCTTATATTTGTCCAGATGCAAGAATGCCTGATTCTGACACACAGCATTTTGAGAGTATTGAGATCATCAGCTACATTGCTTAGCCAGCCCAAGTTAAATTATGGTTGCTACTAGGAAGGAACAGGGGGGAGATTTTTGCACCAAATTTACCTGCCCCAGAGTGAGAAGAATAACCTAGAAATGCCTCACCAGGTTGAAAAGTGCTGTGAAGTGTGGTTGGAAATACAATTACTGCCTCTCAGGTAGGGCAGCTAATGTACGGGCATGGTTGGATGCTGCTTTTCATCACCTTGACTGCTGTTTCCCCAGAGCTGTATCCAGGTGGAACCATTCTGCTCCATGCTCCCTTTTTCGTTTCAAAGTGTTCAATTTTAATGAAACAGATATGAGGTCAGGGAGCAGAAGTCACTTAAGAAGTAACTGCATATGCAAACCAGTGTGTAACTTGCTTCAATTGAAAATGCAGTAAAACCTTGATTAAGTGCACCCCAAGTAACCAGAACTCTCAATTAACTAGGATTTATTTCTCAGAATTCTGCTTTTAGGGGGGAAAGGCATATGATAACGGGGGGGATCTAATCTGAGGAATTTTTTATTAGACATCCTCCAAAGTCTGCCTAGACTCCCTCTGCCTTCTCCCTAATATCCCCTTTCCTCCTTTGCCTCCATTTAGAAGCCTGTGCAATGAAAATTCGTTCAGAGGGATGACCCTAAAATGTATAGGGTCAGTTCAGCTCCCTCTTTCAGCAGATAAGGACCCTGAGACCCAGAAGGTGGAGTGCACTACCCAGCTGGTGGTTGCCAGCAGTGAAGTCTCTTCAGTACTAGTCAAGTGCTGTAACTGTGACAGGCCACTACCCTCAGCATTAGCTGCCTAATCTTGGTGGCCACCAAAAGGTCTACACGTGAAGTAAAAGCATGAGGGGAAAGTGAGAGGGGCCCAGACATGTGATAGCATCATTATCAGGCAGCCACGACCGTATCGCCCATTGGGTCTGGAACGTCTGACTTCAGGATGGCAGTTGAACATCAGCTAAAACAGTGCAGTGGCCATTTAAGTTAACTATATTTTGGATTTGTATTAGAATCAGCAAGAAGCCAATGAAATTTAAAAATCCTTGAAAAAATAACTTTAAAAAACTGGGCACAGTGTGGCATTGCCTCCCACTGAACACTCCTGATTTCCCTGGGCAGTGTATTGCTTCCTCTTCTGGGAACTCTCATGTTTATATTCAAAAGAATAATCCCTATCCCTGTTTTTCCTCCTAGCTGCTGTTGGACCAGCCTCAGGATAGGCAGTCACTTCTTGTAGCACCATTGGAAGGCACCAGGAGAACCACCTTCTCCCTGCCTTGGCCCTAAATCTTCACTTTTCTGTGATCAGCCTTAAATTCTACTTGGTGTCAATCAGGGGCGACTTTTTGGATTTGAGGAGATCTGGGCCAGTCCTGGGCCCATTTGTCCTCAGATTCATTTCTTCCCTGCTCCACTCTGCCTCCTAGGCCCTGACCTTCTAGCTCCATTGCCTGGGCTCCTTTGCCAGTGGGCTTCTGGCTGGGTTTGGCCTATGGGAAACTCTAGCTCAGGGCAGAAGAGCAGGAAGAAGGAAGAAACCAGGTATCTCTTCCTCTCCCCTAAACCCAGTGGCCTCTCCACCATGCCTTTGTCTTCTTTGTGGCTCCAGATCTTCCCAGATACCCCACCATAGTTCTGGCCCTGAAATCTGCTGCACTCTACTAACACTCTTTCCCCTCTGGATATTCTAGCAGCTTCCAGCCCTTGTTAATGATGAGTTTCCTCACACTGAATTCTCTGTTGAATTACCTGGTCTTGACTGGTCCCTGACCAATACAAGCTCCCTATATTAAAACGCAACTCTCGTACACCTCTAACCTCAATATTCAGTGGAGACCAGCTGTATTTCATGGGCTTCTCCCACTGAGCAAAAAACTTGACCCCATCAGCTTTTATTACTTGATCAGAGTCTGTAATCAATCAACCCCAAAAAACAGTTAAAAACAAGGTTAGCATAAAGGCATATGCTAAAGGTATATGAATACCTTAAATGTCTTATTTTAACTTAGAATATTTGAATGTACATTTCTTCGCCAACCTTTTGGAGTCAGTCAAGGTTTTTATTTGGTTATGGGTCTAGTGGTTGGGGTTCTCCACTGTTCTTGCAAAAAAACATCCCCACAAATAAGACATCTTGTGACATTTCTAGAATAGGTGTATTAAAGTGAAGAACGCAAAGACACAAGCAAAGCCTACCTGAGTGCAAAATCCTTCTAGGTTTCTGGTTTGCTTTCCAATATTTTCTTATCTCATCCACACCTAACCCAAGAGCGTTTTTGCAATGACTCACCTCTAAGACTATCAACTTAGTTTGCATGAAAACTTGGACTTGCTTTCCTTTTGTAATTCTGTTTCATCGGTTTAAGTTAAATTGTGAAATAAGTATAACAAGCTCAACTGGCACAAACAGGTTTGGGCAGAGCTGCTCCCTGCAAGGCACAGTGCTTGGCTGAAGGGTGCCCAAGTGTCCAGGCTTACCAGAGGGGCCTGGTGAGCCTCTGGCATTCAGAGTGTGGAGGATACTCTGTAGGCTTGCATTGGGGATGGGAAGCCCTGATTAACACGGCAAGTGCGGTAAGTGGAGGCAGCCTCCTGTACTTTCAGCCAGGGCTCAGTGTCTGGAGATGTGGACCTGCTATGGAGAAACGAGCGCTCAGGCTGATTGGTTGGATGGTCCCCTCATTATTGCAATAGCAGCGCATTAATGATTCCCAGAATGCCATCTGCTGCCAAGAATTGTGTGATTGGCATCCACACTCTGCTTGTTTGCCAACGTTTCTTCCTCCCAGGTCCTTATCTCTTCACGGCTTAACCCAGGATTGGAAGAGTTGAGAGGTAAAGGGAGGCACTGGCTTCAGTACAAACACTCAGAGCATGGGACTCTGCCAAGTGGCTAAAGGGAGGCCCCTGAGTGGCCCCCCTAAGGTATCACTGGGCACTGATCAGCTGCCACCTTTCTCAAAGACGCACAGTGGAAGAAGGGGTGGAGTCTCCCTGCACCAGGGTGGCCAAACAGAGACAGCACCGCATACAGAAAGATCATTAGGGTTCTAGAAGCTTGCGAGGTTAGAACTCTGGCCTGGCTATGACCTCTCCTCACCCTGGGATCTAGAGCCAGCCACATCCCTCACGGGCTGAGGAGGTTCCTATACTTGCAAAGTGAAGGAGTCAGACCAGGTAGTCGTAAGATTTCCTTCAGGTTTCACATCTAATGTGTCTGTGAGCTCTAATAAATGATTCCTGCCCTCAAAGTGCATACAGTCTAGAGACAGTACAGTACCCATGAGCTGCCTATAGTCACCGAGCATTTGAAATGTGACTACTCCAAATTAGGAAGCACCCCAAGTATAAAATACTGGATTTCGATGACAGCCACCTCCCTCCAAAAAAAATTTAAAAAGAAAAGTAACATGCATAATGATTGATATGTCTCGAAACAATCATATCTTGGACATATTGGGCTAAAATAGATTGTTAAAATGTATTTATTTTTACTTTTTTTGGGCCACTGCCAGCCTATTTTAAATTGCATATGTGGCTTATGATATAGTCTATGGGTAAGTGCAGCTACAGAGCGAAGCTGCATAAAGAGGTAAGGGACACCCAGAGCAGCACTTCCCACAGAAGCTCAGAGGGGAAAGACTGTGGTGGACTGGAGTCCCCCACCAAGGTATGGTGGCAAGGGGGGTAGGCCTAATTCAGGTAACGGAACAGGAAACATCCTGCGGCCAGGTGGCCTGCTTGGCCAACCTTTCTGGAAGTAAAGGCTTTGGGAGAGGATGGGGGTGAGCGGCAAAGCCTCGAAAGACAGGCCTAGGCCATGCTGAGCATTCCTAGTGCCGGCCTGTCTCTGCTCCCCCCTCCCCCCCATGACTCATCTTCCATCCTCCACTCCTTTTTCTTTCTCGGTGCCTCTCTCTGGGCATTCTCAGCCCAGCTGGGCCCGTCAGGATGAGCAGGATCAGAGCGAGAACTTGGTCCTTCTTTCTACTTGGCCCACCTGTAAGCCTGGTTCAGCATTGCTCATGGAGCCTGGGATTGCTAGGGAAAGGGGAAACTACATCCAGAATTCTGTAGATATCATTTCAAGTGCCTTTGAACTCCTTGGGCAAGAACTCCCTTTGGTGGAGATTGGAACCCCAGGATTAGGAGCAGGTAACCAAGCACCAGGAGAAAGCTCCCCTGGTTGCCAGCTAGCCAGCGGGTGGAGCTCCATGGAGCACACGGGTCCTCTCCCCGGGACGGGCAGCCCCATTCATGGTTGGTGCTCAGAGTCAGGACACGGGACTGCCTTGTGCATGCTGCTGCCTCGCTTTCCCCTCTTATGACCTGACAAAACCTGGGGGCTTATAGGAAAAAGCACAGGCTGTCTCAGGATGTGAGAGTTTCCCCGTTACTCTCCATGCCTACGTCCCACCCACGGTGAACCTTCCTAAGGACCAGCTGTCGGCCCAGAGTAGGAAGGGCTCAGGCTGCCCGCCTCGCTGCTCTGCTCACCGGCCACACTCCTACCGCCAGCACCCAGCTCTGAATCCTGGGGCTGCCCTTGACCCCTCTTGGGGAGACCAGCGCCTACCTTCCAGAGGTAGGGATGGAGACTCTCAGCCCTGCTACGCTGGATGCCTCTGGGGAGCTTTAAATCTATACCCAGATCTGGCTCCACCCTCAGAGTCTGATCAATTAGGCTGAGGACCCAAGTAGAAGGGTTGTTTTTTAAGCTTTGAAGGGTAGAAAACAACTATTTAGGTTGAGGACAAAACTATCTCCTTGCTACTTACTCAGAGTGTGCCCTTGAACCAGCAGCATGGGCATCCCACAGAAGCTGATTCGAAATGCAGACTCAGGCTCCTCCCCAGGCCATTTTTTTTTTAAAGGTTTTATTTGAGAGAGAGAGAGAGCATAAGCAGGGGCAGTGGCAGGCAGAGAAACAGGGAGAAGCAGGCTCGATCCCAGGACCCCGGGATCATGACCTGGGCCAAAGGGACACCCTTAACTGACTGAGCCACCCAGGCCCTTTGAATTACACTCCGCATTTGAGTGATCCTGCGGTGGTCAGTATACACAGTGCAGCACCTCGAGGATGGAGCATGGCTCCCAGATACTTCAGAATCACCTGCAGAGTTGGGGAAATGACAAACCCAGGACCCCGCTTTCTGAACCTGACCCTTAAGTCTGGGTGGGGCACAGGAATCCTTACTGGAACAGTGACCCAGATTGTCCTCATTAATTGAAATAATAGGTGTGGGGCATTGCATCTTTTCAGGGCCCTTGTCTTCCCTCTGGGACTAGTAGCCCATGTCCAGAGACAGTACACATGCACCACTGCCATGTGACTTGTTTTCCAGCCCATCACTCTTGCATCCAGATATCATCCGTGGCTCCCCATGGCCTCTCAGATTCGGCCAGATGCCTTAGGCTGGCATTGCAGAAGCTCCGTGACTTGACAACCACCCCCCAACCCACTGTCAGGTTTACACCTATAGTTTCTTTCTATCCACCCATCACACTGGCCAAGATGGAGCCACTTGATAGGCTGAGACACCTCCCGTGTTCACATTTTCGTTCCTTTTGTTCATACAGGTTTGATTTTTTCTTGTTTTTGGTAGACCATCTGCCCAGCCCCTTCTCAGCTGAAAGCTGATCTGTCCCTAAATGTCATCCATCCTTCAAGGCAAGTCTCTGTGACAGCTCAACCCAGGGCAACGTGTCCTTCCTCCAAGCTCCTGCAGGGCTGACAAATTTACAATGGTATCATTCCCTTGGTGGATCCCAAGGCCACCGGAACCTATGGAGGGCTTGCTTATCTGGGGGCACATGTTCCTCCTCTCTGGTTCCACTTGGGAGACTGAATGAAAGCTCAGACCAAACCTTTATGCCTTTACTGTGACCACTGGCCCCTTCCCAAATCCGTGTAGTCCTGGAGCCTGTTGTTGGCCTGGATTGCATTTCACCGAAGGTGGATGTTCAGAGTAAAACCTTGATGAGGAGGGTGTTAGTGCTGCTGCCGATCCTCTGTATGCACCTGTCTATGTAAATCTGCTGCTTTGGGTCTTTTTGAAAAGTAAATGGTAGCTTTAAAGAAGAGGAAGGAAAGAATGAAGTAGAATAAGGTAAAAAGGCAAAAGCATTTCACTGGGAAATAAGAAAAATTGGGGAAAATACCTTCTCTGGGATCTAATTGGTCAGTGGTCCCAAGTCTTGTATTAGCAAGCACTGGACAGCAGCAGCTCCTGAGCGGCTCCCAGGAGGGAGCCCAGCTCTCAGAGGGGACTCAGCTCTAACCACTTTGAATCAAATCTGGTGGTGGGAGAGTAACAAAAATAAGAACATAGCCTATTTTTTAAACAAACACATCCTTCTGGAAAGGGGTCCTTAAATCCCTCAATACTTAACCAGCAAGAATCATTTTGAGGAGGAGGGCAGTGGGAGAGGGAGAGAGAATCTGAAGCAGGCCCCATGCCCAGCACAGATGCCAATACAGGACTTGATCTCAAGACCCTGAGATCATGACCTGGATGCCCAACCAACTGAGCCACCTAGACTGCCCCAAGATATTTTAAGGTTACACTACATTCAACTTGCCTTCTGGTAGGAAACCCAGTGTCCTCCACTGGTACTTTTGCACATCTTGCCTTTGTTCATAGAACTCGGATGTCCACTTTTTGGGGGGCCCTCTCAGTGCCTCATCCAGGCCTAAGGAGGATAGTGGGTTCTTGATAGCCAATAACCAGGCCTGAGAAGCCAGCACCAGAAGACTCAGGGGTGGCTCCAAGCACCTCCCAGGCAAGTCACTCAGTATTTCTGACCCTTAGTGTTCGCATCTGGAAAGTAGGAGTAATTGAAGCTACTTTTCAGAATAGCTGGAAGGGAGTTACTGAGAAAATATATGTCAACCCTTTAGCACAGTGCCTGACATAGTACTTAACAAATGGGACCTGTCGTTATTATTATTGTTATTTGCATAATGAGGATAATAATACCCCCTCCAACACAGAATTGGATTAAATTACATGGGAAGTATTAGAGTGTGTGCCAAGTTTGCAACCTGTTGCACATCATATATTCATTCATTTAACAAATAGTGCTAAGCGTGCTCGGGCTGCTGTAGGAAGATCAAGGATGCACCGATGGGCCCTCAGAATCCAATGAGGCAGGTAAAAGGCTGTTTGTGTGTATCTTCACAGCGGCAAATAGGGAAGGAGGTCTTCAGGCTGTGCAGCAGAGCACTCTTCACCGATCCACATAGACCCTGAGAGCCCGGACTCTGGAGGGTGACAGGGCATCCCAAGCAACGGGAGAGCTAATGTGAGCAGCAGGACCATGCACGGGTGTCAGGGAATAGGAAGTGGTACAGACTAATGAAACACTGGGTGTGGCCCCCTGGGACTGCAAATAGGAACGCCTGCTCTGAAGACTGGTTTCAACTGCATCACCTAGCTTGGTGGCCTTGAGTATGTTTCTTAAGCTCTCTGGGGCTCCATATCCCGTCTATACAATGAGGAGGTAATAGTATCTACCTCACGAGGTTGTTCAGAGCACAGCCTAAGAGCTCCATGAGCACTTGCCATGGCTATTAGGTGGGGACAGCAGTGAGACAAAGGAAAACCCAGGAAGCAGGTGAGGGCAAAATGAATGCCAGGTTAAGGAATGTCCTTCACGCCGTAGGTGAAGTACTAAGTACCAAGTATCCATAGTTGGTACAAAGTACCAATCACCCATTGAAGGTGACTGAGCTAGAGAATGACACGATCCAAGTTGTTTGCCAAGAAGGTGACTTGGCCAGTGATGTTCAGGGACTAGTACAGGGAAAGAAGAAAGGCAGCCCTGCTGCCCATCTTCCCCTAGGACAACTGGGAGTGAGTTGCATGGAACAAGCACTCACCTATCAGTGGCCTGGCCTCTGATGACCTCCCATCAGGAGGGATCTCCACAAAGGAGGCATTCTAGAGAAGGAGCTGGAGCCCCTCAGAGGCCTGCCACCAGGCCAGAGTCACTGAACCTGCCATGGACACAGCTGGGGCCCCTGGCCAGAGAAGGGAGGAGTCTGCAAAGACCCCAGACATCCAGAAGAGGTCCCAGACTCCGTCCATGACCAACATTCCTTACAGTGAGTCCAAAGCCCAATTCAGCGAGGTGAAGACTCAGTTTCCCCTGAAAAGATTTACCAGTGGATCCTAAGACTAGCTAATGCTCACTGAGCATGTTCTAGAAGCCAGGCGCTATACTCACATTATCGACTCTTTTGTTTTTTTGTTTTATTTTTAAACAGGAATTAGCTTAGGAGGTAGCAAGAGAGGTATCAGTCTCTTTTTATTAATGTGATTTTTTTTTTTACTTTCCAAATGTTATTCATGAACACATATACATTTTTTTAAAGATTTTGTTTATTTTAGAGAGAGATAGCATGATTAGGAGGAGGGGTAGAGGGAGAGAGAGAGAGAGAGTGAGAGAGAATCTGAAGTAGACTCCATGCTGAGCATGGAGCCCAATGCAGGGCTTGATCCCAGGACCCAGAGATAATGACTTGAGCCAAAATCAAGAGTCAGACACTTAACAGACTGAGCCACCCGGACACCCCAAATGTGTTTAAATTTTAAAATTAAATATATATGTACTGATAAAAAATAAAATTCTGTATTTAACAAGGTAGCATCATTAATGAAGGGAGCATGGAATTTAGAACCTGACCTGCAGTCATATCCTAAGTCTTGCACAAAGTAGCTGGAAAAAGGATAACGTGATGCCATCCCTGTCCTGTTGGGATGACGGCACGTAGCAAGTAGCTTTCCTGCCCTGCCCTCCAGTATGGGCTGACCCTCTTGCCTGTTCTCTTCCTTCCCTGTTGGGGGACCTACCCCCTGAGACATTTAGGTCTGGCTACACTGTTTTAGTGAGCGCCAAGTGTCACTTCTTCCTAATGACACTGTTTTATTATCTGGCAACCTGTGACAAACCCTATGCCCCCTCCACCAGCCCCTTAACCTTTCTGAAAGATATGTGGTCTGCAGATCCCACGTATTGCATCCAGACCAAAGCTGCCCTCGGCACTTACAGCCGGGTACAGCCTCTGCCTCTGCTGTCCTCTGTCAGAAACTTTAGAGTCTACCCCAGCCTTTGCTGCTTTGCCAGCTTTGTCATAATAAACGGGGACATGCAGGCCAGAGCCCCGATATACGACATCTCATCAGCTTGTCCGTGATCCTCTCTGGAGTCAAGCAGGGTACATGGACCCCCTGTTGAAGCATGAGACAATTGCGTCTCTTTGCAGCGATTCTAGAAACTACTTACGATAAGTTCGCCAAGCTTACCAACTCTTTCAATCCTCACAACAACCCTAGGAGGGAGGCACTGTTAACCTCCCCACTTGACAGATGAGAACACTAAAGTGCAGGGAGGTTAGGTCCCTTACTCAGTCACAGCTAATACGTAGTAGAACAGGAATGCAAACTGGGGTCGAGAGGCTGCGTTCTTACACCCTCTACTCCTTACCGGTTCACGTTTGTTCAGGCCGTACAAAACCCCATCCACGGTGAACCTGTGACAGACTGCTCTGGTGAGGAAAATTCTATGCGGGGAGGTAGTGACGAGTCCCCTCAGGCTTGCATCGCATGTCAGGTGGGGAAATGGGTCTCTTCTTCCCCTCCCCCTCCTCCTCCTCTCTCCAGCACATTCCCATCCCTTCTACAAAGCCTGCTCTTGGGGAAAGAGCCCAAGGCCTATGGGCCTTGGAAGCAAGGACTGTGTCTTCTCACCTTTCCATCCTCCATAAGGCCCAGAAGAGGCCCAGACACAAACTAGGCTCTCGAGTTCAACGGAGCTGATTTGAATGAACTCATTCATTCTAAGAGGTAAATGACTGATAAGATTTTAATGACACCACTCCCGAGGATGGGCATTTTAATACGGGCTAAAGTCCAAGTTTGGCTTGCTCCAAAGGAGGGAAGCTTTTGATTGTAGGATTATGGGCATTGGTCAGCCAAAGAGGCCTGGGGGTAAGTAGGAGAAGGGTCAGGGTGAGCAAGGCTCTTCCTGGCTCTTGATACCCTACCCCATGCAAGCAGCCTGTGCCTGTTACTGCCTGTGCCCTGCAGGTGCTAAAAACTAGGTCCTTTAGAACCCAGGAAGCAACGGGAGGCCTCAGCCCTGGCCCAGAGAGCCCGAGAAGCCTGTCTTGACCGTGCGGGGTCTGAATCTGTATAAGCACAAGCCGAGGCCTGGGCCTGGGCCAGAGCAGCTGAGCCTTCCCTGGCTCGCAGCGCGCAGGGGTCTCCAGGTGTGGCCCGAACACCCCCACTGGAGTCAGCCCTGCGGGACCGAGGAGCAGCAAGGGAAGGCTGGCCAGGACCCCAAGGGTCACCTGCCACCACTCCTAAGAGCTTACCCCAAAGCCAAAGATGGTATAGGTCCTAATATGGCAGTTGATTCCCCTTCTCCTGACGGCTGGGCCTCTGCGGGGTCAGGCCTCCCCAGGCTCCCGGCACCACCCTCCTTAGCCGCCAAGGAGCTGGGGGCACATGCCGCCCTCTGCAGTGGGACATCCACCCACCCAGGGGTCATGGGCACAGTAAGCCTCATGCCCACAGAAGCTTCTAAGGATTCTCAGGGGTAGTGGCTTTCTGCAGGCACTTGGCAGCAAGGAGGTTAAAGCTGTCCCTGTGACAAGCCCCAGACAGACTCTCGCTGTATTTCAGGGTCTGTTGCTGCCAACATCATGCAGCGTTCCCCTGTGGGGATTTAGGGCACGTTCGGCTCCTCATCCCAGGTCAGGAACAAGGGACAAAGTAGCAGGAAAAGTAAGTTCCGGAAAGCAGTTTCGAAAATAAGGCACCTTATGACCTCATAATCAGAAGGAACAACCAGATTTCCTTACACAGACACCACTTACCATCAGGAGAACTTCTCAACTTTTTTTCTTTTTTCTGGGATCTGAGACATATTTTGCTGCCTTGGGTGGTAAAACCCTGTGACAACCAATTCTATGACAGAGATTTCCAGGTCCCGGGTCAAAGGCTACATTTTGTACGGCAGCCTTCCCTTCCCTCTCTCTGGTTCCCGCGTGCCCTCGGGCGGAGAGGGAACCTGGTTAGGTCCTCTGCCTGCCTGTCTGAGGAGGGCGTGGTGGCTGGAGCACCCGAGGAGTGGGGAAGAAGTGGGAGGAGACAGAGGAAGATTGAGAGGAAAGAAAACTGATCTGAGGCTGAGGTGCTCACAGATTTTCAATTTGGAGTCAGGAACAGACCCTCAGGATATTGGTTCTGGAGAGACGCTTGGAAATCAATCACACAGAGCCAGGCTTTTCAAACTGTAGGTGGCCCCACCTACAGGTGGCGTGATCCACAATGTGCTCACATCCAGGCACTGTTGTGGGAGACGTTCACCTGTAGCCTCACCTGCGCTGGAAAATGATGGATCAGACCCTACATCTGGCCCCAGGCACTCCCACACTGTTTCCGCATGTGAGGTTTGGTGAGTCGGAGTCTTCTCCACACAAGTGGTACAAGGGCATGGCACATAATTATGTGAAAAGTTTGCTTTGGGGGACTGTTTTAATGCCGACTCATTTGGAATGTCCCAGGGCCCCAAACCGTTGTGAGGCTCCGAAGGGTGGGGACTGGCTTTCTTCCCCGGGCATCCCCAGGTGTATAGACCAGCACCGTCTTATAGAAACATCACACATTTACAAATTTCCTAATGGTCACATTGAAAAAAGAAATAGGGGTTATTAATCTTAGTGATCTATTTTATTGAACCCAGTATATCCGAAATATAATTATTTCAACATGTAATTCATATAAAAATCACTAATGGTCCATTTCACTTTTATCAGTACCAAGTCTTCAAAATCGGGATTTATCTTGTACCCACAGCACATCTTCATCTGGACAATTCCATGTGTCCGTAGCCATGTATGCATGGCTGGCGGCTTCCAGGTCAGACAGCTCAGAGACAGAGTTGCACAGAGGAGGAGCCCAGAACATTTTGCTGAGCTGAACCTGACGCCGGACACCTGCTAACCTGCAGGCAGGATGCTGAGATTGAGAATAGGAACTGAGGGAAGAAAATGGGAGAAAGCCCCCCGTGGGGAGTTGGAAAGAAGTCCCTTAGAAGGAGCAACATCCCAGCCCGTAGACGGGCCGCGGAACTGCCTCCCTTACACAGCTACATCACATGCGTTTGCTGGCCATGGCCTGGCGACTGCCAGAGGCGTCGAGAATCAGAAAACCAGAGTCAGAAGTGCAGACTCAATGTCCCTGCGCTGTGTGCTTGTGGGACCAGTCTGGGGACTGAGAACCAGGCCGAGTGTCCCCAGAAGTGAGGCTGGGGCATGCACCGGGGACAACCAGCTGGCCCCTGAGATCTCCTTTTCCTGGCATGTGGGGTTTCTACTGCCCCTCTAGAGTATTTGCATCAAAAAGAACCATAATGTTAGCTTTTGTTGTTTGTGCACTTCAAGGAATTTCCCCTAAGTGAGAGGAGGAGCTGTGGGGTGTATCTGCAGAGGGCCAGTGCCTGGGGCAAACTAGAATCCCGCTGGCCACACTGGTGCTCTGTGTGCTCCAGAACGGAAGGACCACCTGCTTGGGGGAAGGGCAGTAGCCTGGAGCCCCATTAGCCTGGCAGCTGTGTCACTAAGATAAACAGATGAACCCTGAATCGTTTGGGGGCACCTGCCCCATTCCCAGCCCTGATTCTGGAAGGTGTAGGAATGTGAGAGGAGGTCCAGGGTGTCACGGGATCTGTCATAGGAGGGCAAGCCATCAGCACAGGAGTGGTGAAAGGCTGATTGTTGTCTATCTGTAGAGACAGGGAGGAGAGCCAGCCACTGTGGGCCAGGGGGAAGGGAGGCGCCTGGGACGGGACCGGACGCTGGACGCTGGATGGGGCAGGGGGATTGTGGCTTCAAGTCTTCCAGGGCGGCTGGCTGTCCAGGACCTCTGGGCTTCGGGCCTCTCGGCTCCCCAAGGGGCCACTTCCTCTTAGGCGGCTCCGATCCTCCCTTCAGCCCCATCCAGCAGGCTCGGCCACTTCTTTCTGCAGCCCCCTTATTCCCAGTAAGCATGTTTATCCTCAGAGCCTGTTCATTTGAGCTCGGGGCTGCCTTGACCATCCCCGCCGTGTGCTCCCCAGGGACAGCGGCGGGTCCCCTGTGTCCAGCTCCCCCGGAGGCTGCAGCAGTGCCGCTGGGACGTTGCACAGAGGATGAGTGGGCTAAAGAAGGCATGGATCCAAGTGGGGAAAGACACGGGAGGGAGCCAGGAGCTTGTCCGGGCTCCCTGACGCGGAGAGGTTGGCAGCCGGTCTCCGAAGAGCATGGGCTTCGTGGCTGCCCATGTGAGCATGTGCCCCCGGACCGCAAGCGTGAGCTGTGGCCTTGTGGGTGTGGAGGCTGGCTGTCTGCAGTTGTGACAGGGACTGGCCAAGGCCACACGGCCACCTGTGGGTCAGGACAGCTCAGTGCGTGTTCCCTGGCGCCGTGTCAGCCACAGCCTATTGTTACACCTCCGGCGTCAGGTGCACACATGCCGGGGTGTGGGGATCACTGGCAAGGGCACTTCGGAGCTTCAAGGGATGGCACAGAGATGGTTCCTTCCTTTACAGGTTCAGGGGCAGAGGCGCACAGAAGTGAACTGACTTGCCGAGGCCAGGCCAGGACGGCATGGGGAATGGAGGGAGGACGGTGAACTCGGGACCTCTCCTTGCTCCTTCCCTTTGGATGCTTTAGCTAGAGAACTATCTGCGGCTCTTCCTCCTCTGCCCTCCCGAGTGTCCCTACATGAAGCCCGTGGGCTTTCACTGGGGTCCACGGAGAACCATAAGAGGTCCGAGATGGAAGGGCATAAGCAAGTACCCAGAGGCACTGTCGTTCACAGGTGTCACTGATGACTTTGTGCAGCCAGGGCACCTGAGTGTTGAGGTTGGCAGTAGGCTGGCTCAGAAGCCTTTGTCCTCCACAGGGGGCTGATCTGATCCAGGCTCTCCCCTCGCAGCTGTAGACACACTGAGATATCACTTCAGTTCAAGCGGGGTCCACAGGAGCCGTTAGGTTGTCAGCGGTGCTGGTGAGTGTGTGGTGACACCTCTTCCCTGTGTCCAGAGGAGCAGCAGCGTCGTTAGGATGGGCTTATCGTGCGGCTGACCTAAATTTCCATGGCCCTGCTCATGAAGGAGGGAGAAGAGCAAGGAAGGAGCTTGCTAAGCCCTGTAGTCCTTGGGCACTTGCTCCCCGGCCAGCAGACTAGGCTTTCTTACCAGTGGAGGGGACTTGGCTTGGTCTCTGCTACCACAGACCCTTTCCCCAGACCCTTTCCCTACAAGCCTCCCAGGCAGGAAGTCCTGAGACCACCTCATGCCCTACAAAATGGGATCCCTTGGCACCGTGACAGCCCGAGACAGCTAGCTATCAAGTGGGCTTGAGCCCACCCCGTCTGCCCAGTGAGGGGACTCTGCTGTGAGTATGGGTCCCAGGAGGCTCTGGCTGAGGGGTGAGTGGATCACCTTCTCCGTGAGCCACAGTGGTTCACCAAGGCACAGCCAACATCAGCCCCTACTGAGGGAGGTGACCGAGAGAAGCTGAGGTAGCCAGGAAGGAACAGATTAGGGAATGGCGTGACAAGCACCCCTGATCCCACTCTGGTTGAACTTGTCTCCTCCAAGGCAGGTGGATGCCAGGTTCATTTTATTCTGACCTCAAGATGCTTTGACCCTTCGAGATGGGATAAGGAGCACTTCCCTTTTCACAGTGGGTAATACTTTTAAAAGCTAGGGGGAAATGTTTTCTTTCATTCATCCACTCCATAAATATCCAGTGCAAGCGGCAGTGTGCTAGACACCACGGAACCTGGAGTGCGGGCGACAGACGAGTCATGACTGACAGGTGGTTGAGCCATGAAAACATTACACTAGGTGAGAGAAGCCAGACACGACAGGCCACGTGTTGTGTCTCCATTACACGAAATACTCAGAGAGCAGACTGGTGGTTTCCAGGGCTTGGGGAAGAGAGAGTGGGGAGTAACTGATAAATGGGTCCAGGGCTGTCTTTTCGGGTGAGTGTTTCAGAACAAGATACACGTGGTAACTGCACGATATTGTGAGTTGTTCACTTTAAAATGTTGATTTTTACGTGATGTGAATTTCATCACAATTTTTTTAAACCCTCTCTAATTCCTGATAACCATTACGTGAGTATAGCCTGTGGGTCCCATGCCATAACTTGCTGGGTATAAATGAGGGCCACAATGCAAGTAATAATATTTCTCTGGTTCTTTCTGCCACCCCAGCAGGAGAACACTGGGTTTCCTGCCACTGAGCTTTCACCTGGTCTGGGGCTGCCCTCCCACCCTTGGTGCGGCCTAGCGTGGCCCACAACTGCCCCCTGGGCACCTGCAAACTTGCTCTCCCCATGCTAGGGCTGCTGCTCCCTGTGGAGTGTAGGCATGGGTGTCAGCACCAGAGTCAGGGGTGCCCCGCCACACTGTGTCCTCTCCACGGAGGGGGGACCGCCAACTGACCCATCTGTGTGTTGACCTGTAGCATGGGCCCAAGGGGGCCTGTGTTCCCATGTCAGAGATGTTAGAGACACAGCTGCTTCAGATCTTGTTATGTCACTGCTCCCTTAGTGGCTCCTTCCCCAGTGCAGAACCTGGTACGTTATACGTACTCAGAAATTACTTCTTACATAAGTGAATGGACAAATGAAGGAAGGGATATTGGAATCCTGGGAGATGGGCCAGAGGGCCATTGTAGAGACAAAAGCCAGCTGTACCCAAATCTCCTCTCACCTCTGTGAGGGAACCACCTGAAATTCATTCAGGCCTTCAACTCTCTGTGCCTTAGAAGACTCATGTTTGGTAGGCAGCTTGCTCCTTCTAACAACAGATGTTTGGCCCCCTGGCGGCCAGCCCCCCCCCCCCCCCCGGGTACACCCTGGCAACTCTAATTCTGGGTGCACACAGCTTATGCTCAGGCTGAAATCCAGCCATGTGAGCTGGGGAAGGCTAAGGGATGGAAACAGTCTTGTGAGGAGTCCTCCCCACCATCTTCTGGCAACCAGGGAGGCAGCCGTGCAGCAGGCAGGGCCCAAGTCCTGGGCATGGAAAGCGCTGGCGCAGAGTCTGGGCACTTACCAAGTGCTCATTAAGTGTTGTTTCTGCCATGAATGTCTGCTGTTGCGCCCTCAGACATTCATCTCCTGCCACTTTCACACATGCATCTGATGCTAAAGCAGCTAAACAGCCTCCCAGTGTCCTTTATGCATGCCCTGACTGTAGATTCTCTGCTTATTCCTCCATTTATACATCCATCCACCCATGATCCATCCATCATCCAGCCAGCCAGCCATCGTCCATCCAGCCAGCCATCCAGCCAGCCATCTATCCCTCCACCCACCCATCATCCATCCGTCATCCATCCATCATCCATCCGTCATTCATCCATCCATCCACCCATCATCCATCCATCCATCCATCCACCCATCATCCATCCATCCATCCATCCACCCATCATCCATCCATCCATCCATCCATTCTGCCATTTTAAGCAGCTTCCGTTTTAAGGGCCATGCAGGCCCTGTACTAGGCTCAGCCTAGCTGAGTAGAGTGGCTGTGCTCCACACATCTTTCCTCATTCCCTGGTCCTGCGCATGAATTGCATGAGGAGAGGTAGGAGGTTTGGGGAGTATTAGGAGGGTGCCATATCAGAGTCACTGGTGGTACATTTTCAAGGGCCACCCACTCCCTCCTCCTGAATGTCACCCCCACTTACACAAGGAAATTGGCAACAGATTTCCTGTATTGAAATGTTCATGGGCACAACACCGAGAGGCCTCTGGGGACATTCCAAAGTACCTTTGGAACTTTTTTGACCTTTGACTTTTGATTTGTTCACACCACATTCAGCTGAGGGAGAACTAGCATCCAGCATTCTATGAGGGCATAGGCCTGATGGTTATCTGGCTAATTCAGCCACACTGAATAGTTCAGGTCCAAAGCATTTACTTTCAAGTAAGCCTGAAGTCTGAGCATCTGCTTTGTCTCAGTTGACTATTATCTGTTTCCCCTTTAATTCTCTTGGGAACACAGGCTTCAGCAATTGGCTCCCTGGTGACTAGGACACAGATCTCAGGAGTCCCAGGGGGACAGGGACCCACATCTGCTCATGGTTGCTTTCTAAGAGTATCCAGATATCCAGAAACCCTCCTTATTTAGAGGAGATGGATGCTGGAAGCCCAGAGGATGGAGAATTCTCCCAATATTTGTTCTAGAACAAAATTTTTCAAGATAGCTGTTAGCATATGTTCATCGACTGTATTGTTCTTTCCAATGCTCTACCAACAAGTCCAAGTTAAATCAAGGGGAAGCATCAACTAACAACTAAGTACTAATTTTAACACCCAAGGTGTGTGTGCACAACATGCTCTAACCACTCCTTTCTAGCAGAGGCAGTGGGGACAGTGTGGAGACCTGTGAATATTGTTAAGTGGGGGAGAGAGAAGCATATTACAAGGCAGTTTATAGTATATAATATACTTTTTTTTAAAGTATTTGTCTTCATGGGACACCTGGGTGGCTCAGCGGTTGAGCATCTGCCTTTGGCTCAGGTTGTGATTCCGGAGTTCCGGGATCGAGTCCCACATCGGGCTCCCTTCTCTCTCTGCTTATGTCTCTGCCTCTCTGTGTGTCTCTCATGAATGGTAAATATATCTTTAAAAAATACTTGTCTTCATAAAAATATAGATATTGTAAAGTGTGCATGAGGCTGTCCCTGAATAGCCAGGATAGACAGGGATTTTTATTTTCTTCCTTTTGTTTTTCTGTATTTTCTGAGTTCTTGAAGCTTCCTCTTTGGTTTAATTAGATTACTGGAAAAGGCCAGCATAGTCAGGCCTCCAGGGGGTGGGGGCATGCAGCAACTGTGTGCGCCTGGGCTCTCGTGGCTTCTCCGTGGAACAGGGCATTGTGGGGGCCCCCCAGGTCTGGCCTGCAAGTCCAGAGGGTTCACTGCAGAATCCCATTAGTAGTGGCTGTCCTGAAGCCTCAGTGGGTCCGTGAGAATGCAAGTCCATCACATCAGTAACCTCAACTGGGCCCCGCCGAGCCTGGACCCCCTGCCTGTGCTTCTGCCCGTGGGGTTCCTGCATCTGCTGTGCTTGGAACCTGAGTCCCTTGCGGCAAGCTGTATTTGCCTGAGCATCAACCTCGGCCTAACTCTCAGGAGCAAGGTGCTTGGAAAGCAGGGAGTCTTTGGTGTTAGTGTCTTGGATCTAGAAATACTGTTGGTGGCCCTTCCTCCAGGGGAAGCTCTGTCCCCATCTGCCCTCCTCTGGGCACTGGGGTACTTTCTGGTGTTCTTTCCCAGGCCCTCATCATGTTGACCTTCGTGGTTATTCATGAAGAGCCTGTTGCATGACAAGATTGTGAGTTCCTCACAGGATTGTTGTGAAAAGGAAATCAAGCCGGAATATAGGAGTCAAGCCCGTCACAAAGTACTTGTGACATGGAAGCAACTCGTTAGGTGGGGTCCTGACCCCATCACCACCCACCTTGCTTTTCAAACAGTGCCTAACCCAGGTCTGTCACACAGAGGAAGCTCAGTGGGTGCTTGGTGAGGTGGCTTGAACCTGCCTTGGGGAGGAAGATCGGGATGGGTGAGGGGGGCAGCGAGGAAGCAAACATCCCCTCAGCACAGAGGTCCGGTGCTGGCACTGCCTTAGGTACACATGCATGGATTATGTGCTCAGTCTGCAGGGGCCGCTCCCCAGAGGCTGGAGCATCTTCAGCCCAAGTTCCTGGTTTCTGCACTTGCTGGAGGACTTAGCCAGCAGAGCCAGTGGGCCCTTTCTAGCACTTCTGTTTAGAACACTGTCCCCATTCAGATGCAGGAAGGAGGAAACCACCTCTGGGAAGAAGCAGAAGGGATTTATCAGCCTTTGCCGCAGGAGCACCTGAAGCAGGCACCAGGGTTCTCACTTGTCCCAGGAGCTCCGGGGTAAGCCCTCAGATCCCATCCTGGGCATAGGCAGATGGGAGATGGACCAAATCAGGCCAGCACTACTCGATCACCACTGATCTCAGCCAAGTCCATGGCAGGGGAAGAAGGGCCACGCCTGGGTTTCCTGGAGCCCCAGACCCCAGACGGGTCTCTGGAGGTTTACACACAGGCCTCCTCTCTGGGCTGGCGGTGGCTCTTCCATCCAACTTGTGTCTAGGTGGGTGCTGAGCTAGAAGCCCTTCCACATTGCCACCCCTCCCCCTGCCACTGCCAAACAGGTGCAGCTAAAACCAGAGGGCCCCTCTTGTGCCCTCTGTGTCTCCTGTAGAACAAGGTGGGCATTGGGGTGGGCAGACAGTGATAGGTAGGACCCAAGTCTGCCGAGCAGTCTGCCGAGCAGCGCCGTCTGGGGCAGCGCGTGTGTTGATGAAGCTCCAACGTGTCTTTCTGAGTACCGATCCCTGCGGTATGTGGGGTAGGAAAAGCAGTACTTGAGAGAATACCAAGGAAGCTGTAAACATCTCTTCTCTCTCTCCTCTCATACCTTATGCCGCCTCTGTCTTCTCTGTGCACTTTGATAGATGACCTATTTTTGATACTGGCAAAGATGGGAGTTTAATTAACTAGAGGAGTCAAAGGGTCAAGGAAAACTTTGAGAGGTAAAAAAAAAAAAAAAAAAGTGCCAGAATATTAATAACTGTGTGACCCAGGCCCAGAACGTCGGTGAATGGGAAAGACCTCAGACCTGGGTTTGCATCCCTCCCATGAGCCAAGTGTCCCTGATCATGCTGTTTCCTTCCCTTGTTCCCGGGCTGCAGAGCCATGAGAACATCCTGCGGAAAATGTGCCCATTCTGTTTTCTGCACATCTTTGAGAACAGGCCTGTAGGCTCTCCTTTCTATTGCTGGCAGGTTTGTGAGGCCTGGGAAAACCAGGGCGCTCTGTCCCAGGCTGACTTCTATCTTTGACTCAAGGATATTGTGAAAACCCTCCTCCTTCTGCAAGGAGCCACTAAGCCAGCCTCGAGGGGTGCTGGAGTGTTCTGAGCTTTGAGGCCCAGCCACACGCATGCATTCGGATGACAAACACCCGCTGAGCCCCGCTTTGTGTATCAGGCCCACTGTGGGCCCGGCTAGGGGGCCACCAAGGCAGGGGAGCTCTGAACTCCGGGGAGAGAACGTGAACTCCCCACAGCAGGTGGAGCCCGGAGCCTGAGAGGCAGGAACAGGGCCATCCCCCAGGAGCTTGTACGTCCAGTGGGGGTCACAAGAGAGGGCGGCTGAGGAGACGGGTAGAAGAACCCCATCTGGGCCCCGGCCCCTGAGCAGAGCAGGAGCCCAAGGCCGGGCCTGCAGCCAGGATGGCCTGCAGAGAAAGCGGGTGGGGAAGCAGGGGCGGAGCCCAGCCGGCCTCGGCCTCGGGACAGACAGGACTGCGGGTGTTGGGTGTTGTTGCGTGGGGCAGGGCAGGGCGGAGGGAGAGGCCCCGCAGGGAGGGGGGCCTTCCCTCTGCTCCCAGGGAGGGCTTGCTTGAATTCCCTGGCGCCAAGAGCAGCCTGCTGGGAGCCTGCCTGGACCTGCCTGCAGCCCTGTGCCCTGCCCAGCCCCAGGGACCTTGTGTCCCATTGTTCCCGCACCCTCGCCCAGCCCAGGAGTAGACGGCCGCGCCCCCTGCCCCGGCCGCCTCCCACCCGGTGACTCAGGCTGCTGGTGGGTGGCAGCGGCCCGGCCCGCTCAGCGCTCAGCGGCCTCGGGTGCTGCCCGTCGTGGCCGAACCAGTGGGCCTTCCTGTCTCCGCGACCTCAACTGGGGTGGGGTTTTTCCTGGATTAAAAAAAAAAAGTGGTACCTTGTTACCCCTGTGGGGTGCGGATTATTAGAGCGTCTGCTCGCGTGGAGAGGCAAGAAAGAACGTGACCTCGGACCAGTCCGGTTAATTGCGACGTTCGGCCGCCCGAGGTCTCCGGCCACTCTGGCCCGTTCTGAGCCGAGCCAGTTTTCCGTGGCCACACTGGGCCCGGTTTCCATAGCATTTCCTGTCAGGAAGTTCCCCGCCCAGTGTGTGCTGTTAAGTAGGATCCTTTTCATTCCTTTTCCTCTTAAAAACTTCCCTTTGGGGTCATCCTGAAGGGAGAGTGGGGATGTGGCCCTGCGGGGAAGGCGGTAGTTCTGGAAGGGAGGGTTGGGGCTGGGGCGGGGGTCTGACCCCATCTGCCCGCCCCCCTCCCCCACAGAGGGGGCTCTCCGCGTCCAGGGGGACTTGAGAGGCAGTGGGAAGAGTCCCCTCTCCTAAAAATACCTCTTCCTTCTCCGGTCCTAAAAATACATTCACCGCAGGCTTCCCACGGAGACGGAAATTCTACCTTTCAGCCTTCACTTGTGTGCTGGTTGCCTGCGGCCTGAGGACCCACGGGGGCGGGGGGGACACATGGGGGGCCTGGGGAGGCACAGGGAGGGGGGTCCCTGGGGAGGCACGGGAGGTGGGCCTGGGAAGGCACAGGGATAGGGAAGGGAGGTGGCCTGGGAGGCACCCGGGGGAGGGTGGTCTGGGGAGGCACCAGGGGGCTGGTCGTGGCTCCCCCTGCCTGCAGGCTGCTGGCTGCTGCCCTTGGGGACTGGGGCGGGGCAGGGCCGCAGGGCCCGGAAAGACGAGCTGGATTTGGGCTCCAGGGGAAAAGGCTACCAGCAGAAACCACGGCCCAGGTTGGGAAGAAGGACGACAGGTGAGAGGTCAGGGAGGGAGAGCGCCTGGCCCCGGGCTACGCGGCTCATAGATAACGTCTCACTCAATCTTTGGATCCGTTTCATAAGATGAGCATTTCCCCCTCTTTGGGGGTGTTCTTACCCCATTTCACAGAGGAGGGACTTGAAATTCTGAGAGGTGGAGTGTCACCTGATCTCACACAGCTGGAACTGGAAATTGCGGCTGCCTAATTCTAAAGAAATTAAATTCCTCAAGAAGGCATCCATGCTCTATCCATCCATCCATTCATTTATTTATTGGGAAATATGCATAACATAAATTTCACACGTAAACACGTGATACGGTGGTGTTAAATATGTTTAGTTGCCGTGCAGCCATCAGCCCCACCGAGCTCCGGAACTTTTCATCATCCCAGACTGCCCCGCTGTCTCCGATAAGCACCGACGCCCCACTCCACCGCCCCCAGCCCCTGAGAACCACCCTTCTCTCTGGCTCCACCGTTTGACTCCTCTAAGGAGCTCCTACGAGTAGAGCCATGCAGTAGTTGTCTTTTTGTGACTGGCTTTCATCACTCAGCACGATGTCTTCGAGGGTCATTCACATTGTAGCCTGTGTCAGAACCTCTTTTCTTTTCAGGGTGAATTATGCGCCACCCTCTGAGGCACCGTACTTTATCCAGCCCTAGCTAGACTTTGGGGTGGTTTCTACCTGTCGGCTATTGTGACTAATGCTGCTGTGAGCATGGGTATACAGATACCTGTTCACGCTCTTGCTTTCGATTCTTTTGGGTGTATATACCCAGAGGTAGAACTGCGGAATCACACGGCCACCCTTTGTTTGATTTTTGAGGAACCCCCATCACGGTGCTCCACAGCAGCTGCATCATTTTACATTCCAACCAGCGGTGAGCAGGGTTCAGATTTCTCCGCCTCCTCACCAGCACTTGTTATGTTCTGTTTTTCTTATTTTGGGTTTTTTTCTAGGGAGTAGCTGTCCTCATGGGTATTAGGTAGTATCTCGTTGTGGTTTTGATTTGCATTTCTGAAATAATTAGGGATATGGAGCATCTTCTCATGTGACCATGGGTCATTCATAATATCTTTGGAGAAATGTCTATTCACATCCTTCGTCCATTTTTGGGTTGGGTTGTTTGTGGTTTCGTTGTTGGCGGGACATCTATGCTTCTTCACCCAAAATTACAAACACAATCGGGAGTTTTTTTCAGAGAATCTAAAGTCATCGTTGATGTTCATAACCAGGGCCCCTGGATGAGCTGCAGTGCTCTCCGGATCTGCTGAACAGTTGTGTAAAGTGTGTCTTGTTGCATGTGAAATATCTGAAAATCCATAGCTCTTGTGACATCTTCATTCCTTTATCATGCATGTACCTACTATGTATCAGGCATTGTGCTGCAGGCACAAAGGAATGTGCGCTGGTCCCTGTCCTTGAGGACCTTAGGCCCTGCTGGGGAAAGTAGTTGACACAAAGTGACACATAAACATTTCCTGAATGGGAAGTCTTGGTGTAAAAATGTAATGAGAACTTTGGTGCACGAGGCTGGGCTGACATAGGCTGGGAAAGAGAGGAAACCAGGCTCAGGATGAAGCTAAGGAAAGGATCAGTGTGGAAATATCAGGAAAGGGGAGGGTTGCAGGGCAGGGGTGGAGGTGGTCTGGCTCTCTAGACACTTCTCATCCAGAGGCTTCCATGATGGCAGGTTTACATCCCCTCCACCCAAAATGCACAGACACCTGTCCCCTCTGATGGCTGCTCTGGACTTCTAGTCTACCGCAGACTTGTAAGGGGATTCTGGGGTGTGTGGATGCAAAGTGTGACTCAGCAGGAATCTCTGACCTCTTGGTGCTGCTTCAGGGTGGGGGATTTCCCTCCTCCAGGAGAACACAGCATGGGAGAAGGTAAGGCCCCTAAGCCGAGATGGGGCAGGTTCTTTCCAGGCTGCAGGCTGGAAAGCAGGCTCTTGGCTGGCACCTGCTGAGATCGGGCACAGCCTTCCCCCTTCTCTTGCTCCTGCTGCCTCTGGACCTCGACTAGCAAGGTGGCACCAGTACTTCACTCTGGATGACACCATCTGATGAGAGTGTCTCCGTGGCTTTCACAGTCTGAGTCCAGGTACCAGTCTGCCACCAGGGGCTTGGCCTGCAAGGTCGTAGTGGGGATAATTCCACAGCCAGGAGGACAGGACCAGCCTTGTGACCTTCCAGGACACCATGCTCTCAGCATATTCCATCCCTCAGTGGCAGAGCTATAAACTCCTTGTGGACTTTCGTTCACGGCTATATGTCTAGCCATGCCTGGCACATCGTGCACATTTAATATGTATTTATTGAGGGGGGAAGGAATGAGTCACTGTCTGCCTCCTCAACATTCACTTGGTCTCCCCTTGAAGTCACACGGGCCCGCCCCACAGGTCCTGACCCTGCCACACAGGAGTGCTGACGCCCTGGGTGATTTACTTCAGCTCCGTGAGCCTCATTTGCCTCACCTGGGACACGGGGTGGGAGCCTCGGGAGCCTCATAGAGGGAAGGTGCAAGGGCCTAGCTGAGTACTTCCCTCCAGAGGCCAGAGCCAACTCCCCGGAAGCGATTTCCCCACCACTAACTGCCCAAGCCCCTGTCAGAACTTCTCTCTAATCTACGTCCTTGGTCTACATCCTGCTCTTCCTTCTTGCCTTTCTCAAGGACCATAACCACCCGTCTCCCGTTCCACTCACAGTGGTTAAGAGCCTAGGCCTGGAATTGGAAGGAGCAGGATCCAAGGTGGTGCACATGCAGCTCAAAGCCCCGTTCCTGAGAATAGAAGCCCTCCAAAATGGCAGGGGGGGCCGTGGCTTCCTTGAGCCTCTCCACCACAAAGCACAGGTTTCTTCTGCGTGCACCGTGCATCCTCACAGCTGCCTGCCGCGTGCCGGCCCCGGGCAGACCCTGGGGGTAGCTCACCCCCTAACTGCCCCCAGACTGGAGATGACACAGAAGAGAGGCAGATGAGACGACCAGAGAGCTCTCGGGCCTGCCCCTAAGTCCAGTCAGAACCGATGGTGGGGAAGAGAAGAATCGGCAAAGATCTTCCAAGGAGAGGAGTGTAAGCGGGCCCCTGGAGAATGGCCAGCTGCTGAGATGACAAGGAAGGGAAGGGCCTCCTCACTGTAGCAGAGGGGAGAGGTGTGCCACCCACAGAAACACCTGGACAGGGATGAGCCCTGTGGTGAGGAGACAATGTGTTCATTCAGTCGGCATTCAGCAGCAAAGACACAGGAGCGCCTCTGCGCCGTGTCCTGCACGGGGGCGGGGGGGGGGGGGGTACAACAATGGGGGGCCGCTGTGTGTGCCCTCTACCGGGGTAGGCGACCCACCTGGCAGGTGCACGTGCCCTTGGTGGGGGCGGGAAGGATTCGGAACATGTTCCCCCTTCCAAATGACAGTGCCCTACTGGCTTCTCCCGTGCGACACCCTTGGCCTGCTCCTGTGAAGGTATCGTGTGTTCCAGCTCCAAAACTCGGACTGCAGGGTGGTAGATTGTCAAAGCAGAGAGGGACCTGAGAGGCAACCCATGCCCAGAGCTCTCAAACTTCAGAGGGCAGCCAACCCATATGCGCCTGAGATATTGTTCAATCTGAAGTTGCCAAGAACCCCCATCCCGCAGAGGTTCTGAATCATAGGGCCCCGGGTGAGCTCAGGCAATGTACATTTTTAATAAGTTCCAAAGTGACTCAACCATGGTTCTTAGCCCTGGTCGCCCATGAGGCCCTGGGGAGTTTAAAACTAATGCTCCAGCCTCATCCCTGGAGACTCTGATTCAACAGGTCTGGAGATGGGGTGTGGACACTGGTGGTTTTAACAGCTCCTACAGTGATTCTAATGTGGGACCAGGGTGAAAACCCACGGGACTCAAGTTTGAGGACTAACTCCTGCAGCTAGCTACCTTCAGTTACTCAGAGTCCTCCAGGGTGTGAGAGAGAAAGAGAGAGAGAGAGGGAGGGAGAGAGGGAGGGGAAGGGGAGAGGGAGAGGAGAGAGATTTATTTTAAGGAATTGGTTCATGGGACTTTGGGGGTCCAAAATCCACAGGGTGGGCTGGCAGGCTAGAGACCCAGGGGAGAGATGATTCTGCAGCTCGAGTCTGAAGGTGGTCTGGAGGCACAATGCTCTCCTCCCCTGGAGATCTCGGTCTTTTTTCTCTTAGGGACTCTGGCTGATTGGATGAGACTCACCTACATCATAGAGGGTGGTCGCCTTGACTCAAAGCCTAAGAATCTAAACACTAATCTCATCTAAAAAAATACCTTAAAAAATAAATAAATAAATAAATAAATAAAATAAAATAAAATAAAATAAAATAAAATAAAATAAAATAAAATAAAATAAAATAAAAAAGTACCTTCACAGCTACATCTAGGCTGATGTTTGACAGATATCTGGAAACTGTGGCCTAGACAAGTTGACAAATAAATTAACTATCATATGCCTCATTTTACAAGTAAGGGAACCAAGATCCAGGGAGGTAGAACAGCTCCTCCAGGGCTCCGTAGCTGGCTCTTCCATTGCTGTTTTACTTGCCAGAGACCCATAGGTGATAAGACCATGGGGAGACCTTACAGGCAGTCCCACCCCTTCACCTGCAGAGGGAAGCTGGGACTCCAGGAGGCCAAGTGCCTGTTCTAGGTCACCCATTTTGGCAGAGAGTAGAACTGAATCTTCTATGGAAGACTCCTAATGTCCAGTGACTGCTTCTTGCTCTACTGCATATGCAGCCCGGTGAGGACTCAAAGAGGAGTGCCCCTGTGACCATGTGAACCAGCCCTTCCTCTCTGTCCAGCCCACAGACCCACTCTTCAAGACTTGGGAACAGGGCAGGGAAGGCTGTACCTTGACTGTCCTTCTATGTGGAGGGGAGAGCTGCTAGAGGGGCCCCGTGGTTGCCGACTCCCTGCATGTGTATCCAGGACGTGCTGCTATCTGTAATTTCATGGCTACTTGATTTATGCTTGAGCGTGCACACCTAATGCGGTCATCCACAGAGATGGTGTCCACATACCTGCCTCTTGTTCAACATTCTGTGTGGTATATGAAATCCAGTTTGCTTTAAGTAAAAGCTCAGTAATGATGGTTGATCTTATAAGTGGCATGTCACCCCATCCCTGCCCTCCAAGGACTTAGCAGCACCCATGTTGGTGGCTTGTACAGACCCTCTGAAATACACATGTGATGCTGGCCAGAGACTTTTTTTTTTTAAGATTTTATTTATTTATTCATGAGACACAGAGAGAGGCAGAGACACAGGCAGAGGGAGAAGCAGGCTCCATACGGGGAGCCCGATGTGGGACTCGATCCCAGGACCCCAGGGTCATGCCCTGAGCTGAAGGCAGATGCTCAGCTTCTGAGCCACACAGGCATCCTGCTGCCAGAGATTGTGATTGAAACAGAGTCTGGATGAAGCAGGCTCTGGGCAGATGGAAAACTCCAGAGATGGGCTGGAAACCAGGGCTCATAGCACCATAGTGGGTACTGGGCCAGGCCCCAGCGATGCCCTGTAACAACTGCAGAGCCTCAGAAGGTGCATAGCATTGGAGCTGAAGGTTTGGCCAGCCAGGAGATAATTCCTGGCTGGCAGGTGAAGGACAGAGCAGACACAGCGTGCTGGGGCAGGAAGCCTCCAAAGGCAGGGCTGCCTCACACAGGAAGCTCCCATAAGCTGCCCACTCCGGCTGGGTCCAGGCACTGGTTGCAGAGGGAAGGAGGGAGCTGATGACAGGGCTGGCGAGTCCTGACCCTGAGCTAATGCAGGGGCGGAGGATGGATTGGAAGATGAGCTGCCTCACCCTGCCCTCATCTGATGACAGAAAACAGATGTCCTTGGGTAAGACTGCTCCAAGAGCTCTGGACAGGAAGCTGTGTGATGCACTGCAGGAGGCCCTGGGCAAGGCATCCAGAGACCCAGGCTGGGCCACAACCACCTATGTGACCTCAGGGAGGCTGACTGGAGCCAGAGCCAGGGCAGGAGGTCTGGGCTCCAGGCTCTCATCCTGGAGGGCTCTGCTGTCCATTCCAAGGCTTCTAAACCAGTAGCTTTGTGTCCAAACACCCCCGCCGTCCTGTCAGCTGAGCTGGCCAGCAACCCCCTGAAAGCCCCCTGCTCCTGGGTGCCATGGAAACAGTACTCCTCTGCGGGTTCCATGACTGAAAACGTTTGGGAAGCACTGCTTCATACCAGAGTCCGTGCGGGGCCCTCATCCTATCAGTCCTGCAGGGTATGGAACGTGGCGTTGGGCAAAGCAGAAAGAGGAAACAAGTTTGGGAAATGCAGAGTTAAAGTTAAACAGGTTTTCTTTGTAACTATGGGCTTTCTCAGAGACATGTGTGTGCCTGTGTGCATGTGTGTGTGTGTGTGTGTGTGTGTGATATCCATTGTGAATCTCCAGTGCGGCTCTGGTATTCAGGTTTCCAACTATATTGGTGTCATTTAAAAAAAAAAAAGATTTTATTTTATTTATTTATTCATGAGAGACACACAGAGAGAAAGGCAGAGACACAGGCAAAGGGAGAAGCAGGATCCATGCCGGGAGCCCAATGCAGGACTCGATGTGGGACTCGATCCCAGGACCAGGATCATGCCCTGAGCCAAAGGCAGAGCCACCCGAGCATCCCTATTTGTGTCATTCCAGTTCATAGTTGCAAATAAGAGACATAAAGCTATGCTGCCAGCTGTCTCTTGCTGAGGACTCAGAGTCCTGGCAGCCGTGCCCAATAGGCCAGTCGTGGGTTATGTGCTCACGAGCTCCCAGCCGGGAGGAGTGAGCCCCATCTCCCCCAGTGGGAGCTTTTACAATGGAGGCCTCTCCCAAACCAAAGAGACATGTCAGGTCTTGGCAGTTGGAATCTTTGACCATGGAGTCCTTCTCCTGGACTGGGGAGGGAGGTGACTCAATAACAGGCACCGGGAGCCGGTATTAGGAGAAGCCTACTGTGGGCTTTGCCCCTCGGGACTGGGCTGTCCCCTGCTGTTTCCATCTAGAACAGAACTGTTAGGTCCCACCTTAGAGTCCATCCTTCCCCCCTTTTATTCCCTCCTCCTGGAGAGGTGCCCTGACTTCAGCCTCCTTCCTCTCTCTGTTCCTGTCACCATTCTTCCCCCTCTCATACCTCCCACAGCTAGTGCCATGGACAGTAGGCCCCAGGCCCAACGGGGCAGGCTCCCTGGGTCTTCCAAAGAGACAAACTCTCGATCTGATGAGCACGCATCTACTACTCCTGGGCTAATCCAGAAATCCTCAAAAACTTGGGTGTTAAGCATAAAAATGGTTTTGGTGGTTCCCCTCACCCTTCCCCACCCCCTGCAATAGTGTTCCCTGGTGGGAATTCCCAGGAGTGGAAATGGCAAGCTGGGTGGCCTGTCAGGCTTATAGAAGTCCATTGGGGTGGGTGCAGCTCAGGGAGGTGCCTCCAAGTTACCCCATCCAGCAGCCACCCACGTTTGGGGCCAACCCTACTTACTTCCCTGTGGATTAGGGCCACCTTCCCATCCTTCACGGCCGTATTGCTCAAATTTCCAAGCTAATTATCCAGCCTTGTGTTGACATTGACTTAGAGAGACCTGCTTAAGAGGCCTGGGTTGCCAGAGATAAGGATCAGTATTGTCACCATCCTTAGTAATGAACGTTGAAGAACCTGCCTGCTGCACACACCCGATACCATGAAAGTTCTGGGTTGGATACAAAAAAAGAGTTTGGCGTGGCTTTTGCTACAGAGGCTCTTACCTTCCGGTCACAGGGCCTTAGCTTTCCCAAGACTTGTAAAGTGAAGACATCACATCAAACCAGGTGGTCCCCACAGCCCCGTGTAACTTAAATACATCCCTGCCCAGTGGGCATTTGTGGAAACCCGGACTGCAGCCGGCCCAGCCATCAATCTTCCCTTAATTATATGACCCATCCTGCCATCTGTCCTTTCTCTCCTCCCTCCCTGCCTCTCTTAGCCCTGCCTCCCTTTGCTCCCTGTCTCGATTTAATCACCTCCCTGTCCCTCCCTTTCTCCCACGCCCATCACCTCTGCCCTCTCTTCTGTCCCTCCCTGCCCTGTGTCTCCCTGGGAGCCCAAGGCAGGGGGCTGCCCCCTCACAGGTAAAGCAGGAAGGTGCCAGGGTTGAGCAACCCGCACTGACGGCTGGGATTCTGGCTCTGCCGTTGATGAGGGCTGGGCAGTGCCCCAAGGGTGAGGGTGGGAGCCACTGCCCCGCTGTCCTCTAGTGCCCAGGGGTTGGGCCACGTGACCGTCGAAGGCCGCAGAGGAGGGTGATGGATACAAGAAGGTGGTGGAGGCCTAGGGTGGCCAGCTGTCCCACCTTGCGGGGTGCAGGGTGCTGAGGGGACTCCCAGACTGTTTGAGTGAGGGCACCAGGGAAGTCCTGGGAAAACCAGCATAAGTTGGTCTCCCCTCTGGACTCTGGGCGGTGAGGAGGGAGGGGACCTCTGGGGTGAGAAGTGTGTGTTATCCTCTTTTCTGGAGTGCTGCCTGGCGCAGTCACAGACTTCGGCCTGCCCATCATCGCCTGGGCCTCCACCCCACAGGGAAGAGCTGAGCAGCGGGGAACGTAAAGGCAGGCACCCCCCGTGGCCACCGTGGTCCCGGTGCCACAGCGAGCTGCCCTCACTAGGGGGAAATGTGTCCCCCGCTCTGAGCCTCAGTGTCCTCCACTGGAGAAAGTCCTGTCCAGCCCCAACATCCTAGGAGCCTTCTTCAGAACTTCCATTCTACAGTATTTTGGATGCTCTCAACTGGACCTTGTTGAATGGAAGTCCACTGCTGACTGGATGCCTGGGGCATGGGACCTCACCACCTCCAGCTCAGGCTCCTCGTAGGAACATGGGGGTCGAAACAACCAGCTCGCAGGGTTGGTTATCGTAAGGATTTGATGAGGCAATTGCACATAAAGAGCCCACTCAATATCCGGCACATAGTAGGCGCTCAAGAAATGGTGCGTGAAATTAAAAATGCTCTGGATGTGTTGGCCCACTCAGGGTTCAGGGATTCCATAGGTTGATATGATACGATGTCCTGTGTGGTGTCCGCTGCCCGCTAACCTAGGTCCTTGTGGGAGAGGGTTAGAGGGAACTTCTGTCCTCCCCCAGGGGTCAGGCCCCTTGGGAGGCACCACCCAGATGCTCCCCTCACTCTCACACTGAGCACCTAAGAACAAAATGGGGGGTCTTGCAGCAGCTGTAGGCTTTAAGGTTATAACACCCGAGAAGCAGTATTCCTTTTTAACCCTATCCGAAATGGTTTAATCAGGACAAATGAGATTTTCTCTTTTTTTTTTTCCTTGGGAGTTTTTTAGCTCATGTAGGTTTTCTGGTTTAGCAGTTTGCTCTCCTTGGCTACATAAAAGCGCAGGTGCGGCGTGTGGCCGGGCCCAGCCTTATGAGAAGGATGAAGCATACACAAGCATTTGTGCTCACTGACGGCTTTCCTATTCTTTACTATTTATGTTCCCCGCCATTTCCTCCCTAGAAAAGTCAAGGTCACGCTGACTACTTCAAGGTCACCAGGCCCACATGTGTGCAATGAGCCACTCAACAAACGTGTAGCTAACGCGTGCTGGTGCGAAGTTTTGTGCTCCAGCCGTGCAGGGTACAGAGGAGCAAACTTCATGGTTTGGCACTTGCAGTCTGGTCCTGGGCACCCCATCCTTTTAAAAATGAGAATCCCTTTTTGAAGCTCGAAACATTCTGTGGGCCTCCACCTGGCAGTACCTGTTCTCTTATTCGGTCATGTTTCTGTGTGCGGTTGTGTTGAATTCATTACAGTCCTGCCTGCATGCATTTGAAAAGTAGCCACGTGTGTATGTGTATGAAATTATTCGCTCAGCATACTGATGGAGCCTGGGGTTCTTTTGGGTCTGAAGACCCCTCCACGCTTGTCTCCAGCAGCCTGAGGGGCTTACTGAGTCCTGGGGCCCAGGACTACTATGGGAGGGACACGGGGCTCAGGCTGGCGAGGGTGAGCACATCCCTGACAAAGAAGGGAGCCAAGAGCTCCAGGGTGAAAGGGCACCAGTTGGTGCCGTAGACCGTGGTGTAGATGTGGCGAAGTTGGGCCAAAGGGGAAACAGAAAGAATGACCCGTTCATGGGGGAAGCTCTGAGAGTCCAACGTTTCCCTGGTCCTAGTGCTGTCTGTTTTAGACTGCCTCCTTCCCTGACCCTTCTCTCTGATGAGCTTTGCATCTGGGTGCACATTGTTCCTTTTATAATTTTAATAACCGAAGATTCACCCGTAGCCACTTCCGAGATGCCCTCACTGTGTGGAAAGTTCCTTGGCCAGAGAAGGCTCGTGCATGTTCCTGCCCCTACCTCTGTCCAGTCCCATCCCCACGCCGGCGCTCCATGGCTGCTTGGTCACCACCTTTAAAGCACCTGGGGTTGCACTGGAACACATTTCTGTCCCTCCTGGCGGCCCCTCTCACGCCATGCATTGTGGGGATCCCTGACACTCAGCACTCATCCTGCAGCACCCACTGTGCTCTGGCTATCCCCTGTCCTGACCTGCCACCCCGAGCACCTCACATCCCAGGTCGACCACGATGACACCTGTTTTCCAGCTATATCTCCATGTGCGAAGGACTAGGGAGACAGGCAAGGAAGGGAACATGGAGGCCAGGCACCTAATCCAGGAAGGCTTCCTGGAGTAAGTGATGCCTGGGCAAAGTCTCAAAGGATGAGCAAGAATCTACTCAACAGTGGTGAAGGAGGGTAGGGAGGCCTAGAAGGCGATCCCACAGACAGGACCGCGTGAGCAGAGCTGAGGCCGTGGGAGTTGGGCATGCCGGTAATGCCTTCCGGTTGCTGGAGGCAGGTCACCTGCAGCACAGGGTAGACAGGGGCCACACGGTGGATCCAGTGGCTGCGGCAGGAATGGAGAGGAGAGCTCGGGTGAGAAAGATGGTGGTACTGGGATGGCTCACTGGTGTTGGGAGCAGGAGCGTGGAAGAGGGCGACCTGTGATCCCAGCCAAGGTTCAGGCCCCGGTGGCTCACGGGGAAGCAGAGACTTGGTGGAAGGAGGCGGAGGGTGACCTCCAGAGTCCCCGCTCAGTCTGCTCCCTCCTTTTCCTTTCTTCCAGGGAACCGTAGCTTATTTGTTTGCTCATCCCCTCCTCTGCTTCCCCCGCTGGCACTAACTCCCCAGAAAAGCTAAAAATTCATCTCATCTGACCCAAATCAGAGGGTGGATGAGCTGGGGCTTTATTACACACTGGTTAAAATGGGTCTCGTGGGAGAGGATGGGCTCCATTATAATTGTATCTTTGGTCACCTCCGCCCACCCAGCCAAAAAAAATGGGGGTTCTGCCTTTGTGTAGACACCATTTTACAAAAGGGCTCTCCTCCTCCCTTCAGCTTTTTTTGATTAGTCTTGGAAAATCAGCCTGCTGGCCTGGGAAAGAGATGGGCGGTGGGAGGGAGCTGGGGGGGGGGGGGGGTCATGTCCTCCCACCGGCTGCGTTTGGGGAAAAGAGCCTGGGTGGTTTTGGAGCTGTGTCTCTGGGGACAGGGCGGGCAGCTCAGGCTCCACAAGGGCCTGGGGCGGGGGCTGCCTTAAAAGCAGCAGTTCCCTTTACAGTAATTTTCTTTATGATTCTTAAACTCCTAAACTTGTTCTTTGAGCTTAAGTGCACTGTCTACGTAGAACTAGGTGTCAGAAAGGCTGAAAGGAGGCTGTCACTCTGGCTTCGGAAGAAATATTTTTGGAAAGGGTGTGGAGCAAGCAATAAATCATGAGTAGCATTCGGGATATTAGGTAGGGGATGGCAGCCCTTTCTAGGACTCCTCCTCCCACCCCCTGGCCCTCCGGGGGACCCCTAGAAGTAGGTTGCAAGTCTGACTCAGTGGGGAACACTTGGAGGGCTCCCCCGTGAGTGCTGTGGTTTGAGGGTGAGCTGTGGGGCTTAGGTGGCAGTTTTGCAGGTGTTCTGTGAGTCCTGTGCATTCGTAGGTGAGGACTGGGTGAGCAAGAAGCGTCCCACACCTGCACACTGTGACCTGTCACATACTAGTCTCCCCCTTCACAAACAGTAAGCCAGGAACATCACTGTGGCCCTCTCCGTCTGTCTCCAGCCCCCCAACTAGGCATGATGGGAGAACTAGGGGAATTATAACCCACACGTTTACTATTTTGTTGGGAAGCCAAGATCACACAAATGAAGAGCTAAGCAAGAGAGTAAATGGGTGAAGGCTGAGGGGTAAGGTCCCAACCCCCAAACAGTGGAAAGAAATGCGTACTTGTTAGTTGTTGCTGCATGACAAAAGCGCCCCAACACTTTAGCAGCTTAAAACGACAGCATTTATAGACTCCTGATTTTTATAGTCAGGAAATCAGGAGCTGGTTAGCTGGGAAGTTCTGGCCCAGGGTTTCCCGAGAGGTGGCAGGCCAGATGTTGACTGGTTGGCACTGCAGTCAACGTGGGGCTTGACTGGGATGGAAAGACCTGCTTTGGAGGTGGTTCTTTCATATAACTGGCCAGCTGGTGCTGGTTGCTGGTGGGACACCTCAGTTCCTCCCTATTTGGAGCTGTCCGTAGGCTGCTTAAGTATCTCCCAACGGGGCGGCTGGTCCCCCCCACCCCTCCAGCAAGAGTTCCAAGAAAAAACAAGGCAAACACGGCAATGTCTCTTATAACCTACTTTGGAAGTCACATGCCATCACCTCCTTGTGGTCTGTGGTCACACGGACCAACCTCGATACAATGTGAGAGGGAGTTCACAGAGATGTGAATACCAGGATGTAAGGGTGGGGGCCATCCTGGAGGCTGACTGACACCTTGGGGTAGACAGCGAGATGTGACATTCAAGCAGGGTCTTGAAAAGACCAGGATGACGGGAGAGGTGGGAATAGAGGTGTGAGCAGGCTACAGGGACAGGTGCAGAAGCTGGAATGAGCACGGTGTATTTGGAGGGCAATCCAAAGAGAGAGTCCAGGTTGGACAACTCTAAGGTCAAGACCAGACTCTGAAGTATCATGAGGGGCAGACTGGGATGGCGGGATCCCCTAACGGGAGCCATAGAAACTTCTATATAGAATAGGGACCAGGGGGGCTCAGACTCTTACTATCTGGGCACCTTGAGTTGGTCACTTCGACCCTGTAGATCTCAGTGGCCACATGTGTAAAATGGGTAGCATGAGTGAGTTAATATGTGAAGTAGGTGGTTGACTAGAAAGCAGTAGATTATGATTATTGTGAGGATCACCGTTTGCAGCCAGACCCTACCTTCCCAGCCACAGGACCGTCGCTATGTGGTGGGTATTGCTGGACAGAACCTGGGCCGCCCCTAATATCCTGCAGTCTACCCGACAAGACTTGATGGCAGCCAAAGCCTGTCCTCATCCAGTTCTCGTCTGATCTGCACAACCACCTCTGAGGCAGACAGCCCACTGTGATCAACTCCATTTTACAGACAGGAAAACTGAGGCCAAGTCGTTGAAAAGCCCTACAACAATGAATTGACAGTGATCAGACATTTCAAACACACACACACACACACACACACACACACAGAAGATTTGGGAGTTTGTGAAAGAGAGGAGAGAATCCAAATCACTCAATATCTTTAATAGTAATGGCTTTAAAATTCAAATATCACCTGTATCCACAGTGGATATAGAAAAAAATACATCTACCTTTGACCCCTCACTGGCAGTTCTCCAACCCCGTCTTGGAAAACACCAGTTGCCAGTGTTTAGTGTGTCTTTCCAAAGGTAGCCTGTGCATCTGCAAACATGTGCATACAGTCGTCTTTTTCTTTCTTAACTTGGCAACAAACCATACGCTACACAACATGCTTTGCAGTTAAATCTGAGGGATAATTCTCTATACGGCCACGTCCAGGGCCACCTCCTTCTTTTTAAGGCCTACCTAGAACTCCACCATCTATCTAGCCAGCCCCCCACTGATGAACCTATTGTTTGCTTCTAGCCTTTGCTTCATAGAATCAGTGCCGCAGGGGTGTGATCTTTGTGCATAAGTTGAGCACGTGGGATAACAAGACTGTAAGATAAATATCAGGGAAATAATCTAGACTTGTCAGAATTTTTTTTTATTTTTGCCTGACAGATGAAACTTAAAATCCATGTACATTTGATCTTTCTGTATTTAATGCCAAAAGATATCAAGCATTTTTCACATGCTGTAGAGCTGCCTGTATTTCCTTTCCTGTGATCTTCCTGTCCGTGCTTTTCCTGATCTCCCTAGCACGCTGTGCATCTCTTCCTGATTTAAGGTAAGCTCTCTTTGTAAAGGAAATCAGCCCTTCGTCGTAGGTTTTGTGAATATTTTCCCGAGATCATTTGTGCTTTGATTTCGTTATGGAATTCTTGATGTGCACGAATTTTTAAGTCATCGTTTTAGTCAAATCGATCAATCTCTTATTGCTTCTAGATTTTTCTGTCCTCCTTAGAAAAGCAGTTCCCTTTGAGATTGTAAACCCATTCCCCAATATTTCCTTTTCATGACTTTCTTTAACTTTTAAATCTTTGCTGTACCTGTCACTTATTTTGGCACAAGGAGCGAGGAAGAGACCAAAGTTTTGTTTTGTTTTGCTTTGTTTCCTATATGATTTGGCCAGTTGTCCCAATCTCATTTATTGAAAAATTCATCATAAAATAGAAATCTAATTCCCCCCTTTATTGTATGCTAAATGTATCCAGATATGAATTTATATGAGTCTATTTATGGACCGTCTGTGACTTTCTATTGATCTGTCTCACTGTTCAGGACCCAGTGCCAGATACTTTATGTCTATGGCTTTCTAATGTGATTTCCTATCTGGTAGGGCCAGTCTCCCTACTCCCGTTACTTATCTGTTTCAAGACTTCTCAGCCATTCTTAAATGCCTATTTTTTCTGCATGAACTTTGGGGTCTGCTTATCTGATTTCAATAGAAATTCTAGTTGATATTTTTATTGGGATCATACGGCAGTTATTGAACTAAAACTTAGGGGGCGTCAGCACGTTTCCGACACGACGGCTCCCTCCCCAATGACTCCCTCCCCGAGAGCAGAGTATCTCTCTACTTAAAGTAGTCCTAAAAAGTGCTTCAGTCACTTTTCTTTGTCCGGATCTTGCACATTTCACATGAGCTTATTTCTAGGTGTTACATCTGCTTTTGTTGCCAAGTAAATGAGCTCCTCTAAAATATTTTTGAACTTGTCCATTGTTTATATAGGAAAGTATCCAATCATATCTTCTGCAAATAATGTTTTTTTGCCAACTCCCTTCTAAATTTTTCAACTTTATGATTCTTATTCAATATGTTTGATCTTGAAACTTCAAAGGGGGACCAGACTTCCTTAGGTGTGAGGAAATCACTGAGCCCATTCCAGCGCATCTTCATCGTCAGTAGGTCAGCCAGGTTTCTTTGGGCTGGGGCGCTCCAGGGGGGCGGGGTGAGGATTCTGGTGCCCTGGGAATCTTTTCAGTGGAGTGTGTGATAGTCTGGAGACCAAAACCCTCAATGCAGATGGAAGATGAGTGGGTAGGGCAGGGCAGGGTGAAGGGTGCAGGTAGGGTCGTTACTCGGGAAGGTGCTGGCAGGGGGAGGCGCGTCCCCGGGAGCCGTGAGAGTCTGGCCCTGGTGCTGGGCTCTTGCGGCTGAGCGCCGCCGTGGCACAGGGAAGAAAGGCCCCTGTTCTTGAGGTTTGCCCTGGGGAGACCAGAGTCCCGGGGCTGCACTCCCGAAGGGATGCCTGCCGCACACCGTGGTGTGGCCTGTCCATCGTAGCAGCCTGGAGCTGGGGTCCTGCCGTGTAGCCTGGACCCCCTCCTCTCACTTCGTGGCCTCACGTTCCTGATCATAGGACCCAGACCACCGTGGTTCCTATTTCCGTCTGACATTCTGCTATGGCTTAGTCTCACCCACTCAGTAAGGCCAGAAGCCCCTGAAAAGCAGGTTTAGGGTCTTGTTTAAACCCCCACGTGGTGTGAAGCCCAGGCCAGGCACACAATGAGTAACTGATGACCTTTGTGAATTGACTGATATGTTCCACGAGGAAACCACTGGGGACAAGTGAGCTTCCACTCACATCCTCGTCCTTTCTTCGGGAGGGGCTCCGGGACCCCAACAGCCACCGGCCTGTGCGGCGGGCAAGGCAGACAGGACATTACAACAGAGGAGAGTCTGGGCTGGAGTATAAATAGGAAAAGGAAATGCTTGGACTTTCCCAATGCAATAAAGGTTCTATATAATAATATTATATGTAACTGCAATTATGCCTGAAAATTGCAAGCTTCCAGTAGGTTTTTTTCCAGCCGAACACCAGGCGGTTCTCGCGGTGGATGGCGTCTAGCTTAGAAAAAAGGAGAGAGCTCAGAGGCAAATCTGAGGTTTCACTTCCTTTGGAAAACACAGGCAGAGCTGGGATTCTTGAGGCCGTCCAGCTGGGCCTGTCTGCAGATTGAAGCGGACAATGGCAGGGAGGCAGAGGTGTTTTCCAGGGCTGAGGCATCACTCGGACATCTCACACCTGGGCCGAGGCCTGGGCAGGCCCCCTGCCTCCCACAGACCCCGCCTCTGCCAGAGCCCCTCCCCACCCGATCCCGCCGAGGTCTGGCACACAGACGAGGCAGGGGTGTGGCTGTGAATTACAGGGAGCCACTTCCTGGGTCAGGATGCACAGTCTCCCTGCTGGTTTCCAGCTGCCCTCCCCTACCCACTCTGGGATAGCCTCTTGCTGACACGCACCTCAAATGCAGTGCCAGGCAGATTCCTGTCCTGTCCAGAACCTTCCCTGACTTCCTTCCCGTGGCCTCTTACACAGTCCAGATGTTTGTGAGGCCTCACCACCCTGCTTTTCCATCCTCCCAGAGCCTCCCAAGACTCCCCAGAGTGAGCAGCAGCCACGAAAACCAGTGCCCGCTCCTGGTAGTGTGTTAACGCTTATTTCCCCGTGTAACCTGGCCGCGCCCCGGGGGCATCCGGCAGGGGAGGCTGGCCAGAGCCAGGAAGTTCACAGGTGGGTGCCCACAGCGCCCCCCGCCATAGCAGAGGGTGACCTTGGAATCCAAGGAGCAACCAAGGAGCGGAAGGGTTCAGTGGAGCAGTCGGAGGAGGCATGGAACAGCCCAGTCTGAGGGCAGCGGCCTCCTGGTCTTCGGCCCCGAGGAAGCTGAGCCGCTCAGAGAGGGAGGTTGGCAGTCGGGGCAGAGGCTGGTTGTGAACAGCAGGAGGCTGTAATTGCGTTTCCTCCCCCGAGGGGCTGGGCCCTCTCTGCACACCCCACCCCAGCCTTTCTCAGCCCCTTCTCCTGCTTTTAGAGCAGCGTGGCCTCGGCTCCCAGCTGCAGCCCTCTCATGCGCACCCGATCTCCCTTCTCTACCACCGGGAGGTCCCGGGGGGCAGAGGCTCCTGGGTCAAGGCCGCGGGCAGGCGCTCACAGCCACCTCGGCACCTGCTGGAAGAGACACTCAAGTATCCCCGGGAAGAGGGGGCCCCGCTGCCACCTAACCCGAGTCCGCACGACCCCTTCATAACTGAGGAAATGGGAAGTGTCCCCACTGCCCCACAGGAGATGGTGTCTCTGGGCAGAAATGCTGAGAAGAGGGCTCCCAGTGGGTGGGCCTGCACCCCCCCCGCCCCCCAGGTGATCCCTCCCTGCACCCATGCAGCTGCCCCCCTGATGACCCCACCCTGCCCCCCCTTGCCCCCTCACTGCTCCCCCGGACCCCCGGGGCGACCCCTCCCTGTGCCTCCCCTGCCCGTGACCCCTCCCTGTGCCCCCCCGTGACCCCTCACTGCACCCCACTGCCCCCCAGGGGACCCATCCCTGTGCCTCCCCTGCCCCCTATGACCCCTCCCTGTGCACCCTCCCCTCCCCGTGACCCCTCCCTGTGCCCCCCCGTGACCCCTCACTGCACCCCACTGCCCCCCAGGGAACCCATCCCTGTGCCTCCCCTGCCCCCTATGACCCCTCCCTGTGCACCCTCCCCTCCCCGTGACCCCTCCCTGTGCCCACACCACTGCCCCCTGCGGGGAGGTGGGGGGAGCATCCAGAACCCGAAGAGGCAGCCGGAGGTGGACCTGAGACTCTGAAACCCCGTAACACGGGGCCTGGAGCTGTTTATGGGAGACGAGTGATTTATTTTATTATCTCAATTTTCAGTGGCTTAATAAGGTTTAATAAGCCTCCCAAGGAGTTCTGGGCTCGGGAAATCGCCTGTAATAAACGCAAGTAGTAAATCCTTTATTTTGAACATCAAGAGGTGTGCAATTTTTCTTAAAAGAAAACAAGTCTCCCCTGCCCCCCTTCACCTCATCCTCTAACAAATAGAGGACGAATAAATAATGAAAGAACCTCAGCCTGAAGGAGCACCACCTTTATTTGTCTGGCCCAGACTCCTGCAGGCCAAGCGGCCCAGACTCCTTGGCCAAGAGGCCAAGGGGACCCTCCTGCTGTCACCTATGCAGGCCCTCAGACCCTGCAGCTCATGGAGAGGGCCCTCGTTGTGTTCTGGAGGCCACACCGCCCCTTGGAGAACCCACTCATTCTATCTTTTCCATAAGGTTATTGCACAGGCAGGAGAAAAGTCAATCAATCAATGGCCTCGGGGTGGGAAGGGGGGTTATGCAAGTCTTTTAACCACGTTGTTTTATGACCTTGACCTCACTTTACTTCTATTTTCCTTATCTGTAAAATGGGTACAATACCAAGGAGGTGAAAGTCATGTGCAAAGTAAACGGCTCCAAACCACCCCTTGGGCGAGGGGAGGGAGGCCATGGCCTCAACACACCCACTTTGGCTTCAACCAGGAGCTTGCAGGCAGCTGCAAAGAAGCAGAAGGGTTCCTCTAGGCAGTAACTGCACACAGCTCCATGCCCCTCCATCACCAACATGAGTACCCAGCCAGCCCTCCTTCTTCCTCACCCATCTCTCAGGCCAGCCTCCTGGGTACCCCCAAGTCTGGCCCTTAGAATATGTTTCACCCCTGTTGAGAATTTAAGAGGAAAGAAGCCCACCTGGCTTTTGCCACTGCTCCCACCCCCGTGGGTGGTTCTAGACCTCCTGCTCATCAACCCAAACCCATGCGGGGCAACGGGGGGCGGGGGGGGGGGGAGATGGCGGTGGTGATGATGGGGAGGGTGGGCGTTGGTGGGTGTTGGCAAGGGCAACAGCGTGCTATGGTGGACAGAGTCTGTGGTATGGTGGGCTACGGGGCAGGGGGTCTGAGGGCTGTGTCACGTACCTACTTCTGGGCCCCTGGGCAGGTGTGTTTCCCAGCGTGAACTTGGGTTTCTCAGCAGCTAAGTGGGCCAGGCCGTTCCTTCTGTACCAGGGATCCTGGTAAAATGTATGGAGGAGGGCGGATGTGGACAAGCCGCTCTGACTAGAGCTGAAGGAGCATGAAGCAGCGTTGCCTCGGGGGCTTCAGCAGAGAGCAGTGAAGCAGGTACTCAGTGGCCGATCCCAGGGGAAAACACCTGGAGCCCCGACGCAGCAACAGAAAAACTCTGGCCGTGGCTGGGATGAGGACCCAAGAGTGCCTGTCAGGCCTGGCCTCTGGCCCAGCCCTCACATATCTTACCCTGGCACTGGGGGTGCTGAGAGGGACTGGAGGGAGAGCAGGGGAGACACGATGTGAGGCAGGGCAGGGGAGCTCAATTCCAGCTGTAAGGGAACCCCTGGCCTGCCCATCACCTTTGGCAGAGGAGGGAAGCTCAGAACTCATTTCATAGAAATCAGGCAGCTCCAAGCCCCAGGCCCGAGGCGAGCTGGGGACTGTGGGCTCTGGGTGTGTCCTGGCAGGGTGGCCGAGCAGGTGGGGCCGGCTTCTCCCAGCTGTGGGCGCCCCGCCTGAGCTGCTCCAGCGGGCAGGCTGGGAGCCCCAGTGGCCCTGCCCAGCCTCCAGCCCACATGTCTGGCCCGGGCTTCTGGGGCAGCCGAGGCCCCCGGGCATTCCGGGGCCAAGGGGTGTGGCCACCCTGCTTAGGGGAACTGCCAAGGGCGGGGTGAGGCACGCCCAGCAGAGGTCTGTGGGGCCAGCCAGCTGCTCGGGTCAGGCCTCTCTGCGCCTCCTTTGCTCCGGTCCCCCCCCCCCTCGCGGGTTTCAGTGCCTACACAGACCACAGGGAGCAAGGACGTGCCCATAGGATGCAGGTGGCGGCAGCCCAGCCCCATTCCCAGGTTGGGAAGAGAAAACCACATCCCTTCTCTGCTCCTGCACGGGGCCCCCTCGCCCTCACCCCCTCACCGCAGCCACCAGTCCTGCCAGGTGGCTTCAAGGCTCCAGGCCCAGGCGGGAGGAGCTGGGCTGAGGACAGGGGGCCGCTCCCGGGCAGCAGCAGCGGGAGTCTGCGAGCTGAGGCCGGCCTGCCCTGGAGGTCTGCAGACAGAAGCATCATCCTGAGCCCCCAAGCTGCCGAACTGAGCAGGATTTGAAGAGGTGCTGGGCTTGTGCATCAAAGCAATAGAATTGTCCCCAAACCATAGCACCGGGGCAGCTGTGGAGGACAGGAAAGTGATGGGCCTGGGCAGGCTTCGAGTCCCACCCTGCTTGTTTTCTAGCTGTGTGACTTGGGGCAGGTCACTTAGCCTCGTTGGTCCCCATCAAGTGGGGATCATAATAAGGATGGAACGAATGAATACAAGTGCCTTGTGCATGACGGGGCTCTGTTCAAATAGTAGGGGTCCCCAAGGCACAGGGTTGAGGCCCCCACTTCCCTCTGTGACTTTAAGCTTTTTCCCCACTGTGTATTTGAACCAATGTCATTCATTTGGCATCTACTATGTTCCTGTTTGGTGGCATCTTGGAAATGGTACAGACATTGAAGAAGCAGACACAGCCCGGGAGCAAGTGAGATGTAGGCAGTCGCTTCCCTGTGCCCCACAGAAGCACACGGAGGGCAGCAGGAATATGTAATTTGCCCACCATGCATGTCGCATTCCCTCGTAAAACCAGTCTGAGAACATGGGCCCCTGGCTCGCAGGGCAACCCCGGCACCTTGCAAGGGGCACTGAAATCTGTCACAGGAGCAGAGACGGGGGTGTCGGGACGCCCTGGTGCGAGTTCTGTCTCTGGCACTAATTCACCGTGTGACCGTGTGACCTTGGGCACCAGCTCCCATCTGTGCCTCATTTTCTTCATCTGTAAAATGGGCACAGAGTTTATGCCAGCCTTGCGTAATCACTTCATGGGTTAGAAGGACATGAGCCAGGAGCCGTGGAAGGACCTGGGAAGATGATGACACCCTATGCATGCATGGGGTGGCCCTGGGAGCGTGTATGGGCTGCTCTCGGGGTGTCTCTGGGAGAGGTGCTTCAATAGTATGGACTTGTAGAAAACCAGGAAAGGACAAGGTAGCTTCCTACGATCCTTCGGAGTTCCTACGATCCTCGGCCAAGACATCTGTGAGGGGTCCGTGTCCTACCTGGACTTCATAATTGTGGATGCTGGTTGAGCACTGACTGTACCAGGGGGCACACTGTGCCATAGGGCCTCACTGATGGCAGGATGGCTCTGTGCGGTACACACGACTGTCCTCCCCGCTGTGCAGATGAGGAAACTGAGCTCCAGGAGGGGAATGCTGAGTCCCAGAAGCCGTGGCCTGGGGGCCCAGATGTGGACCCAGGCCATCTGAGCCCAGGGCCTCTCCCTCCACCACTCCCAGGAGGGCCTCCTGATATCCCAGGGCCACCATCAGCCTCATGCATATGCTGGCTGGGACAGCTTCTTACATGATCCCACTGGGGATCCAGGCTGAACGTATTTTTGGAGGGGATTCTGCAAACCTAAAGCCTTCCTGATCTGAATGACAGGGGGCAGGTTCCTCCCACCCCTCTGCCCAGGGAGGTCCTGTCCATCCTGCAGAGCGTGGACAAGGCCCCTCCTCCTGAAGGCCCGACCTTGAGCCCCCAGGCCACGGGGCTCTGGGGTCTTTCTGTCCCCACGTCTCACCTGTCCTTGGTCCCTCCCTCCCGCCCACATGCATGGGTCTCAGCCCGACCGGTACACAGCTCACAGCCCTGGCTCTGACACATCCCTAAAGTAAGAGACAACCTTTGAGGACAGGGGTTCGAATCCCAAGTTGGGCTTTGTAGGAGGCAAGCGGGCAAAGGAGAATGAATATGAGCCTTGGCACCAAATGCAGCTGCATTCAAATCCTGCTCAGACGCTTGCCGGCGGCGGCATCAGCAAGTCACTTACTCCCTCCATACCTGTCTCCTCACCTCTAAATTGGAGGTGAGGGTAAAAAATCTGTACCTTTCAGAACTGCATCAGCTGAGGAAGGATTTGAGGTGCGTGACCAACACCATGAGGGACGTGGTAGCTAGGATCGATCATTGCTGTAAATCTAGCTGGCTTGCTCCGCTGATCGGGTGCTGAAACAGGACATAAAATATGGGGCCCCTGGGTGGCTCCGTGGTGGAGCATCTGCCTTCAGCTCGGGGCGTGATCCTAGAGTCCTGGGATCGAGTCCCACATCGGGCTCCCTGTAGGGAGCCTGCTCCTCCCTCTGCCTGTGTCTCTGCCCCTCTTTGTGTGTCTCTCAAGAATAAATAAATAAAATCTTAAAAAAAAAAAAACAGGACACAAAATAATAAAAAATTCGAGTTACATTCAAGAAATTTGTAGTGGAGAGTTTCTAAAGCCAGGTTTCCCCTTCCCTTCCTCCCTCCCTCCTTCTCTCCCTCCTTCCCTCCCTCCTTCCTTCTTTCCTTTTTTCAGAGAGAGCTAGTATGAGCCTAGGCAGAGGGACAGGGGGAGAACCTTGAGCAGGCTCTGCCCTGAGCCTGGAGCTAGACGCAGAACTCAGTCCCAGGACCCTGAGAGCATGACCAGAGCCAAAATCAAGAGTCAGACACTTCACCCACTGAGCGCCCGGGTGCCCACAGAGCCAAGTTTCTATAAGGCATTCTTGTGGGTCGAAGGCCCTGGTGGCCCCTTCCAATCTCCCTGCCCCCCCCCCCACTTTTCTATGTCTCTTACAGGAGCACCTCCTCCCCCTCTCTAGCTGGTACACTGAGGGCGTCACCCCTCTCCTGGCTGGGGGGCGGGGGGACACAGGCCCGTCCCTGGGGCGAGTCGTGTTCTTATTCTGCAGTTGAATAAACAGAGGCCCAGAGATGAGAAGTGCAGCTTTGGTCAGACAGGGCTCCTCAGACATACCTAGGCTCTAGAACCTTCCCCGGAGGGCAGAGGCCCAGGCCAGGAGCACAGGGGAGAAGGTGTCACCCATCCTGCATTCTCCCTCTTTCCCCTCCTCCCCACGCTCCTCTCCCCCTCGCCCTTTCTCTCTCACTTCCCCCTTTATTTCTCAATCTATGTTCTTTTTTCTATCTCCCCCGCCCTAACCAGAGGTTTGTATTTTGTGTCATGCCTCTCCTGGCGGCTGAGGGTTTTGGTTTGGTTTCGTGTGTGTAATTCTCTTTCCTGAGCGTGTTGTTCTTGGAGACAGGGCTGCTGTGGCTTGGGCGACAGGAGGAAGGAGATGCAGGGCCTGGGCGGGAAGGTGGGGGCGTGGCGCGGCGTCCCCTTGGAGACGCTGCTGTCTGCAGGCCCTCCAGGGCATGGGAATCTTAGGGTCACCAGGGAAGCTCCCAGAGTGCACCAAGGGGGCACGGCTTCCCAAAGAGACAATGAAAGTGAGCGGCAGCCCCACCTCCTGCCTGGAAAAACAGGCCCTGGCGACACCGTGACATCCGCTCCTCCAGGAGGGGACGAAAGCTCCAACCCAAGGCACAGAGAGAAGTCCTTGCTGGGCAGGCCGGCGGCCTTGGTGCACCCTGTCACCCAGGCCTGTTGCCTCCTCCTCATCTCCATTTTGCAGCTTCTCAAAGTCCTGACAGCAGCTATCAGGATTTCTGTGACTTTGAAGTGATAAGATGAAGAAACGGAAGCCCAGAGAGGCAGAGGGGCCTCCCGAAGTCACACAGCTGTGGGTTCCTGACTCCCAGTCCCAGCAGATGTGGCTCCGAGAGTGCAGGAGATGGGACATTCAGTGTAGGGACAGCCACCCCCCCCCATTCTTCAGGGGGCTCCGATGAGACACCAAGCACCGACCCACAGGTCAACGGGTTGTGCCTCCCCTGTTTTAAAAGGTGGGAAGAAGCATAAAGAATTGTAAGAATCTTCTCAGGGAGACACAACATTTTTTTCTTTAAAGGAGCAAGCCCTTAGCACGCAAGAAAACGTGGCTCTCCATAAAGAACTGATCTGGGGTTTTACTGATTTTGTCTTCATACGTAACAGTCACAGCTTCATTTACAAACCATCATCTGAGATGAGAAAGTGTCTCTGAGCGTGAGGACCCCACTGCCCATGTGCTAGCTTGGTGGAAATTTGGAGAAGGTGCCATTTGCTCAATACATCTACTTGTGTCTATCAAAACGGCCTCATACTACCCTGATTTTGTTAGACTGCAGCCTGTCACTGCCATCTGCTAAATCTGCTTATTATCCCTAATGTCTGTGGAGTCACTAGTGCCCTGTGCGAGTCACCTACGCCATGTAACAAAGTGCTCTAGAACTGATAAACTTAACACGGGAGTGAACGTTTGCTGTCTCGCAGTTTCTGTGGGTCAGGAATTCAGGAGCAGCCCGGCCAGGTGGCTCCGGTGCAGCATCTTTTAGAGAGTTGCGTCCAGGACGTCAGTGGAGCCACTGTCATCTGAAGGCTTGACAGGGGCTGGAGGAGCCACTGACTTGGTGTCTCACTCACACGGCTGGTGAGCTGCTGCTGCTGCTGGCGGGGAGCCCCGGTCCCTTGCCACGTGTGCCTCTCCATGGGGCTGCTTGAGTGTCCCCAACCCATGGCAGCTGGCTTTCCCCAGAACGTCTTTTATGATTTCCCTTCAGAAGTCACACACCCTCGTGTCCAGAAGTCCCATCGGATGACACAGGTCATCCCTATTCGTGAGGGAGGAGACCACATGAGAGCATGAGTCCTTGCCTCCGGGAGGCAAGAATGTCGGGGTGGTGGACATCCTTGAGTCCGTCTGCCCTTAGCGATAGTGCCCTTGCATAGTGCACAACCCACACAATGGTAAACGCAGGGCTGCTGGGCCCCTGCCGCACACCAGCCATGTGCGGGGACTGTGCTCAGCATCGTGATGACAGTCTGCCCTCCAGCAGCTCGCAGTCTGGCAGGAACACCAAGGCACGGGAAAGAAGTTACAGGCAGAGTGAGAGACATGGCAGGAGTCCTCAGGCATCCAGGATCTCTGAAGGCTGGAGAGGCCGGGCATGTGAATTGGGAGATGGAGAAGGGGCCATCTGAGTGGAACCCTGGAGTGTGGGTGGGAGGAGGCCCCCCAGAAAAGGAGGACACAGGACATGCAGGGGGTGGGTTTGCTCCAGTCCCGAGCGCAGTGTGAGCAAAGGCACGGAGGCTGCTGAGCAGCAAGACTCGCGTTGGGGGATGAGGGGCAGGGGATATGGGGCTGTGATGTGGGTGGGACACGTTTGAGATCGGGGCTGTGAGCAGCCGCTCGGCAGGTTGGGGTGGGAAGCCTGCTGGAGTCGCAGCCCCACGGCCTCCTCTACCCTCCTCCCCGTCCCCTGGCAGAGCTTTGCCAGCACCACTGCCAAGGAGGCTGCTCCCACAGAGCGGTGGGGTGGGGGGAGGCCGCCTTGGGAGCAACCGGGGAGTTCCGGGGCCTCAGAGGAGCCACTCTGCCCACGCCCAGAACAGCAGCAGTGCGGCTGTGCCTGGGGAGTCCTCCTGATGCTGCAGCTCCTGAGGCCGGCCTCGCTGTCATCCACCCGCCGTCCCACCTGCTTGGCTTTCCTGGGAAGGTCGGGCAACCCCCACGCTGCGGACCCCAATCCTTCCCACCCATCCTCCGCCACAGAGGCACCTCTGAGCATCTCTGAATACGCAGAGTCTGGGCCACTGAGGCGATAGCAGGATTGCTGGCCGTTCTTGGTGGCCTTGGAGAGGAGAGGTAGGGGGTAGAGGTTGTGGCTATGAGCTGCGCCTGCAGAGCCAGCCTTCACACTCGGATCTTAGGCCATCACTTAAGGTCTCTGTGAGTTGTCCCACGTGTCAGACAGGGACGGTTAGGATAAGAGGAGCCGAATCCCAGTTACTGTGAAGATGGGCAGGCCTGGGGGCACATGGTGGCCCCCATCCCTCCTTTGGGACCCTTATTGTCTGGGGTGGGCACTTGGCCTGCACAGAGAAGGCGCTGGCAGATATTGCCCGGCTCTATCCTGCCAGTGTGCCCCATGAGGCCTGAGTGTCTCAAGTGGGAAGCTGGGGGCCAAGGTGGTGGGGACCAGAGTCCTCAGGTCACCCTTACTCGCCACACAGAAGGTCATGGGATACCCCTACTGGGACCTGGGACCTACAGCAGGCACTGCCACCCTGAATGAGCCCCCCAGCCTGGAGCCTCTCAGCTCACCAGGGATTCTCAAGCCCTCTGCTTTCCCTCTGGCCCCACCGTTACAGCAGGGAGGCCTGGGGTATCGGGGGACGAAGGAACCTCAGGGCTTTCTCTGCAGCACAGACTGTAGAGGCCTGTGGCCTGGAGATGCCCTCCCTGGTCATAGAGAAAGAGGGGAGACCACACAGGACCTCAGGGGGAGCCGAGCCCACCCGGAGAGATGCAGAGGTGGGATAGATTTTCAGTAGACAACAACCAAGTTAAACGGAGCCATTCAGAGCAGAACTTAGCTCCCCCCCAGACCTAAAGCACCCTGGCGAGACCACCCACTTTGCCCTTGCTGTTCCCACAACCTAGAACACTGTTCCCTATATCATCCCGTAACTGGCTCCTTCTCACCATCCAGGCAAAGGACACCTCCTCAAGGAGGCCTTCCCAGACCGCTCTGAGTAAAGTAGTCTCCCCACCACCTCACCCTCTACTATACATAGATAATAAATAAACACTGGGGTAGGAGGAGATTTATTTATCAGTTTAAGTTGTTTCCTACCTTTTGATTTTCTTTACTTAAACTTTTTATTTTTGACGTAATTTGTCAATTCACATGAGTTTTAAGAAATAATCCAGAGGGGCCCCTGGGTGGCTCAGTGGTTGAGTATCTGCCTTCAGCTCAGGGTGTGACCCCAGGGTCCTGGGATCGAGTCCCACATCGGGCTCCTTGCATGGAGCCTGATTCTCCCTCTGCCTGTGTCTCTGCCTCTCTCTGTGTCTCTCATGAATAAAAAAGAAAGAAGAGGAAGGAAGGAAGGAAGGAAGGAAGGAAGGAAGGAAGGAAGAAAGAAAAGAAAAGAAAAGAAGAAAAGAAAAGAAAAGAAAAGAAAAGAAAAGAAAAGAAAAAAAAGAAAATCCAGACATCCGTGTCCACTTTACGCAGTCTTCTCCAATGATAACCTCTTTCAAGATCATAGGACATCAACTGTTATATTGACCCTGATGCAGTTAAGATACAGGACAGTCCCATGCTGGGAGGGTCTGTCACGCTGCCCCTGTGTGCCCACGCCCACCTGCCCCCGCCCCACCCCCTTAGCCACCAGCAACCCCTCCCATATTCCCCATTTTACAATTATGCCACCTCAAAGCTGTTATGGAAATAGAATCATGCAGTATGTAATCTACTGGTATTTGCTTTTTGCAGTCTGGCTCATCCAGACTTTGTTATGCATCCATAGCTCATTCCTGTTGACCGCTGACTAGTCCTCCCTGGGATGGACACGCTGCAGGTTGGTTAACCATCCGCCCACCGAAGGACGTCTGGGTTCTTGCTGGTTACTGACTGCTGTGCACCGAGCTGCGGGGAACGCCTGCATGCGGGTCTCTGTGTAGACCTAAGGGTTGATTTCTCTGGGGCAGATGCTCAAGAGTGCTTGCTGCTGGGTAGTGCAGTTGTTACCTATTTAGTTTTTCAGAAACGACCAGATTGTTTTCCTGAGGGGCTGTACCACTTTACATGCCCACCAGCAATGGCTGAGCGGTCGTTTCCCCATGTCCTCACCAGCATTTGGTATTCTCACTTTTCTCGTTTGAACCAGTCTGGTAGGTGTGTGGGGAGCTCTCTTTGGTGAATCTTGCTGTATGTTTATCACAGTTGTGTCTCTGTGAGCTCTGTTAGGGCCGGGACCTTCTTGGTCTGCCCTCTGTGCATCCCCAGAGGTCAGGGCAGTGCCTGGCAAAGGGAGAAACCCAGTGACTATTTAAGGAATGAAGGCATGGCCTGTGGGGTCTCTGGCCCTTTGAAAGCTGAGAAGGTGGGAAGGCAGAAAGGCCTTCACTCCTGAGCACCTGCCCCGGTGGGATTGCTCAGGGAAGGTGAGGGCCCTCGGTGATGGAGGAGGATGGGAGGAGGGAAGGAGTACTTCCTGCCAGTGCCTGGTGCCTCCAGGCCCTGTTCAGGGCACATACTCTGTGCGGGGCACTTCTCACTCCTCTCTTCCCACTGCATCTGCCTTCCCAGGGTAGAAACCTCCAGAAGATAAATGTGTGTGAATCCCCAAAGCTCTTCCCACCGGGGCTTGAGGCTTTCAGGTTTTGTTTTTCACTTTTATTTTCTCTCCACTGTAATTGCACCAGGGTAAGGGCCAGGCCTTTCCTAGGATTTATGCATGGGCCATAATCAAATTTTGCCCTAAGTTGGAGGGGCCTCCATGCCACGGCATACAAATGGAGCTTTTTATCCAGGTTGAAACGGCTGATTGGGCTGTGAGTCTTGCTCTCTGAAGGGAGGCGATCCTGTTTTCCGTCCTAGTGGCTAACACTGGCCACATATCATTATTAATACATCATCATGCTAAGGGGTCTCAGAAGAGGCTTCTCCCTGCAGGGGATGCATTTTCCTGAGGGTAATAAAACCTGGACGTGATGCATTAGCTAACAATGCAGCAGAAGGTAACACAGAATTTAAATGTCTATCTCTAGAGCTCACAGATCTACACAGAGGAGGTCAGTACATAAGAGAAAAAAAAAAAAGATCAAGATGTGCAAAAGAAAAAAAAACGTCATCAATTAACATGAAGCCAGAAGTAAGGTCAGAAGGCCAGACGTATGCACGAGGGCCCCCATTCCCACGCTGAGAACGGCCGCCAGATCGGTCTCAGGATTGCTAGCGCTGTGCATTTGCTTGGGCTGCCACAGCACAGCACCCTCGCCCGGGCGGCTCGAGCAACACAAACCGCTCTCCTCACAGTTCTGCAGGCTGAGTCTGAGGTCGCAGTGTCTGCGGGTTTGGATTCTCCTGAGGCCTCCCTCCTAGACTTGTCTTCCTGCTGGGTCTCCTCCGCGGGTGTCCGCGGCCCACTCCCTTCTTACAAGGATTCCAGTCATTCCGGACTAGGGCTCGCGCGTACGGCCTCGCTGTAACACTGATCACCCCCGAAAGGCCTCACCCCCAAACACAGACCCAATCCGAGACACTGAGGGTTCAGACTTCAGCACGTGAACGGCGGGAAGAAGGGGGGTGCGGCGGCTCGGCTCATATAGGGGCCGATGGGAAGAAAACGTCCGTCCATTACATGGGCCAGAGGCTTTGTGAAAAGAAAAACTCAGAGCAGAGCTTTTGCCCCGCAGGGCACCGAGTGGCTAGAGGACATGCCCCCCGTGGCCCTTGACCCGCAGGTGTCGTTGGGGGGCACCCCCGTTCCCGCAGCACGCTGAGCAGTGGAGGGCCGAGTGGCCGTCCTTTCTAGGTTTCCCAGCTGCAGGTTAATGGAGCAGAATTAAGGGAAACTGTGCCCTCGAGAAGCTTCCAGAGCTTTGGCTGCGTGATAGGGGCCCACTGCCCAATGAGAGGCCTCACCCCAAGGGCCTTTGGGCTCCCAGGCATGGGATGCTGAAGGGCCTGGCCAGCCGGCCGGGCTGGGACGTGCAGGTGGGGTGAGGAGGGCCGGCCTTCCGGCAGAGGGGGAAGCCCGTGCCGAGATGGGGGTGCCGAGGTCAGTGCGCCCAGCAGCCCGGCCTCCCGGGGCCTCCCTGCCTCCCCAGCCAGGTGTCCACTCCAGGACGGCGCCACTAACCCCACTGTCCTCCGTGTGCGTCCCTGCAGGGCTCTGGCTGAGAACATGGCCAATGGCATCGACGAGCTCATCGGCATCCCCTTCCCCAACCACAGCAGCGAGGTCCTGTGCAGCCTGAACGAGCAGCGGCATGACGGCCTGCTCTGCGACGTGCTGCTGGTGGTGCAGGAGCAGGAGTACCGCACGCACCGCTCCGTGCTGGCGGCCTGCAGCAAGTACTTCAAGAAGCTCTTCACGGCCGGCGCCCTGGCCAGCCAGCCGTACGTCTACGAGATCGACTTCGTGCAGCCCGAGGCCCTGGCCGCCATCCTGGACTTCGCCTACACCTCCACGCTCACCATCACCGCCTCCAATGTCAAGCACATCCTCAACGCCGCCAGGATGCTGGAGATCCAGTGCATCGTGAACGTGTGTCTGGAGATCATGGAGCCCGGTGGCGACGGCGGGGAGGAGGACGACAAGGAGGATGACGACGACGAGGACGAGGACGAGGATGAGGAGGACGAGGAGGAGGAGGAAGAGGAGGAGGAAGATGAGGAGGACGAGGAGGACGACACTGAGGACTTTGCTGATCAAGAAAACCTGACTGACCCCCAGGACATCAACTGCCACCAAAGCCCTTCCAAGACAGACCATCTCACAGAGAAGGCCTACTCGGACACACCCAGGGACTTCCCCGATTCCTTCCAGGCCGGCAGCCCCAGCCACCTGGGCGTGATCCGGGACTTCTCCATTGAGTCTCTACTGAGGGAGAACCTGTACCCCAAGGCCAACATCGCTGACAGGAGACCCTCCCTGTCTCCGTTCGCCCCCGACTTCTTCCCACATCTCTGGCCAGGGGACTTCGGTGCCTTCACCCAGCTGCCCGAGCAGCCCATGGACAGTGGCCCACTGGACCTGGTCATCAAGAACCGGAAGATCAAGGAGGAGGAGAAGGAGGAGCTGCCCCCCCCACCACCACCCCCCTTCCCCAGCGACTTCTTCAAGGACATGTTCCCCGACCTCCCTGGGGGGCCGCTGGGCCCCATCAAGGCCGAGAGTGACTACGGTGCCTATCTCAACTTCCTGAGTGCCACCCACCTAGGGGGCCTCTTCCCGCCCTGGCCCCTGGTGGAGGAGCGCAAGCTGAAGCCCAAGGCATCCCAGCAGTGCCCCATCTGCCACAAAGTCATCATGGGGGCCGGGAAGCTGCCGAGACACATGAGGACCCACACCGGGGAGAAGCCATACATGTGCAACATCTGTGAGGTCCGCTTCACCAGGTGTGTATCTCGGGGGGGCCAGGGGAGGGTCAGGGGCCTGGATGAGGACAGCAGAGTGGGGCAGGGAGCGCTGGGATGGAGACACCCAGTTCAGGGGAGGCCCTCCTGGGTCCTAGGTGATGCATGTCAAGTTTAATCATTAGAAAGCATGCTGGGCACTACCTGGTGCAGACAGTTCCATACTTAGATTAATGAGCCAAAATATCTTCTCAAATATAACATTCGGTGGAAGGCCAAGATACGATCCAGATGAGAGCGGAGATGTTCTAGGGGAGTCAGAAGTGAGGGCCCTCGGCTCCTTGCTTGCATGACCTCCCTCCCCCCCGCCCGCACTGCGGATCCAAGGAGGCCAGTTTGAAGCTCCCCAGTGGAGCACCACCTGTTTATTCTATTCAGAGCATGCTCAGCACGCCAGGGGCTGTCCCAGGTGGACTGTGCACACTGTCACCACAGCCCTGCTCCGGGAGGACAGGGAGGTGCTGGGGCCTTTGTTTACAGATGAGCGATCCACCTCCCACTGGCCAGTCCGCTGTCTGCCGCTCATAAGTGCAGAGAGGATCACGCCAGACCTGGGACGGCAAAATCGGTGACCAGGAGACTACAGAGACCCCTGCAGTGCTCTCGGCCCACTCTTGGATCAGGTCCTTTAGATCTGATCCTCTTTTTATGTTCTCCCCCTTGACTGTCCGTGTTAGGAAGAGGGTGGACTCAGTGCAGTGGTAACATCTGAGATTTGAACTCAGTACATTGCAAACCTTTCATCTTTCACGGACTTGGTGCCCTTTAGCGAGCGTGTGTTATGGGCCTTTCCTGCACTGCAGCCCTCGGGTCCCAGACTGACTGGTGGGACGACGTGGGCTCAGCTTTGTTTCCCTGCTCTGTTTTGCTGGGCCTCATTTTGGGAAAATATGGTCTGTTGGTGCTGTTTGTGGTCACAAGTGTGAGGCCGAGTCTCCCAGCCACTCTGACAGAGGAGAAAGCTCTGGTGAGTGGTGTTGCATCAGGGCTCGGTCATTTCTGTGTAGACAGAGCCTGGTGAACACCTGCCCTGAGACCGTGACCTCCCAGGCCAGGTCCCTTCCCCCACACTGCCACCATCCCTGGCAAAGAACTCAGCTCGAGGAGACCCACACTTGTGCCAGTGGCACTGCCATGACCCCACGTCCTCTTGGAAATTTCTCTCTGAGAATTGCTGCAAACTCATTCTTTTGATTTTCCTCGGTGGGCCCAAGCTTTGGCCTTTGAGGATGGAGTGACACTTTTTTGAGTCAAGCTGAATAGCGAATCAGGGACAGTACTTTTCAGGGGGAGGAGGGAATAAGAGGAGTCTATATTATGAAGTAATGAGACCCACGATCTTAGGTGGCTTCAAAGCTCTATTTGAAGTTTCCAGAGAAGGGTATCAGAGATCTGTTTGGGTGACAGTGGCATTGCTAGAGTAGCTCTGCAGGCTGCCCTGAGGACTGTTCAGAAGGACAGCACTGATGGTTTCAAAGGTGGCCTTGGAGCCACAGCTCTTTCTGCGAGGGGAAACCCCAGACAGAGTCTCCCCCAGATGCTTTGGGCTGACAGCAGAGGGAGAGGCTCCAGGTGCAGGGGGGCCGGGCCCCACACACCCTAGGTGCATACCCTTCTTTACCACAGTGCTGACCTCAGGGCACTCTTCTCCTGTTACTGCCTCATGGCAGCCAGACCCTAGGTCCTGGGCTTTACCTCCCTGGGATATCCCTTCAGTGGCCCTGCCATGCCAGTCCCCCCCCCCCCCCACCAGCACCAGCACCGCCACCGCCTTCCCCTGAATACCTTAGGTGAATACGTTAGCCCCACAGGCCAGGCCAGGACACTGAACAATGTGTGACAGAAGCACCGTGATGATATTAGGGAGATAAATGAGGGCACGAGCCACGTCCGAGTACCACTCACCCATCTCCAGCCTGTGATGCCCAGCCCCGTCCCCCGGGAATGACTTCAAAGACCAGGAACACTATGCACAGGCCAGATCCAGCAAAGCGAGGCCCCAGGCCAGCGAGAGCACCCCTGTCCTTCCAGCGGGGTCCCTGCCCCTCATTTCCCACACCTGTTCTCTTCCCAGATGGCCGCCGACTCAGGGACTCCTCTGCCCTCAGGGGCACCCGGGCCTGCCTGGGGCTTCAGGGGGATGCCCAGCACCCCACCCCGGGTCCCTTCCCTCCAGGGCTTTCCCACCCACAGCCTTCCGTGCAGGCCACCCCAGTCCGTGGGCCCTGCCTTCCCTAGGGAGAGTGCTCAACAGGGTCAGTTACCGCAGACAGACTTCTCCGGACACAGGAAGGTCCCGTGAGCAGGCCTCCTGTGTCGGCCAGGGTGCCGGGTCGCATGGGGGGGCAGCATTCCAGAACCCTCCCTCCCAGCACATTCCTGATGATCACGTAGGGAGTCCTCTGGGCCTGCAGCCTCCAAGCCCTCCCTCCAGATGAGCTCCTGGGCCTTTCCGGCTCCCCCCCAACCCCTCACCCCTCCTCACCCCCCCACCCCCCACCCCGACTGGCCTGAAGCAGCTGCATTCCCGCCCCCATTAGCACCTCCCCTCACCGGGTTCCCACCAGACCCTGACCCTGCTGAAAAAGATCAGAGTTGCTCTTGGCTCCCCCCCTCACCCGCCACTGCTTCCCGAGAGCAGAGGCGCCCCAGAGTGGGGGGAGGCTGGACCTTCTCCTGGCCTCCTCACACAAGGGACTCCGGGGACTTGATCCTGGCACCGTGGGCTGCAGCTGTCCGCCTCCGGCCCTCCTGGTCACATTCTCCAGAGCAGCCAGCCTGTGCTTCCCTCCTGCCCCCTCCCAGAGCCACCCTGCAAGGACTTTCTGTCTCCTGGCCTGACCCCGTTGGGTTTTTCATACCCCACCCCCAGGGGTCGGGTCCCCTTTTAGCCTTTCCACGGGGACCTTCTGGGTGACTGACTTCCTGCACCACCACCCAGAACACCTCCCCACCCTCCCTGCTGCCTCTTGACCCTGAACTCCCAGCCTCCCCTGCAAGGCCATGCCACTCCTGGGGACCTGGCCCCCCGAGGCTCAGAGAGACGGGACCAGCCGCCCTCAACGGCTCTTCTTGGACACTAGTTTCCCTTTCTTTCCTTAAACACAGCTGAGCTTCCGCCCTCGAGTCAGGCCTGTCTCCCCCTCTCCTTGATGCTGACCCCACCTGCCATCACCCCAGGGGAAGTCGGAAAGGCCCACCCTCCTCCTGAGAAGACACATTGTCTTCTGTTGCTCCCTTCTTGCCCCCCACCCATAACCTAGCTTGGGGGGGCTATATTCAGGTCCCAGTACTCTGGAAGGTGAGAGCAAAAGACAGGACGTGGGCAGAGCAATGCCCTTGAATTTGACCTTGAAGATGCAGGGGGTGGAGGGTAGGGAGTGGGAGACATTTCAGGTGGTGCAGTTAGCAAAGGTAAACTGAGAAAGAGGTGCAGAGAGGAGGCGGGGGCGGGACAGGGGTTCACAGCCGGGGAGGAAGGAACACACAAGCTAGCTTGGTGGGACCCTTGGGTGGAGCAAGCACTGGTGTCCAAACACAAAATCTGCACGGAAAGGACGGAGGCAGCAGCTTCATAACATAGCAGGCTGTGCCCTGGAAGAGGGAAGTTCTGGAAGCCCGGCTCAGGCCAGCAGGTGTTCAGAGACACATAGCTGTGGCCGGAGAATGGCCTGCGGGGAGCAGCGTACCCATGCTGGGCGCAGGGACATTACCGTGGGGGTGCGGGCTAGCGAGGAGGGGAGTGACCTTTGTTTCCCCCGCTTCATTGAGCTATAATTTTCACATATCGCATAGAAGTTTAAGGTGTAGAACATCATGATACCACGCTAACGAGGTGGAGCACCGTTCCCACACCCGTTACCGCAGATACTTGACATCTTCGGTGTGCAGGGCGAGAACACACCGGTCTGCTCGCCTGGCCGCTTTCAAGTAATGTGGTATTGTTGCTTACAGTCCCGGGGTCCCCTGAACTTACTCATTTAGTAACTGGAAGGGTCAGCTTGTAAGGGCCTTACAGCCACACCAAGGACGAAGTTAGCATATTACATAGGCGGCCGCCTAGGAGGCGTTTTGTGGGACCAGTGGATCTCCAGTCCCAAATGGAAGTGATGAACAATTCAGCTCCTGAGATTCAAGCTAGGACACTCTCCATCTAAACTCATGCCTCCTCCACACAGCAGGCAGATTCGTGAGGAAGCGGGGGGGGTAGAAGGGCCATAATACACGGAGCCAACTAGCTGGGATGAGATGCAATAGAAACCCATTAGCCCAATGCAAACACTCACAGAGCACTGCTGGTCCAAGTGGCGCAGCCCAGCCCCCCAATTTACAGGTCAGGAAACTGAGGCCCAGGGCACCCAGGGAGTTGGCCCAGTTCTTGGAGTGTGCCCGGCCCCCAGGCCCGGCTCTTGCAATGCACCTGTGCATTATATCCACATGCCCAGGTCATGGCAGGAGTGAGGAGGAGGTGGGGCCTTAGACAGCCCCTTCCTCTCTGTCCTTGCTTTTCTCATCTGGAGAGTTTCAAGGGGTCAAATGAATTCAGCACTTTCAAGGTCCCAGCAAGGGTACTGCTAACAATGCAGGTTACTAGGCCCTTGGCCCCAGACCCTGAATCAGAGCATATTAATATGATCCCGGTAGATGCGATGATCTCTACGGTTTTTTCCCAGGACTGACTTACCATGGGCTTTGCAGTTCTGCTAACCCTGCTCAGTGCCCCTGCCAAAGACCCTAAGGTCTCCACTAGGGACAGCAGGCTCCTGCCCAGGGCCGAGCTCCTCCCACGGCATGCCCCCAGTCTTCTGGCACCAGACGCCCCCAAAGGCTGCCTGCAAATGCCCTGTTTTGATCGTTCTGGTCTGCACTTTCTGAGACAGCCCTCATAGGTCACAAGCGGGGGATCCCTGGCTTGAATATCTACCTTTCTCAACCTCGGAATAGCTTACAAATGAACCACGCCCCGGACTGCTCCGCAGGCCCCGTTGTCCCTGGTGGCTTGGATACCTCTGGGAAAGCTGCTGGACTGCTCTGAGCCTCGACTCTTCCTCTAAGTGAGGAAATGATTCTAAGGATGTGGAATCTAACTCATCTGAACCCAGATTCTCTCGTCAAGTCCTGGAAACAGGAACTGATGTCTGGCCTTAGGTTCTGTTCTGCACAGAGAGGTTAGGCACCTTGCCTAAGGTCACCCAGCACGTTAGAGGTGGATGTGCAGCTACAACAGGGGCTCCTGGACCCCCAGTGGCGGCCCCAGCCCTACACCATAACTTGCCTCTCAATAACAACCTTTCTAGGGTCATTGAAGCAGTGTATTCATCTGCCCATAGCAGGTGCTCAATAAAACGAAGTGATAGTCACCTTCTCAGTACTTCTTACATACCTCAGTTAAGTGCTGTCAAAATGTGACTGATTTTGGATTGCTCTGGTGGAAAGCTTGGGAGGAGTCCTGGCGTGCATACCTGTAAGAGCTGAAGCTTTACCTGTTTGCATTGTCCATTAGTTGATGGTGGCCCTCAATGGCAACACTACTAATTGTGTGCAATAGTGACTTTGAAAAAATATCCGCCTTATCAGGTCATGAGAGGATTGAATGAGGTGATATACTTAATGCCCCGCCGATGCCTCCGCACCGAACCCTCCGCCAGGCCCTGGGGAGGACGCAAGTCCCACAGCCAGCAAGTGCCCCAGCTGACCGCTTAGCACCAGCATTTCCCTGAGAGCCTCGGAGGATGTGTGGGGTCCCAAGACCTCTCCCTCATGACTCAGCAGCACTGCTCTTGAGATATAAATGGCACTACGCACCCCCTCCTACAGTGGGTCGGAACAAGGCCCGAGTTCTAGTGTCAGCTCTGCCTTGACTCCTCTGGGTGACCTTGGCCTGTTCCCCTCCCGGGACCCCAGTGTGCCCACCAGCAAAGGTGGTGCTTAGAGGGATGTGTGGTCGACATGTCAGGAATGAGGTTCTCTGCCTTCCCCCACCTGCACCCCGCCCCCCGGGTCAGGGTCTCTGGGAGTGAGTAGGGCCCAGCGTGCTGTTTCATCAGGCCCTTCTCATGCCTGCTCAAGGTTGGGACCTGCCTGCCCAGATGCTCTCCAAGGCCGCCTCCCCATTCAAACCCGCCATCACCGGAATGGAATGGGGGTTGTAGATACCACAAGGGCTGCATGCTGGCTGGGGAAGGGAGCATGGGGTGTCACAGCAGGGCGCTGCGCAGCTTGGGTGCAGCTGGGGGGCTGTGGGAGGAGGGACAGGGAGTGTGGACCAGAGGAAGGGGGCCTGGTGTAGGGGGAGCACTCACTGGCTTCAGACAGCAGCATTCACTTCCTCCTCCCTGCCCGTCCCGCTTCCCACCCCACCTCCATCTCCCAGGTGCCCTTGTGCTTTCCTGGGAGCCGAGGTGGAAGGGGTGGATCTGTCCTCCGTGGTCCCCCTCCAGTGTACAGGAGAATGTCCTTTTCCCTCCCGCCCCTGCGCTGGGGAGCCATCCAGGAACCAGAGCTCGTGAGACCTCTAGCGGCCGGAGACGCCAGGAGAGCAGGACCTGCTCCTCGGCAGGGCCCGGGGTTATGTGGGGAGCACGGTTTAAATCTGGCCATTTTAGGGCGGATGCCTGGGCTCCTCATCCGCTCTGACCTCAAATCCCAGCTGAAAATGACAGGCAGATGCTCCACCTGCGGGGAGGAGGTGGGAGACGAGGCACGGAGCTTGCTGGCCTGCCAGGCGGGTTGGAGAAGGCTGCAGAGGGAGCCTAGAGAGGAGGGCTGCCGCCCTGTGACTCCACCTCAGCGGCCTGGAGGGCTCCCCTACCCGGCGTGCATAGCGCTCAGTCTTTAGGAAGGCAACGCTGTGATGTCAGTTTTCCTTTCAGGATCACCAGGAGGTGTGTTGAAGCTAGTTTGACGGGAACCCTGCTTCTCTGCATCAGCCCAGGACAATAGGAGCGGATGTCTAATGCTAAATTCAGCTCTGTGCAGAGAGGCTAAGTCACTTGCCCGTGGTCATTCAGCACGTTCCTGGTGGCTCTGCCGCTGGAGCAGAGGCCCTGACAGCCCCATGGGAGCCCCACCTTTACACCGTACCTTCCCTCTGAATAATAGCACTTAAATCCTGAAAAGCTTTGCCCTAGATTAGGCTACATTCTTGTCGCACCTGGCTCTTTTATAAGGCCCTGAAATTCTCTGCAGACAAAGAGAAGAGCCCACGGCTCAGGATGAGAAACCACAGCGCAGGAGACTTGAGGGAGGTGTGCCCGGCTTCCGTAGGCTCCCGGATTATTGCTGAGGACAGACAGATCTCAACAGCCCAGGGGCCAGGATGGGTCGGGCCGGCTGGCGGTGGGGGAATGCAGGGCCAGCGGGCAGGAAGACTGTTGCCGGGAAGCAATGGGCATGAAATTTTTAAGGTGCCAGCCAGTGTCAGCAGGTGTCACAGCACGCAGGGACCAAGGACAGGCTGCTGGCCTGGGGAGGAGGGTCCCCAGCAGGCCCGTTTTCCAGTCTGAGACAGGCCTCCCATAGAGGGGAGCTTACGATTGTGGAGGGCAGGAGGCCCTTCAGGACACTGCCCTCTATTCAGGGTGAATGGCCTGTTTGGAGTGAGGCGGGGGGGGGGGGGGGGGGGGGGGTGCAAGTCAGTCCTGGCCTGGCTCCCGTTCCTGCAGCAGGACGCCGCGGCCGAGGTGAGCCGCAGCAGGTTCCAGGGTGGTAGGTGGGGAGGAGGCAGAGGGCAGCCCCTAGCCTCGGGTGGGCGCTGACGGCGGGCTGTGCGTTGCAGGCAGGACAAGCTGAAGATCCACATGCGGAAGCACACGGGGGAGCGGCCCTACCTGTGCATCCACTGCAACGCCAAGTTCGTGCACAACTACGACCTCAAGAACCACATGCGCATCCACACGGGCGTGCGGCCCTACCAGTGCGAGTTCTGCTACAAGAGCTTCACGCGCTCCGACCACCTGCACCGCCACATCAAGCGCCAGAGCTGCCGCATGGCCCGGCCCCGCCGCGGCCGCAAGCCCGCCGCCTGGAGGGCCGCCAGCCTGCTCTTCGGGCCCCCGGGCCCCACGCCCGAGAAGGCGGCCTTCGTGGTGCCCCCGGCGCTGGGCGAGGTGGGCGGCCTGGGCGGGGCGGCCGTGTGTCTCCCGGGCCCCAGCCCCGCCAAGCACTTCCTGGCGGCGCCCAAGGGCGCGCTGAGCCTGCAGGAGCTCGAGCGCCAGTTCGAGGAGACGCAGATGAAGCTGTTCGGGCGCGCGCAGCTGGAGGCCGAGAGGAACGCGGGCGGCCTGCTGGCCTTCGCCCTGGCCGAGGACGTGGCGGCCGCGCGGCCCTACTTCCCGCTGCCCGACCCGTGGGCCGCGGGCCTGGCCGGCCTCCCCGGGCTCGCCGGCCTCAGCCACGTGGCCTCCATGTCGGAGGCCGACAACTAGCGGCCCGGGCGCCGGCGGCCTGGCCCCTGGCCCGTCAGGCCCCCACCCGCACCCGCGGCGGGCCCTGAACTTCCTCTTTGGAATCACACAGGAAGCGTGGGAAGTATGATTCGCAGGCCTCCCGCAGCCTCCCGCTCCCCTCCCTGCCGGCCGGGCGGCGTCTGGCAGGGACACCTCCTCCCCGAGGGCCTCCCCGGGCTGGCTCTCTGCTGTCACGCAGAAACTCGCAGGGGAGGGCCGGTGCCACCAGGAGGCCACAGCCCAGGTGCCCCGGAGCTCTGTGGAGCTGCAGGGGGAAGGGGCTAGAGGGAGGAAGGGGCCCTGGGAGCAGGGGCGAGGCGTGCGCCCTCGCAGCCCGGTGCGGTGGCGGTGGCACAGTCCCTACTGATCCTGCTCTGCTGGGTCACTTTTCCAGCCATCCCAGCGTCCTCATGGGAAATGCCCTGTTGGCGGAGAGGCCTCCTTCTGGAGTCCCACCCGCCTGTCTCTCCGCCCCCCGTCCCGTGACCTCAGACAGGCCGGTCCCCCACCCCACTAGGAAGGGAGGCTGCTAATTCTGTCCCCCCTCAAACCCACCCACACGCGTATACACCTCAACACGCCAGTCGCTCCACGAAGAGTTCCTGAGAAGGTAGGAGCTTTGAGCTCCCGGAGGCCTGGGGAAGGCGTCTGTCTCGCTGCATGTGGGTTTGTCACATCCACCTCTCTGCTAGCACGGGGGAGCGACGTCGTCACCAGAGGAGACGGGAGTGACACAGAAGAGCCCAGGGGTGGCTCTCCCAGATGGCTTTGGGGCAGTCTGGATCCCCCCACCTCTGCGGGCAGGCGGGCCCCTGGGGATGGCACCCCCCCAGGGCTGTACAGCTGGGGCTCCCGGGGCTCCTGGGGCCAGCACAGAAGGGAATGGGCACCACCTCGGAACACCTGCTGACCCACCCCCTCCACCCTGATTCCTGGAAACAGACAAAACACCTGGTTCTTCAGGGTTTATGTTTGTTGTGGGTCCCTCAGGGCTTTGGGATTGCTGGGATTGCCTCCTTTGCTGTGTTTGAGCACCCTCAACCCCTCCCTCATCCCTCAGGGAGGGAGCTGGGCCGCTTGGTTTCCCTGGGGGGTGGGGGGGCGGAGCCCTGGCTGGGGTGGGTGTGAGGGCGCCTTGAGCTAGGGCCGCCCCACTCGCCCTGGTGCCTGAGCCTGTGGCTGGCTCTGAGGACCATGGAGGCTTCCCTGGCCCAGCGCCTTCCTGTTCTCTCCACTTCCCTGCGCCTCCCTCCCTTCCCTTGCTGAGGTGGCCTTCCCGTCTCAGCAGCCCAGTGTCCCCAACCAGGCCCAGGCTCCCCAGTCCAGGAGCTGTGGGCACAAGAGACTTGGGCTCTTCCTATCGCCTTGGCTTCTCTCTGAGCGCACACACACACACACACACACACACACACACACACAAACAAAAAGGCCAGAGAAGACCACAGACTCTGTCCCCCTCCCAGCTCCCCAGGGGAGAACCCTGGCTCCGCTGCCCGCCAGATGCCATTGCATCCAGAGGGAATTGCTTCTGACCCTCTTGTCTTCAGACGCCACCTTTCTGGGCAGCCGCCTCTTGGATGCCCGCCTCCGTCTCTGACACCTGCTCCTGGGACCCATCCGCCAACATGCCCACGTTCCCCCCATCGGCCAAGGGATTGGGGCTGACCCACACTTTTAAGAGAAAATGAGGAAAAATGAACACATTGGAATCCAGTGGTGTTGGGGCTTTTGTTTTTATTTTGTAAAGGTAATGACTTCTTATAAACTCAGTTTTTCAGATGACTGGTTAGTTCTTTTTGCTTTCACTTGGCTGGTTGTACATTGTAAAGTATCCAAAGATCGTGAGTACTGTATGATGGAGAAGAACTCTACACAAATGGGTTGTGGGGGGTGGGGTGGCTGTGTTTGGTTTTGGTTCTTTTCCTTTGTTTCTCTTTTTTTTCCATTTTTTCTCTTTTTTTCCTTCCTTCCCCCCACCCCCAGCCTTTTTTTTTTCCCTTTGGCGTTTCAATTTCCCTGTCGTCTGTCTGTGGGAAAACTTTGGAATTTTTCCTATTTATAACTTTTTTTTTTTTTTAATGTGGTTGCTTTCTGTACAATGACACAACAGAGTTTGCCTTAGTGATTCAAAGGACAATCCTCCATAACTTTGGTCGCACGCGGCACCCCGCCGAGAAAAACTCTCAGCTAATTTTCTGGCCTATTTATTAAACAGTATTAATTGACTCGATGAAATTATTGAGAGTTGCACTTCTGTGAGAGGTGACCAGCAACAAGTCAGTGGCTACGTGTTCCCTGCAAAACAAAAAACAAAAAAAGACCACAAACCTTTGACCCTTTATTTAGTCACCAGTAGGGCAGTGATGTGAGGAAGAGAAAGCTTTGCTTATTGCGTTTCCTGGTTCAGGGTGACGTCCTCGTCCTAAAGCTCACGTCAGGTGTCAGTGGTGGTTCTGTGGTGGGGAGGCCCAAACTTAATTCCTGTTTCCCACCTTCCAGACATGCAAGAGGCACTGTTTGATCAGAAGTTTCGGGGCATCTGTGAGCCCGAGTGCAAAGTGTATGTGTGTGCATGCAGGTCTGTGGTGTGTGAACAGGGAGAGGTCACGGGGTGGGTGACCGTTGCAACACTGCCGGGCCTACGAGTTCCCCACCGTGGCATCCACAGCGGCCTCCCGCTCGTCCTGTTGCACCTGCCTTCCTTGCCACCTTCCTCTGGTTTCCTGGCAGGGGAGCTGGACCTCTCCTGCCTTTTCACCCGAGCCACTTCCCCAGCCAGAGAACTCTAGATCCTGAAAGACGTAAGGCTTGCCACGAATGAGTGCACTCAACTCAGAAGCCAGAGCGCAGACTCTTGGAGTAAAATCGTTCTTTGTGCTGTGTTTTCTGGATTACCCAGGGTACCCCAGAGCCCCTTTTCTGTGTGCAATCCCCTTTCTTGCCATGGCAATATTTCTGATAAGCCACATGCAGCATTTCTTCGTACAGAGGAACAAACCAATGGGGAGGTCTCCAGACTCCTCCGTGCTGTGCGTCCTCGGGCTCATCACTCGCCTACTCTGGTCCCCACTTTCCTTACCTCTAATAACAACAGGGAGTATGTACACCAGAGCAGCTCCAAGTTTCCTACCCAAACGCCCTTCAGCAGTTGTGGGGGGGAGTTGGGGGGGAGCCAGTCAATTGGGGAATGGGAACTGAACTCTAAAAAGAATTGCCTGAAGCAACCTTCGCATAGTGTAAAATTCCGCAGTTGCAGGTTTTTGCTTTGAGATTCATGCATCTATGTTCTATCACATAATACATATGCCTCTGTCTTAATATAAAAATAATCATCTGATCTACTTGCCAGTTCCATAACTTGTCTTATCCCCAGAATCTTCTAGTAAAGGCAGAATGTTCCCTGGCTACCCTGTAGCTTTGAGAGGCCCAAGCTCACAGCTGAGGGCTTAGGGGTTCACATGGCCCAGAGCAGGAAATACAAGGCCAGGTCATGATGTCACTCAGCTCCGAGTCCTCGGCTCCCTGGGTCCTCATCTGGGGGTCGGTGTCCACTAAAGGCTGGAGGCAAACATAGGGAGAGGGTAGGTCCAATATGGCCCTGAGCCCGGGGGGCTCCTAAACTCAGGTGAGTGAAATAAAGTCTGCTAGTCCCGGCTGGGTAGGTATGCTCCGTGGAGTCCTGCAGGGGCTCAGGGCCCACTCCCTCAGACCCAAGGTTGGAGAACGAGGCCACTGAGGACCGAGAACCATGTGCATCCTAACCTGGGGAGGAAGGCCTGAGAGAAACGTTAGATCCTTGGAACTTTTTTTTTTTAAGATTTTATTTATTTATTCATGAGAGACACAGAGAGAGAGGCAGAGACACAGGCAGAGGGAGAAGCAGGCTCCATGCAGGGAGCCCGATGTGGGACTCGATCCCGGGACTCCAGGATCACGCCCTGGGCCAATGGTGACGCTAAACCGCTGAGCCACCCAGGCTGCCCCCCCCCTCCCCCGCTTGGAACTTTTTTTTAATATTTTTTATTTTATTTTATTTTTTTTGAAGATTTTATTTATTTATTCATGAGAGACACAGAGAGAGAGAGAAGCAGAGACACAGGCAGAGGCAGAAGCAGGCTCCATGCAGGAAGCCTGACATGGGACTCGATCCCGGGTCTCCAGGATCACGCCCTGGGCCAAAGGCAGGCGCTAAACCGCTGAGCCACCCAGGGATCCCCCAGGGAGAGGGAGGATTTTACCAAAAGTCTGGCCAATTCCGAGCAGTAGGAGAGAGACTCTAGGAATAGCCAGGTGTCTGAGCCCAGGAAAGTAAGTAACTTCTAGCATCTACCATCGTCTGCAAGAGGAACGAGGCCCCTTGGGAGGCCATGAGCTCCCAGTCACTGGAGGGGTTCAACGCGGCCTTTCTAGAATGCCGAGAGGAGAGTCCCGTATAGGAGGAGGTCTGTCCTGTGGGTCCTTTCCACCTGATTAAAAGGGCGAATATATATCCTCTTGTGGCTGTGGAAGAAGGACTGTGCTGGGGAAGGGGGTGACAAGGGAGATGAGCTGGCGCAAGTTCACAAAACCTGGCTTGGTGGCCCAGGGCTGCGTGCCCTGCCCTCACGACCCCCACTTCCGGTGACTGACAGTGACATGGGCCAGATAAGCCAGGACTCTGCATGGTAAAGGCCCTGATTCTGAGACCCTGATCCTGTGACAGAACAGAAGGGACCCCACGGGAGTTAAGACTCCCCCCCCCCCAGGCCTTCATGTGCCCCAGGGCCCGCTCGTCCACAGAACCAGGGGCTCTGCTCACAGGGCCCCAGCACCCGGCCACAGCTGGCAGCCTCTCCCCAGACCCCAGTCCTCCCGTCCTGGACCTCGGCAGCTCCTCACCCCGTGGGTCTTCTGAGCCTGCTGCCAGTGGACACGCAGGAGCTTCCAGAAGCGGGCACAGCCCTGTGCTCCCCTCACGGGCACCTGACCTTCCGAAAGCCAGTGAGCACCTCATGAGGGAAAGCAGAAGACCAGACCCCGAGGCCACGTGGAGGGGGGTTTGGGGGGGATCAGCCAACAGGAGGGGAAATGCCACCTGCACACATAGGGTCGGAGGCCCCTCTGGGGACCTGGGACAAATTCTGGAACCAAAGATGTTCACATCCAGTGGCCTACTTGCCAACACCCGCACCCACCGCCTGGCGCAGTGTCACCCTCTCCCCGTCTCCTGGTGCCCCTCCTGCCCCAGCTGCCCTGCAGGATGCGGCCCCTGTCCCGTGTTCTGTCCCCTCTTCACACAGAGGGGAGCCACCAAGGCGAACGTGACTCACTGGCTCCCTCTCCCGGCCTCCGCAGCCCCTGCACCTCGTTCCGATCCCTGTGGAAAGAAAGGCCCTGAACAAAGCTCCACAGGGCCTCCACCCAGGCGGACAGCCTGGAAATCATGCCAGTGGGCACCTGCCTGTCTGTCTGGACTCCCCTCTCTCCTCCTCCACGGGGGGGCCCGGGCATTGGGGTGTGCATAGGCGTGGAGGGGTGCGGGCGTGGGCGTGCAGGAGTGGGGGGGGTGCATGGGCGTGGGGGGGCATGGTCGTTGGGTGGCGAGGTGGTGGGGTGCGGGTGTGGGGGTGTGCACGGGTGTCGGGGGGTGGGTGGGGGCGCAGGTGTGTGTGTGTAAACGGGCATCTGGGGGGCTGTGAGTGTGGGGGGTGCAGGATTGGGGGTGCGGGCGTGGGCACAAGCGTGGCAGTGCGGGTGTGGGGGGGTGCGTGGAGGAGCGGGTGTGGGGGTGTGAACGGGCGCTTGGGCACGGGGTGGGGTGGGCGTGGGGGGTGCAGGAGTGTAGGGCAGGAGTGGGGGGTGCTTGGGTGTGGGGGATGCGGGCGTGAGGGTGCCAGCATGGGGGGGGGCAGGCAGCAAGCCAATAGCCTCTTTCACTCCTTTCTGCTGGGAAGCGCTGCTGAGAACTGAGTCAAACCTGCATTTCCAGCAATTGGTGGGGGTTGGCCTCCCGGAGCCTTAGCTCATTGCTCGCCCCCCTTACCACCCCGGGCAGGGGCTGTGGTGACCCCGAGGAGCGGAGCCCAAGTGGCCTAACCCAGACACTATGGACCCAGAAATGACAAATAAGGACAAAACATCTCAGAGCTGGACCATCCTGGAAAGCCTGGACACAGACCTTGATCCGCAGCCAGACACGTGCACTCACACACACACTCGCATGCTTGCACGGAGTCATCAGACACTACACAGGCTGACGTCATCCCTCCCGTAACGATGGGAGACCGGGCAGCGCATGGACGAGACCCAGCCAAGCCGCTGTCCCCAAAGCCTCCCTTTATAGCGTCCTCTCCAGCGTTACCCTGTGAGCCCTCTAGGTAACCGTGACCCTTGACCTGACGACAAATGCAAAAGCATAACAAGGAGGTTTCGGGAATGAGGACAGAAGATAGGGCGCATCAGACCCGATCCCACGCTCCTCTACAAATTAAGACACTCAGCACAAACCCTCTGAGTCCTGTGAAGGGTTTGTTTTCTCAGAGGACTCTCGCATCCCTGGGTCAGCTAGGTTTGAACCTCACGAGGCACATCTTGTCCCTATTTGTATCGCCGAGATTCTTAGTCAAACACCAGAACCCATTGCTCGGCGCAGGGGCAGCGCAACACCCCCTCACCCCCCGCGCCGCCCCCGCGCCCGCTTTGATGGAAATGGCTTTTTACTTTGCCATTTCAGCGTCATCCCTGTAGGAAGGGCACTGTGCTGCCCACAGTGCATTTCCCTTTCATGATGACCCCGGTGACCCAGCCCTTAGGAAGGGGTGGGGACTGCGAGCCGCTGGGGGCGGGTGGGGGCATCGCAGCAAGAAAGGGGGCACAATGTGCAGGGTCAGGGTCACCGGGCTCCACCCCTCTCTCCCTCCCCCACAGGGACCTGCGAGGGTTCCCAGCCTCCCAGCCTGGGCCCTGGGGGTGCTGGGCGCCCCCCTTCGAGTTCCTGCCTTCCTCACCGGCTGGCTCAGCGCAGCAGGGAGGAGGTGTGACCTGTACTGGGGCTTGAGGGGGCTCGCACAACACCCTCAGGCGGGACACTAGGTGCTCAGTCAACATCGGCTCCCCTCTTACCTCTCTGTTCCCTCAGTAACGTCTAAAATAATCATGGTTATCTACTTTATTTACCTTTTTCCTTTTGTTTTGCTTCTCTTCCTCCAACAGGAAAGTTAAGAGGGAAGGGGAGGGGGAGGGAGGGGGAGAGGGAGGGAGGGGTCAGCACACGTCACTTATCCCAGTGATTATCTGAGGCCGGGGCTCAGGGGCTCAGCGGTCACCAGCTCCCACAGGGAAGCTGGGAGAAGCACCGACAAGGACAGCCTCTTAAATCAGAAGGCGGAGCTGGCCATTTCCCGGGCTGCCGGCGTGGAAAGCTATTCCAGGAGAGCATCCGGCTGCACAACTCTGATGCTGCGTGGCTGGGCCCCTGTCCAGACGCTGCCCACTGACAGCCCACCTCGCTCGGGCCCCCGCCCCCACCGGGCACAACGGGGACCACCCTGGGGCCGGAGGCGACAGAGGACGCCAGCACGTCCCACGCACCAGGAAGAGAGTCATGATTTCAGAGCCAGAGCCTAGAAATGGGGCTTGAGGAGGTGAGAAGGGTTGTCAGGACAGTCCTTTGGCCTGGCGAGCAGGTGTTCAGGGGCCCCCGTGGGTCCAGAATCTAAGGAGCCTGCGCCCCTTCTAGGCGGAGCATGCTCAGAGCACCTGGGACCCTCCACTCACAGCCTGAATGGCCGCAAGCCTGCTTCCAGGCCCGAGTGCACCTCTCCCCAGAACTTTCTTTCTGTCTTTCTTTTTTTAAAGATTCTATTATTTGAGAGAGAGAGAATGAGGGAGAGAGCACAAGCAGTAGGGAGAGGGACAAGCAGGTTCCCAGTGAGCCCCATGCAGGGACTCGATCCCAGGACCCTGGGATCATGACCTGAGCCGAAGGCAGGTGCCTGACCACTGAGCCACCCGGGCACCCCTCCCCAGGACTCAGTGAGGGCCGGGTGCTGCCGGAGTCCCTCCAGGGGTGGTTGTTTGCTGGGGAGGATGGACAGAATTAACCCCTCCAGACTGGGGCGTTCACAAAAGAGACCTCTCAGCCTTTGGGGTGGAGCAGCCAGTGGCGGTGGCGGTGGAAGGGGGGACGCAGCTGTGGGTGGGTGGACCCACTCCCCCTACCAGAACCTCTGGGATCCTGAGAATCGAGTGAATCCAGCTTTCTAGGTCTTTCCGAAGGGATGCTCACCCAGATAGAAGACTAGAGCCCAGTTTATGTTACAATCTGTTAGCTCAATTTCTACGTTTAGACCTGTGACACGGGAACCTCTACTCATGTCCTCCCCAAGCCCTGCGACTACAGGGGAAAGAGCCAGGTAAAGCCACGGTGCCCCTAGGTTTACAAGGGAAGGGCACGGCTGTGGTGCCCTGCGGGGCTGCTGTCTTGCACCGCGACTTCCCCTGAAGTCACCTGCCTCTCAGGGGGCCAGCGAGAAGGGGCTCCCTTCCCCGACCCCGCGACCTAAGAGACTCCTGTGCATTGACTGGGCACATTCAGATAGAGGAAAAGTCTCATTTTCAGCTACGTGAACAGGCCAGCCCAAACCAACAGCAACACGTCCATCCGTCCCTCTCCCGTGGCTACACCCCTGCAAACTACCCTCCACTCCTCCAGCGGCAGGGGGACGGGAACAGCGGCTCTTGGGACCAGAGTGTCACAGACCGGGTGGCTTATCAACCTCTCGGGCCCGGAGCTTGGAGGTCGAGGGTCAGGGCGCCCACACGGTAGGGTTCTGTGGAAAGCCCTCCTCCGCGCCGCGGCCTTGCAGGACAGAGAGCACAGAGGAAGCAAGCTTCCTTGCGACTCTGCTAACAGCACTAGCCCTAGCCCAGGGCCCCATCCCCATGACCCTATCTCGTCCCACTCGCCTCCCAAAGGCTGCACCTCCTCATGGCGTCCCGTGGGGGTGGGGTTTCAAAATCCCACGGGGGCTCCCCCAGTAGCCCCCGGCAGCCCCCCAGGAGGCTGCCACTCCGTGAACGTCACCTCGTCTGAGCACCGCTGTGTCCAGGTGCGAAGTCCCAGGCAGGAGCATCCACTGCGCCAAGGCCGCGGGGCCGGTGTCCTGCTCTAGCTGCTGAGACACGGGAAGGGGGGTCCTGGCCCTCTGAGATCCGCTCGTCTGCTCACCCGCATATTGGAGCTGTGTCCCTCCCAAACGGAGAGTGCCTGGACACTGGTGCACCAAGGCGACAGAGGTCAGGTGCATTCAGTGGGCGTGGCCGAGGACAAGGTCGCCTTGTCATTCCTCTCAGCTGTTCATATGAAAAAGCAGCGCCCTCGTGGCTTCTGATGCTAACAGCAGAGTCCCACGACTCGTTTGGATTTTTCTGTTTCAAAGGCCCTTGTCTATGATTTTGGGATTTTTGAGAATTTCCTGGACAGTTTCCCATTTTCAATCCCTCGTTACCGCTGCAAAGGAAGGCCCGATGGGTTTACCAGAACTTAGGAGGCGGCTTTCCGAGCCTTTCCGGGCCACTGGTTCTCTGTGCGACCTTGAGAAAACTTACCTCGACTCCCTAAATCTCTATTTGATCATCTGGGAAGCGAGGGGGTGGGTGACAGGAGGCCCGGGATGTCTTTGTGCGGTCACAGGGCGCGAGCTCACGCTTCCGCGGCACAGAGCACTTGCAAGGGGCCTCATTTCCCAACCAAAGGCCGCCCTCGTCTCTTTCCAGGACTAACGTTGCCCAACACGCGGGATGTGCGTCAACCAAGGCTGTGTGGTGGAATATTGTTGAGGCTGACACGAATCCAGATCCAGAACAACCCACCCACGACGCCATCCTATAGGAAGCACACAAGGCAGCAGCTGGGATTGCTTCCCTTTTTGTCTTTCCAGTGCGAATGCGCTCACTGAACATTGTGTTCTCATGCACACATGTGCACGCCCACACGCAGGCCGGTACACGCATACCCGCTGGCCTGTGTTGCCATCAATGTGCTTAGGGTCACATATGGAACTATCTCTGCAAAAAGCTTTATTTTTCACGGGTTTTGCCTTCATCGCAGACACAGGACGAGTTCTTGGGCTTGCTTTCTGTTCCCAGCCTTTCGCTTTATTCTCTATGCTGTAGAGCGACCTGCCCACAGACGTGCCAGCGAACATCTGCCTACAGAAGAGGATCTGGCCAGGCCTGTCGAGACACCAGACCATTGGTTCTCTCTGGGGTGATCATCTTCTCTCCCCTCCATCCCACTGCCCTCTGTGGAGGGACATGAAAGAGGGGGAGTGGAGGTGGGGGTAGAAGGTGATGAAGTGAACACTTGCGGGACCAACCACGAGTAGGTATGTGTATCTGCTTCTCAAGTGTGGTCTGAAGATAAATTCAATCTCCATGACCCCAGTCCATGCTGCATGCTTGGGGTACCCTGTCTACATGCATGTGACCCAGTCGCAGAGTTTCCCCACCGGAACAGAGCTCCTTGAGAATCTTTGCAATTCTTCCCGAACTGACACAGGGCCTGGCCCCCAAGAAGGTCTTAACAGACACAGCATTGATGAAGAATGCCGCCTTGTACTTACACTTTCCCATCGGCAAATTGCTGTTCTGTGTAAATTCATTGGATTGATGAGCTCACAGTTGTCTCCACTCATCAGGCTCGGAGGCTGAGGCACAGACAAATTGAAGATGTAGTCCTGGCCAGAGGTGGGGGAGCAGGTGAGGAGTATTCCCCGCCGGCTCGAGCTTGTCCGGAAACTGCCTGGAGGACGGGGGCTCCTCTCTGCCTTCGGTAGACCGGAGCTCAGCTTCTCAAACAGCCTGGTTAGTTGGTCCCGAAAAATTTTCAGAAATCATTCTAGAACCTTCGCCTTGGTCTCTCCACCATACCAGTATCTCCTTTCTATGCCAATTTTTCTCCTGATGACAGCTCTTCTTGCTGCCCCAGGAGACCATGCTGCTGGCAGACCCAGACCCAGATCATCAAATGCCAACACCAAGCCAGCGGGGAGATCCCTCTCTGCCCTGGTCAGCAGGCGGTCCACCCTGCTTCCCTCAAGTCCTGTCTTATCCCCCTCACCACCTAGCCCAGGATGCTAATGAGGGTGGAAGGGAGGTGTAGCCAGGGAAGCGGGCTGCACACTTGCAGTGCTATTTCACTCAGGCAGGTCCAGCGATTCGTCACTGTCCCCTCCTGTCCCTCCCTAGCTCTCCTTGGACTTCCCTTGGCATGTGCCCCCGACCCTCTCCAACCCTCTAGGAGGGATAATGATGGTGGTCATAGCTGCTAGCGCATTCCTCTGTTCCCCACACTCCCATCACCATCTGCTACTCCCCCTCACCCTCACGTAGATGCCTTCCAGAGGCTTCCATGGTAAAATATATTGTCAAACCGCACTAGCCTTCCACTCCGCCAGGAGCTAGCCATTGGCAAGGACCTTGTCCCCAGGACCAGATAGCCAGTCTAGCCTTAGCTTTGGTGTCTGGGTCTCCTGCCCCATGCCACATTTTCAGAGGGCCGCACTGGGGCCTGTTTGCTGATGCATCTCTCCCCCAAAGATCAGGAGTCCACTGGGTAGGGTCAGTGAATAAAATAAAGGATACCCAATTACATTTGAATTCCAGATAAACTGCAATAATCTTTTAGTTTAAGTGTGCACTTGAGATATGCTGATAGCAGAAAACTTGTTATCTAAAATTCAAATTCAACTAGGTATCTTGTATTTTCACTTGCTAAATCTGGTAAGCGTCAAGATGGTCAAGGGGATGTGCTCACTTGGAGCATCTCCTGGGTACATGGGACCCCACCTAAAGAGCCCTGAACCCACTTCTAGGGCCTCTGCAGTTTCCTTTCCTGTATGTCTGGTTCCCCTTTGTGTGTTCACGCCTAGGCCTCAGGAGCAGCCTGGAGGCACCAGTTCTGGGCTGGGGATGGAACCTGGACAACAGGCTGGGCGTCCACACATGATCTGGAAGTCAGTCCCTTGTGGGGAGGCAGGAGCCCAGGGTGGGGCAAAGGAGGGGCAGACCACAGGCCAGGGGCCACCCGCAGCAGGCCATGGGCCTCCTCCCCACCGCAGCCCCCTCCTGGGAGCGGAGCTGTGCAGTGTGTCCCTGTTACACTCCCCAGCTGCAGTCACATGCACACGGGACCGTGGGGTCCCCTGAGTGGGGCCCCCTGGAAAGCAGCCTGTTTGCTGGCCAGGTTGAGGCAGGGCCGCGGTGATGGGCTCCCTGGGGCTCTGCTATCAAGACACTGCTGGGGGGCAGCCCGGGTGGCCCAGCGGTTTAGCACCTGCCTGCAGCCCAGGGTGTGACCCTGGGTCCTGGGATCGAGTCCCACGTCGTGCTCCCTGCATGGAGCCTGCTTCTCCCTCCTCCTGTGTCTCTGCCTCTCTCTCTCTCTCTGTGTTTCTATGAATAAATAAATAAAATCTTTAAAAAGAAAAAAAAAGACACTGCTGGCTTGATGGGTCAAGAGCGGATCCAGACCTGGTGGCTCGTGGTCCTTACCTTGGCGGCCCCGGCCACAGCCCTGAGCTTCAGTTTCTCCCGAGATGAAACCAGGGGGGCTCCCGGCTCTTGGGTGGTCGTGAAAACTACGTGTGATTCGGCAAAACCGGGGAGCCAGCGAAGGATCGGTGGTTGCCAGGGGCTGGGGCGGCAGATGGCTCGGGCCGGGGCAGCGAGGCCCGCGGGAGGGCGCAGCGGGTGTCCGAGGGCGCGGGCGGGAAAGGGCAGGTGCGGCCCGGGGGCGGGGGGGGGGGGGGGGGGGGGGGGGGGGGGGGCACCGGCCTCTGCCCTTCTGCTCGATTCTGCTGTGAACCCAGAACCGCCCCGAACACTAGGAGAGCAAGGAGCGCGCCTGTCTCCAGGCAGGAAGCGCTCGGGGCCCGGCACCGGGAGGGCTGGCCTCAGCCACGCAGGTGTCCCAGGTGAGCCCCGGGACTTGTCCCCAGGAGGGGGGGGGCTCCCCGGTCGGTCCCGGGCCCAGGGGCGGAGGCCAGAGCGGGCCGGGCTCCCAGGCGGGGCGCCCCGGGAGGCTCGGATTGGGGGACGACCGCGCTGGGCCCCCGCCGCCCGCGTCCTCGGCGGCTCCGCGCGGGGCCCAGGTGGGCGGGGGCGGGGCGGGGCGGGGCGCGCGGCGAGGGAGAGGATGGGGCCCGCGGGCGGCCCGCAGCGACCCCGTGTGGTCGCCGCGCGCAGCTGCACCGCGCGGGGAACAAAGCGCCGACCGGGGACGGGGCCCGGCTGCTGGGGGCGGGGCCCTGCGTGGTGGGGGCGGGGGCCCGGCTGCTGGGGGCGGGGCCCTGTGTGCTGGGGGCGGGGGCCCGGCTGCTGGGGGCGGGGCCCTGCGTGGTGGGGGCGGGGGCCCGGCTGCTGGGGGCGGGGCCCTGTGTGCTGGGGGCGGGGGCCCGGCTGCTGGGGGCGGGGCCCTGTGTGCTGGGGGCGGGGGCCCGGCTGCTGGGGGCGGGGCCCTGTGTGCTGGGGGCGGGGGCCCGGCTGCTGGGGGCGGGGCCCTGCGTGGTGGGGGCGGGGGCCCGGCTGCTGGGGGCGGGGCCCTGTGTGCTGGGGGCGGGGGCCCGGCTGCTGGGGGCGGGGCCCTGTGTGCTGGGGGCGGGCCCCGGCTGCTGGGGGCGGGGCCCTGCGTGGTGGGGGCGGGGCCCCGGCTGCTGGGGGCGGGGCCCTGTGTGCTGGGGGCGGGGGCCCGGCTGCTGGGGGCGGGGCCTGCGTGCTGGGGGGCGGGGCCTGCGTGCTGGGGGCGGGGCCCTGTGTGCTGGGGGCGGGGCCCGGCTGCTGGGGGCGGGGCCCGGCCGCTGGGGGCGGGGCCCGGAGCCGGGCGTGGAGAGCAGGAGCGCTGGGCTCCCGCGCTGTGGCCTCCGGGGGGCCCCCGGCTCCGCACCCCGTCCTGCCCGAAGGGAGCTGTGCTCGTGGCCTCGGCTGCTGCAGAGTCCTCGGGCGGGGCACACGGGGCGAGGGGCCTGTGACACCCCAGCCTCCGGGCAAGGCCGCCCCGCGCCCCTGAATTCCCAGCGTGCGCCCCGAGCAGCCGGGAGAGATCCGCCTGCGGAGAGCTGGAAGCCAAGACGCCGAGGAGCGCGCCGCCGTGGAACAGAAGCGTCCGCTCACTTAGGGAGCTCCAGGAGAGCTGTGCGAGAGCAGAGGAGGGACAGAGCGGTGGCCCCAGGCTCCCCCACCCCCAAGGCCTCTGATTTGCCCTGAAGTTAGCAGAAATGCAGAGGAGCACATCCAGGGTTCCTAGCACACAACCTGGAGACCCCCTGCCCCGTTGCCATCTCCAGAGCAAGGGGGACCTCTCCTGGCCAGGACTCTAAACTACCCTGTCGCTCTTTGTGGCCAAGGGCCCTGCCCTGCCCTGCCCCCAGAGACCACCCCTTGTCCAGCACTGTCTCGGGAGGAGGAAAGGCCACCTCCCTCAATAAAACAAAACCCAGAGCTGCCAAAGTTGGCAAACGGAGAAGATTCTGGTGAGGATGGGCCACGGGTGCTGCCACTCCTGCTTCAGGGCTTCCACCCAAAATTGGGCATAAGACCTCTCTCGTAACCTCCCTGCTCGGCTGAGCGCGGGCTGGGACATCCACTATGGCCCTTCATCTTTCCTGCATGACCCACATCCCAGGGCAGCCACAGCAGGTCCCCTTCCACCTCCAAGGTCAGTCCCAAGGAGGGGAAAGATCCAGAGAAACTCCTAGGAATACCCACCAGTTTCCCCAGAAACGGATACCCCAATGGGGTGGCCCCTCAGGCCCCAGCAAGACAATCACTTCAGCCTAGGAGACACACACACACACACACACACACACACACACATGCACTGAGCCAGGCCCCAGCAGTCAGTTGGGAGGGCTATGCACTTGTTCCTTTGCTCAGAGCCTTTGGCTACAGAGCTCCCGTCTTCCTCAGCCCTGCCCTCTCTGCCTGAGTTCTTGTTCACAGGTACCCTGAAGCCAGCATTTCCGTGGAGGATGCCGATGGAGCACCCACCACGTACAAGCCCCTGTGTGAGCATTTTGCACCATCCTGTCAGCCACGTGGCTTCTGTCCCAAGCTGGAGCGTAAGAATCTGCTCGCACTCAAACCTGCCCCTCACCCCTGCTCCCCAGCTTCTAGCCTCAAATACCGCCCTCTTCCTCTGGTGGTTGGTTCCTCAAAATTACTACCCTGTCTCACTACCAACCTACCTCAGCAAGGTGCAGGGAGTCATTAGCACTTGATTAAATACCAGAGCTTATGGTGGTTTGCATCATTTCTGCAGACTCTTAAACATCCAGCCTTTGCTTAAGAAGTAACTTCCCTAATAACCTGCTTTCTTAGAGAAACTCATCTTGATTTAAATATCCTAGAACGGAGCACACTTGCTCTGTAAAGGGCCGGGTGGTAAATCGTTGAGGCTTTGCAGGCCATACAGTCTCCGCTACGGCTAAACTGCCCTGGTAGTAAAAGCAGCCGTAGACGATAGGTAAATAAATAGAGTCGGCTGTCTTCTAATAAAACTGTATTTACAAGAACGAGCAGTGAGCTGGATTTGGCTCCCTGGCTGGAGATTGTTTCTCCCTATTCTCCACCTATAATACATATTTTGGCCTCATGGCTTAAGCAGTCAGATGAAAAGGCCTCAACATGGCCTCAGAACATCTGGGTGACAAAGCCAGGCCCAAACCTCACAGCTCGGTGACCCCCAAGCCTCAGTTTTTTCACTTAGGAATGGGGGTGATCGTGGATGTATGTGAGGAAGGACATCACTCCACATACGCTCTCAGAGGCCTCTGCTGTGGGCTGGAATTAGCCATGGCAGGGAGATGTTGGTGAGCACCTTTGTAAACTCTGGGGTGCCCTGCACAGCCACATTGGCCGTGGCGGGTCTGAGCCCACCTGAGGAGCAGGGCGGGGGCTAGGAGGGTGGGGGGGCCCGGTGGGAGCTGCCCCAGGGCCCCGGCTTGACCTGGTAGCTTCATGCAGAAGCTGAAAACTTTGGGATATGATCACCTGCTTCTTGGTGTTCTCAAAATACCAGGCAGTGAGCTTCCGGCTTTGCACAGCTCTCTAGCTGCTCTATGACCGTAGCTTCCACTCCTTCAGCCCCGGCTGCGCCAACTGCAAGTTGCAGAGCAGACGTTCTTTCCAGAGTTGTGGCAACCATGAGCATAGCCAAAGCACCTTCTGGGGTGGCTGACCTTGGACCCTGGACCCAACCAGCTTCTACGGGCCTTGAACACTTCGGCTCTCCCTCTTGCTGTACCACGAGGAGGCGGGAAGGGGAGGACGGGAGGGGAGGAGTCCCTTTGTCCCCTTCCTCCCCTCTCCCGGGACCCAGGTTGGGCACCCTCTTCACACCAGGTCTTCCGAGAAGCAGCTGGGACACTTGCTCTCCCAGGCGCTGGGCCCCTGGGTCGTCAGGGTTTAGGATACACGGGCACCCAGGCACCGCTTCAGGGGCCTCTGTGTCATTTCCTGGTGACCTTCAAGCACACAGAAGTTGTTAAGTGGGGCAGGCCTGGAAAGGCCTGACCTTGCTGGGAACCCAGTGTAGCATCTGAGGATGGGTACCCACCCACACGGCGCCCCTCTGTTCTAGGCCAACATGCTCCTTCTACAGATGAGGAAACTGAGAACCAGAGATGAGGCCCACCAGCCCCTCTGGTGAGCAACACCAGTTCCAGATTCTGGTGTCTCCCAATCCACTGTGGCAGGCGGCTTCTTACATCAACATTAATTAATGTGTTTCCCACCCTACTCTCCCACACCCCTGCATCAGCGGGACCCAGACGGCTGCCTGGATCCTCTGGAGGCAGGGCCCTGCAAGCAGGGGCTCAGGGCTGTTTGCAGATCCTTGGGGAGCTAGAGCTAGCCAGCAAGAAGCTGGGGTTCTGTCCTCCTCTCCTAGGAGGCCAGGACGGGTCCGACAGTGAAGCAAAGGGAAGGGTTAGGTCAAGAAGAGCAGCCTGCCCAGCCCGGGCCTGCTTGCTCTACTGCTCCAAAGAGTGGTGGTGGGATGTGTCAGCCACCGAGGGAGCTGCCGGGGTCCAGCCCCCAGGGCCTGGGTGCAATGACCTCTTCAGGCATTTCCAGCTTTTATGATCTGCGGCAAGGCCCTCAAGTGACGCAGGCCGACCTCTCCTTGCAGCCTGCTCTCCGGGGCCCCATCTCAGCCACGGCCATTCGCACGCCCCTGCCCAGACTGCAGGCCAGGGCACTAAGCAGGGACCAGAGGGAGTGAAATGGCCTAGAAGAGCAAAGGAAGGCAGCAAGTAAGTGGACGATGTCACCCCCAGGGCCAGAAACGGGAGCTAAGAGGCACAGAACACTCAGCCCTCAGGAGAGGAGAGAGGGGACTTGAACTACGGCAGAGGCCATGAAACCTGCTCAGTGGTCCCCCAGCCTGGGAATCCCCAACCTGGCCCACGCAGGCACCTTCCGGCTGCTGCTCCCTCCCTGCTCCCCTTTGTCAGCCCTGGCTCCACAAGGTCACACAGACAGTCTGGCTGAAAAACCGAGAGCACTCTGTCCAGGTCCTGGATCAGATGCTTGATAACGGGATGGCCACGGGCAAGCTGCTCGCCCTCCCCGAGAGAAACGGGGTGACGCTGGAGGTGTCTTCTGAGGATCATGGTGAGGCCGCCTGGGAGGTAAGGTGCAGTGCCTGGCACAAGGGATGCATCCAGTGGAGGCTAGTTATGATTGTTTGGGGGGGGCGTAAGGGCAGGCTAGAGGACACCCGGAGGCTGCGTCCCTGCCTTTGCCCCCAGATCGGGAGGCAGACAGTCCTGGCAAGGACAGCAACCTCAAAATCAGGTCAGAGACTAAGCCCTACGTGAGAGGACCCCAAGGGTCAGAGGGCAGCGCCTGAGAGCTGGGTTATCACCGGTCTGACCGTCGGACTTTGGACACATCAAGAGATTATTATCCCTCTTTTAACAAAAGTCACAATTAAGGCTCAGTGAGTGTGAACAGGCCATGTGTAGTGGCACCGCCGGTAGGCAACAGGATCAGAGTTTAGACCCAGCACATCACCGCCCAGAGCCCCACAGTTCACTGCCTCTGCCTGTGTAGGTGTGGGGCCCCGTCAGGTAGACTTGCACTCACTGAGCACATAGTACCTGAACACTTGCTGCCCGTGTGACCCCAGGGAGGTACTGTGCACACAGGAGAGAGGGAGCGATGGCCTGGAAGAGCAACTGGCACAGAGCCGTTCACGTGAGTGGATGAAACAGACAACAACGTGACAAGTCGCTTTGTCTCCGACTGGAGTAGTCAGGGTGTAGACGAAGCTGCCGTCCCAAAGACGCCCACCGCTATGGGGCTTGCACACAGTGCATTCATCTCCCTCCTGTGACCGTCTGGCGGTGAGTGGCCCCGACCCGTGGGCCCTTCTCTTCCACCTGCATATTCAGGGATCCGAGTTCCCGTCGGGCTTTTTCTCTGCCATCCCCTAGTGCAGGGCCTTCAACCTGGACTCCGAAATGACAACTGAAGGTTATTTGTGGACTGACATGAAAAAAAAAAAAATCACATCTGTATTTTCACGAACTTCTGAATGTGAAGTTAGCATTTCCTCCTATTATGAATGAGGCGATAAGTCACTGTAGACACGGCAGGATCAGGGACTCTGCTGCCAATAAAAATCACACCGATTTCCGTATCAGATCACAGCGTTACGGGTGTCCCAGTCTGTCATTTAACATTTGGTCGTGTTTCAGAATCACAGTGTGCTGCTGTCCTTCCTGCTGCTGGATTTTATTATTTGATATTAGCAAAGGAGCATGACGCCGCTCTGTCACGAACATGTATGTGTGTGTCTGTTTAGCTATTTTGCCGTCCGTATTTCAACACAATTGCTTTCTTCTCTGATCTCCTGTATTTTCTTTCATGTATTTCTTTTGTAAAGTATCCTTGTCAAGTCCGCAGGCTTCACCAGACTGCCAAGGAAGTTTACGGCACGGAAAGGCTAGGGACCCCCGCTCAGAGCTGTCCTCGCAGGCAGGGTCAAAGTGGAGTCGCTGCCTGACTATGACCCGGCCCCTGGGCATGAAGAGACAGAGGAAGGGAGGGGTAAGCAGCTCCCCTCTAGGTGAGGGATGTAGATGATGCCCACATCCCTCCACACACCTGCACCTGCAGCAAGAGCTTCATAAGGGGGCCGTAGAGCAAGCTGCAAGGACTGCATATGAATAAGGTCCCCAGTTGGGGACCACTCACCAGAACTCTACTGTGTGGAAAGAAAAAAGGAGGGATGGAAGAAAGGAAGGGAGGGAGCGAGGCCAAAGCCCGAGTTATAGAATGTAGAGTTTCCTTCTCTATAAAATCAGCAGGTAGAGGGGCGCCTGGGTGGCTCAGTCCATGAGGTGCCTGCCTTCCCCTCAGGTCATGATCCCAGAGTCCCTGCTCTGGGGGGAGCCTGCTTCTCCCTCTCCTTCTGCTGCTCCCCCTGCTTGTTCTCTCTCTCTCATCAAATAAATAAATAAATAAAATCTTAAAATGAAACAAAAACTAGGAGGTAGAAAAAATAGTAGGGAAAAAGCAACTTTTTTTTTTTTTTTTTTTTTTACCCGTTGAGATCCTTTTTTCCAGTGAAATCATAGAACACAGACAAAAGCAGGATATCTTGTTAAGTAGGGCCGCGGATCCAGGGCCCTGTCGGCCCAGTCTCCTGCTTCCTGCCCCTTTCCCTAAGGGGATCCCTGAGGCTCCAGAGGAGTTTGTCACTCTGGGCCTAGGTGGTGTGTGAGGCCCCCTGGTGAGGTGGGCCTGAGGACAGGTCATCTTTGACATCCAGTGACAGCTGCAGGCTCTTCCCAAAGAGAAGCCCATCTCTGTGGGTGAGATAAGACAGACAGGGAGGGTGTCGGGGGAGAGGTACTGAGAGCAGCCAAGGATGAGACAGAGGAGGGCAATCTGGTAGCAGGAGGAGAGCAGCAGGTGCAAGCCTCTGGGGCAGGAGTGCAGAAGCCTCTTGGGGAGGGGCCAGGGGACACACAGTACAGCACCAGGTGTCATTAGGGCGAGGGAGCCAGGCGGGCGGCAGTCTCAGGGGGACCAGCACAACCCACACCCCTGGCCCTCCTCCCAGCCGTGGCTTCCTGGGCTCAGGACACTCTGACTGGGGCAGCAGCAGAACAGCCCTGGGATGTGAGAGGAGTAGCTAAACCAAGGAGCGCATTCACTTTGTTTCCACTGTTACTCAGCTCCTACTTTGTCGCAGGCGCTAGGAGGGATTTTCATTCTCACAAGGAAAGGCATTCAAGATACAAATAAACATATGGTGAATACATACATATATAAATAAGCAATTGGGGGATCCCTGGGTGGCTCAGCGGTTTAGCACCTGCCTTCGGCCTGGGGCGTGATCCTGGAGTCCTGGGATTGAGTCCCGCATCGGGCTCCCTGCATGGAACCTGCTTCTCCCTCTGCCTGTGGTCTCTGCCTCTCTCTCTCTCTCTCTGTGTCTCTCATGAATAAATAAATAAAATCTTTAAAAAAAAAAAAAAAAGGTAGTGGCCCTCAACCAGGGGCAATTTTAAAACAAACAAACAAACAAATAAATAAATAATTGTAGTGACTTTGCTATCCATATGAAAATACTACAATAATAATAATTAGCATCTAATAGAGGCTTAAAAAAGTCTCAGTGGTTGGTCTGAGGAGTACCAGTGAAAAGAATGTAAGATGTGTTGGGATTAATCAACACTTTTTTTTTAATTGGAGTATAATTTAACGTACAATATTATATAAGTTTCAGGCGTGTGACATAGTGACTTGATATTTATACACATTAGGAAATGCTCGTCACAATATGTCTACTTACCATCTGTCACTGTACACAGTTTTTATGACTTTATTGACTGGATTTTAGAATCAATCACTCGTCTCCCAAGATTCCATCAAAATCCTAGAGGAGAACACAGGCAACAGCCTTTTTGAACTCGGTCACAGTAACTTCTTGCAAGATACATCCATGAAGGCAAGAGAAACAAAAGCAAAAATGAACTATTGGGACTTCATCGAGAAGAAGCTTTTGCACAGCAAAGGATACAGTCAACAAAACTAAAGGACAACCTACAGAATGGGAGAAGATATTTGCAAATGACGTATCAGATAAAGGGCTAGTTTCCAAGATCTACAAAGAACTTCTTAAACTCAACAGCAGAGAAACAAACAATCCAATCATGAAATGGGCAAAAGACATGAACAGAAATCTCACAGAGGGAGACATAGACATGGCCAACATGCACATGAGGAAATGCTCCGCATCACTTGCCATCAGGGAAATACAAACCCAAACCACAATGAGATCCCATCTCACACCAGTGGGAATGGGGAAAATTAACAAGACAGGAAACAAAAAATGTTGGAGAGGATGCGGAGAAATGGGAACCCTCTTGCACTGTGGGTGGGAATGTGAACTGGTGCAGCCACTCTGGAAAACTGTGGAGGTTCCTCGAAGAGTTCAAAATAGATCTGCCCTACGACACAGCAATTGCACTGCTGGGGATTTACCCCAAAGATACAGATGCAATGAAACACCTGAACACCTTCACCCGGTGTTTCTTTTTTTTTTTTTTTTTTAATTTTTTTATTTATTTATGATAGTCACAGAGAGAGAGAGAGGCAGAGACACAGGCAGAGGGAGAAGCAGGCTCCATGCACCGGGAGCCCGACGTGGGAATCGATCCCGGGTCTCCAGGATCGCTCCCTGGGCCAAAGGCAGGCGCCAAACCGCTGCGCCACCCAGGGATCCCTCACCCGGTGTTTCTAGCAGCAATGTCCACAATAGCCAAACTGTGGAAGGAGCCTCAGTGTCCAACGAAAGATGAATGGATAAAGAAGATGTGGTCTATGTACACAATGGAATATTCCTCAGCCATTAGAAATGACAAATACCCACCATTTGCTTCAACATGGATGGAACTGGAGGGTATTATGCTGAGTGAAGTAAGTCAATTGGAGAAGGACAGACATTATATGGTCTCATTCATAAGGGGAAAGGAGAAAAAATGAGTGGGAAATATTAGGGAGGGAGACAGAATATGAGACACTCCTAACTCTGGGAAACGAACTAGGGGTGGTGGAAGGGGAGGTGGGTGGGGGGTGGGGGTGACTGGGTGACGGGCACTGAGGGGGGCACTTGATGGGATGAGCACTGGGTGTTATTCTATATATTGGCAAATTGAACACCAATAAAAAATAAATTTATTATTAAAGAAAAAAATCACTCGTCTCCAACCTTAATTCTGCACCACCAGCTGCATCATCTTGTATTAATTCACTTTGACCGTCAATTTTCCCATCTATGAAATGTACCGACCTGGTAAAATTTCTGTGAATAGCCAGTGTGATAACACCCATATGCATTTAACACAGAACCTAATATGCTAAGCACTTAGTGTTTTTGTTTTATCGTCATCATCATCATTATCATTATTAACTAAAGCTAGGAACCTTTAGTTAAACAAATACTTTGCAGAGAAAAAGTTTACAGAGATTCCTGAAAATCAGTCTAAGACGTGCGAGATTTCATCTTTAAACCAGAGAATGACAAGAGCACAGGCTTAACTTTTAGTTGCGGGGCCCCATGTCCCTTCTGCGACTGCTTCCTTTCTGTGTTCCCTTCACCAAAAATACACAAACTCCTCAATTCTATTTGTATGAAACACCCCGGATAGATAATTCCATCAAGACGGAAGTGGATTGGTGGTCACCAGGGGTCTAATAAGAGCGGAGAGTGGGAGAAACTGCCCTAATGGGTATGGGATGTTACCCTGGAATGATGGAAATGTTTGGGAACTAGCTACCGATGGAGTTTGCACAATATTGTGAATGTACTAAGTGCCACTGAATTGTTTACTCTAAAATGGTTCATTTTATGCTAAGTGAATTTCATCTCAATAAATTATCAAAAAATCTTTTTAATTATGCATCATATATTTAATTCAGAACTAACTAAGGCCTTCAGTTGGGATTGCTCTGTGTGAGTTTGTAAATACATGTTTCATGGATATAAATTCATGATATGTGACCCGCTTTGTATACAGGAAAGGACCTTTTTATTTTGTGTATCAAAATCATTACGTGTGCAACCACTGCCTGTAGGAACAGAAAACCCAGCACATTCTTCCAGACACCTCTCTCTCTACCCAGAAGTGTCCAGGGCTTGTGGGTTGCAAAAGACTCCGTCCAGGTTGCAAAGACCAGGCACAGACAAGAAGAGTCAAGTGTCCACTGCGTATTCTTGCTGTGTCCCTGGCTGCCGGTAGGGGAGCTGCTGGTGGCCGTCCCAGCTCCGCCCAGTGGATGCTTGGCCAACGTCCTAACAGCGTCACTGCCAGTGGTATTATAACAGGAAGCTACGCTGTCAGGGACCACAGACCCCAAATCTTGGGCTGTGCTCCAAGGGTGTTATTCTTACTGTGTGCACGCCTCCGTGCTTAGCCATTGCTTTTGCAGGGTAGTCTCTGCCAAAGAAGCTGGATCAGTAGGGATTTCCAGCCACGGCCTTCCCTACAGTTCCTAGACCCAGACGACAGGTGGATAAGCTGTCTCCCTCTTTCCTCTCCTTCCATTCCCTTGACTCTGGTGCAAAATTGCTACCTCCTCCCCATCCAACTATCACACTGGGAAACATTCGGATGGGCAGCAGTGACCTAACCACTAAAGCTCTTATTAAAAGTTTTATCGCAGGGCAATTGGTATCTTTGTAACGTCAGGCATTTGCATACGAGGACTATCTCCTGCCAGACAGCATTCGCTTTCACTTCGACCAGGAGGCAACAGGTGCTCTCTCAGAAGACAGCAACACAACAAGCACGCAGCTGACATCCGTGACGTGCCCCTGCCACGCTCCCCGCTGCCTCACCACAGCCTGTCAGGGGGGGTGCGATTATGACCTTATACCACGGAGGAGGAAATAGGGCTTCCTCTCCACCCGGCTCACTCACACCAGGTACAGCTGTGTGTCTGAACCTCCTACATATGTGCCTTCCCCTGTGATTTCTCTCCTGGGGAAGTCCATGAGTGAAATTACGTGCCTTACTTTTTGAGTCCTGTGACCCGTGGTAATCCTTTCTGTGCTTTTCTATTAAGTAAGCTTAAAAGAAAAATTAGAGTAAACAAAGGGCAATGGTGTCAGAGTGACAGCTGGAGTCCTAGTCCCAGCTCTGCCAATATTGGTGACGTGTAAATTCGGGAGAAATGTGATCGCCTCCCTGAGCTTCAGTTTTGTTGTCTGCAAAACAGACAGGCAGACTGCATGTGGTCTAGACCTCTTCTTACTCTAGAATTCTGTGCTTCTGTGCACCGGCCACACTTTGAATCCTGAATCAATGAGGCATGACAAGGTGTCTGCACACCCATGCATAGAATGCTGCAGGAGCAACCATTTGGCTAAGCCATCCATTTATTCATTCCTTCCAGACGGCTTGAAGGGAATCTCTCAGAAAAGATTAGCAGTTTGAAGCAAAACAACTGTGAAATCCCCGGGTGAGCCAGATGCACTGAATTCCGGGCTGGTTAATTCCGGGCTGGATCGCTTCTGATCCACCTCTCTTGTCTGCTCTTCATTTGCCTGTTAATAGGTTGTCCTCTTTCTCCCGGGCTCCCTGCTCATGTCTATTCTTGTTCCTTTCTGGAACCGTGATCATCAAATGTCACTCTTCTACTGGGAGAAATGGTTCTGCCTGGGAAGACCCAGCCTTTCACACTCCCTGGCTCCAATTCAGACACAGGGATTGTGGAAGGCATCGCTGACTCCACGAGCTGCCACCTTCAGCATCTCCTTAGGAGCCAAATACTGAAATATTTTGTGGTATTTGAAAGTGGTACCTTCACTTGTTGCCTGTCCTACACCTGGGTGCTGGTCAGTCTCTCACAATGTGACTCTTGCATCGTACTGGGGAAAAAAAGGGCAGATAAACTCACAAAACCACATATTTCAGAATTTCTAAAACTTGTAAAACCCAGTGTCAGTGAAATGATGATGAAACAATCACTTTTAAATGCTGCCAATGAGAGTCTCAGTAGGTGTGACGTCTCTGCAACACAACTGGATACTATGAATCACAGGTTTTTTTGAGCCAGTGTTTCCTATTGAAAACTTGAGTCCCAAAAGGCATCTGGGGGGCTCAATTGGTTGAGCTTCTGACTCTTGGTTTCAGCTTAGGTTGTGATCTCGGGGTCATGAGATCGAGCCCCACATCAGGCTCTGTGCTCAGCGGGAAATCTCTGCTTGAGAGTCTCTCTCCCTCTGCCCCACCCCCTGCTTTCACATGCTCTCTCTCTCATTCAAATAAATAAATAAATAAATAAATAAATAAATAAATAGATAGTTAAAAAAAAAGAAAGAAAGAAAAAAGAAAAAACTGAGTCCCAAGAAAAAAAATGTAGAATTGGCAACATATGGATACAAGGCTCATCAAAGCATGTTCGAAATCAGAAAAGGTCGGACACAAAGCAAATTTCCAAGAACAAGGAGTTCAAAATATAAATTATGGTACATCCAAATAAGGGAGCAGACTGCACCCATGACAGGTCATGTTGTAGGAGAACGCCGAACAACATGAGAAGATGTTTGTGAGACTGTACGACGTGAAACAATGGAGCTCCACAATGACATGTGTAGGACAACTCTGTAAAGTCTGTACGCATGTTTGTATGAGTGGGACAGAGTGGGTTCTCCAAAACACACAAACCTAGAATATAACCAAAATGTTAACAGAGTTTACTTCTGCATGGCAGGATAATACATGGTGTTTATTTTCTTTTTGGCACTTTTTTAAAATTTAATTTTATGAAACAGGATAAGGGTATTTATATATACATGCATAACTTTTTTTTAAGTCTTTATTTTTCCCCTTCTTTTTTTTTAATTTTTAAAAAATTATTTATTCCTGAGAGAAAGAGAGAGAGAAGCAGAGACACAGGCAGAGGGAGAAGCAGGCTCCATGCAGGGAGCCTGTTGCAGGACTCGATCCCAGGTCTCCAGGATCACACCCCGGACTGAAGGTAGGTGCTAAACCGCTGAGCCATCCAGGCTGCCCTATACATGCATAACTTTTTAAAAAAACAAAGCGCATGGAATAAATCTTTGTGACCCCGGGCAGCAGGAGGGAGAAGGGCAGGCCCGGTTTATCTGCCCCCTGGCCTTCATGCTTTCTACTGCTCAGTCTCCTGATGGGAGGCCTCGGGAGCCCTGCATGGTGGTGGGTGGCCCTGCGAATCATATCGACAGACTCCCCAGGCTACGGGCCTGTTCCCTGCCAGCAAACCTTCCCTCATTAGGTTGCTGAATGAGCTGACTATGCACATCTTTTCCCAAGTTCAGTGGCATCATGTGGCCACTCGAAACTGGCCATTAATGGGAATAATCACACCCTAGAAACTGGCCATAGCCACCATCGGGGCTTTTTTTTTTTTTTTGTCTTTTTTTTTTTTTTTTTTTGTCCATGCTGGGGTGGGGCCTAGGATCTGTGATTTAACCTGCGAGCGATTCAGACACATATCAGAGTGTGCACGGGGCAGGACCTCCCTGGGCCCCAGGAAGGAGCATTCACATCCACAGGCAGGTGGGTGGTGTGCTGGGTCCTTTCTCTCCACATCTGGCTTTGCTGAACAAAGAACTCCCAGGGATCCCTGGGTGGCGCAGCGGTTTGGCGCCTGCCTTTGGCCCAGGGCGCGATCCTGGAGACCCAGGATCGAATCCCACATCAGGCTCCCGGTGCATGGAGCCTGCTTCTCCCTCTGCCTGTGTCTCTGCCTCTCTCTCTCTCTCTCTGTGACTATCATAAATAAATAAAAATTAAAAAAAAAAAAAAAAAAAAAAAAAGAACTCCCAAACTTATCTCTGCTTCCCAGAGAGCAGAATTCTTACCCAAGTCACTAATGCCCTACCCCCCACCCATTCTGCACCTTGACATGGGGGAGAAGGTGTCTACATCATTCAAGTGATCCTGAAAAGACGGATACCCAAGCCCCCTCCACTCGTACATCTCAATGAGAATGATGCAAAAGGAAGTCTACCAGTGTTCTGATTTTTCCACATGGAAGGAAAATTCCTAATTCCACATTGGTCAAATGCCAAAAGTTTAAGAATTCCCTCCCCCGCTTTTTCCCACCCCCTGCTTTGCTATTTCCCTAAATAAAGGCTTTGTGGGCCTCTTGGGTAATCAACCCAGCACAGAACTGCCACCAAGAAGTGGCATACATTTTCATTCAAGGCCTCCCAAGCAAACCTTGGCAGCTCAAGTTCCCTAGACACATACCTTCCTCATATTCAGAGGAGGGAAGGACAAAGGATCCATTTGACACCAGTCACTCGCCTTGGGGAGCTGCTGAGGAATTGCAGCCACAAGACAGATAACTCTGGCCTTGATCTGACAGGTCACAGGATGGATGGGACTTTGGGACATGCATCTGCCCCATGCTCCGCGTGGGTGGACAACCACGCAGCAAACCCAGCCCCTTGCTTTTGCTCAGGACAAGGCATCTTTTTCTTCTTTCTCCCCTCCAGAGTTTAGGTACAGCTGGGGATCTATTTGTCTCCCAGGGGTCACCTCCCAGCTCTTGGACCCTCACCCATCACCTCTCATCACAGAGGCAGTCATCCTTCTCCCCACACTCAGAGAAGAGAGCAGCCACATAAATAACTTGCATACAAATAGAATCACTTACAATTTGGCTCTGCTCGGTGCAGCATTTCAGGAACAACAGATTTGCTCTTCTCATTTGCTTTGGATGCAATTAATATTAAAATGAGGTGCCAAGGAGCAGGGACAGAGCCTGGCTTTAATGATCTGTCACAAGCAGAAAACGGAGTGCAGTCAGCAACTGGAATGGTGCCCTGTCTCTGGGAAAGGCTGGCTCAGCAGAGGCAGGTCGTTAACCCCCTCAGCAGCCTCCTCCCCTGCTGCCACCCCATGCCCAACCCAGGGCCTCAGATTCACCCAGCCCTCCGTGGTCCTCAGAGAAATACCCACTTTCCATTTGTCCAATGTGGGGAGAGGCCAGAGCTCACAAAGGATCCGCACGTCCCCCCAGCTGTGGCAGCTCTCAGGTGGTGTTCACCACCCTGCAGACAGCAACGGGGGTACTCACCATTCAGGTGCCTCAGCCCTGTTGATGGCTCAAGAAAAATCTTAGCACAGAAGTAAGGGAGACAGTCATTATTTTTAGATAATGTGCTGTAATTTAGTTTTTAAAGATTTTTAAAAATTTATTTATTCACGAGAGACACAGAGAGAGGCAGAGACACAGGCAGAGGGAGAAGCAGGCTGATATGGGACTTGATCCCAGGACCCGGGGTCACGCTCTGAGCTGAAGGCAGATGCTCAACCACTGAGCCCCCCAGGTACCCCTGTAATTTATTTTTTGAAGAATAATTATCCCCATGTTCCAGCACTTTATCATTAATAACCAAAATACCAGCACAAACTTCCAGTTGTAAAGTGAGTCCTGGGAATGTAATGTGCAGCATGGTGACCATAGTTAATAATATTGTACTGGATATTTGATAGTTGCTGAGAGTAGATCTTAAAAACACTCATCACAGGGACACCTGGCCGGCTTAGTCAGTAGAGCGTGTGGTGCTTGGTCTGGAGGTTGGAAGCTCGAGCCCCAGGTTGAGTGTAGTGATTATTCAAAAATAAATTCTTAAAAAGAATACTTATCACAAGAAAAAAAATGTTTCTGGGGCACCTGGGGGGCTCAGCAATAGAGCGTCTGCCTTCAGTCCAGGGTGTGATCCTAGAAACCCAGGATGGAGTCCCACATCGGGCTCCCCACAGGGAGCCTACCTGTGTCTCCGCCTCTCTCTCTCTCTGTCTCTCATGAATAAATAAATAAATCTTTTAAAAAAAGAAATGCTAATTTTAAAAAAGAAAGAAAGAAATGTTTATAATTCCAGAGGATGAGGGTTCTCAACTACACCTATCACCCTGATCATTTTGCAACATATGCAAATACTGAATCATGACATTGTACACCTGAAACTAATATAATGTTGTATATAAATTATATCTCAATTAAAAACATATTTAAAACTTTAAAAAAGAAGTAACAGAATTCTTGCAGACTGCTTCCTACTCTTCTCATGAAACATCAGAGGGTGACCCTGGCAAGGTGAGGAAAAAAGCTCCAAGGGGACAGACGACATCCTGGATCTGTGTTGTCCCATGGGCTGGACACCAGTCACCAGTTAGTCACTCAATTGGCATTGGAGAAATGATGATCCAAAGGCCCAATAGGCTGGGGCAGTTCTAGCTGGAGAGTTAGGTAAAGAGGGTCGATAGGGCAAGGCCCAGAAGGATCTGGAGAACAGGAGCCTCTGTCCCCACAGAGTTGGGGTGCAACACTCTCCCAGTACATCTATGTGTTTATCAACCAGTGAGGGCCCCGAACCTTATTGTTTAAGAATTTTTGTCAAAGTTCCATCGCATGAACATGACTGATTGGCTATCCGTAGCAGAAGTCAACCGCTGGCCCCACCTCCTTCCCTCCAGATGGGTGGTGGCCCCAAATCTCCAGCCCTCTACTGACTAGGTGATCTGATCAGCCCCCATCCTTCATTAGCAGAAACTCAGGTGTGGTTGAAAGGGGGTCCTTATGAATATCAAAAGACACTCAGGACATCCCAAGAGTTTTAGGAGCTCTGGGTCATGCACTGGGGACAAACACAAAATATACTTTGCACGCCACCACCCTTGGTTCCCCTCACTGGTTGCCCATGGGGGGGTTTCCCTTCCTCAGGAAGGCACGTGCACACAATTCCTCTTGCTAGAGGTCTAATGCGGGACGCTCAAGCTAGGGGAGGCACTAAAGCCAACACTGCTTGATGGAAATCTTAAGACCATGCAGGGTCAGTCCTTCAATCATGTATTCACTCGTTCCACAAAAACGTATTGGTGTGCCAGGCAGCGTGCCAGGCCCTGGACATGGGGTGGTAGCTAAGTCAGCCACAGTCCCGGCCCTTGCGAGGCTTATAACTACCTGGAGGGGCTGGCACTAGGCAGGTAAGTACGGCCGTGTCTGCCTGGTTGGCGTGAGCCCAGAAAGGGCTTGGGAACCGCGCTGAGGGCAATGCTAAGCCATTGGAGCCTCCAGGGATGGGGGCCAGGTGGGTGAGACTTGAGATCATCAGTGTTGCTTCTGGAAGAGAGCCCTCTGGCCAAGTGAATGGGTGGCTCCAGGGCAGGAGCAGAGGCAGCAAACCACTTGCAAGGTTGTTGCAGGGGCCCAGGGCCCAGAGGAGAGTGGCTGGGATGAGGCTGATGGCCATGAATAGAGCAAAGAGGGCAGGGAAATAACATAAAAGACCCATGGTGCCTGCTCCCTAACTCAGAAGACCAGAATCCCTTGTGTAGAAGAAAATCAAACAGCACATGAATATGCTAACCTGGGTGCCTCCACGGAGCTAGAGGTCAGAGGAGAGGCCGATGAGCCAGAGCTGGCGTGGTCAAGGTAGGCTGCACGCAGGAGGAGGGCCTGAACACTGCTGAAGTTTTGGGAAGTATTTGGGTTGGCCTAAGGACTTACCCACGCACTCAAGATAGTGCACTAGGATTTCCATATAAAATGTTCAAGTTTTTTAAGTGGTCAAATTTATCAAATGTTGCACTTTTTGTGCCATACTTAGAAATCCTTCCTTGGGCCACCTGGGTGGCACAGTCCATTACGCCTTGACTCTTGGTTTTGTCTCAGGTCATGATCTCAGAGTTGTGGGGATTGAGCCCCGAGTTGGGCTCCACACTCAGCATAGACTCTGCTTGAGGTTCTCTCTCTCTTCCTCTGTCCCTCCTGCTGCTCGCCCACAAGCACGCTCTCTCTCTCTCTCTCTCTCTCTCTCAAATAAATACAGCTTAAAGGGGGATAAAAAGATAGTGCACTGGGGTCAGGGTCCAAATAGACAGAGGAGCAGGACCCAAGGTGAGAGGCAGTGGAAGGCAGTCAAGCGTATCCCTGGTTAGACACCCTTATGTCGGGGAGGAGAGAGTCCTGGCCACACAGAGGCCAAGAGCAGGACAAAGGCAGACCAGCCTAGAGCCCCTGCAAGAGCTCATGAGATCTCTGCTGACAAGGTGGCATTCTCCTGGCCTGGCCACATCTAGAAGGCGTGTGGCTCCCAAGCCCTGGAATCAGAGCCGGCAGCTGTTGTCTCCAGTGTCGGTGGTACTAATTACCGTATCCACATCTACTCCAGACTCCCTTTCATCTCTGGGGAATCTGACAAATTGGGTTTTAATTTCCCACCAGCTCTCAGCATTTCAAAGTCAGAAGACGGGAGGATGAAGGAAGTAGCTCTGTGAGTCCACAGAGCGGAGGGGCCGTGCTGTCTAATGGAAGACCTGCCTCTTCTTTGGGGTGAGCCCTCGCTGCCCCCGACCACCCTGGGACCAGGCAGGCCACCCCCAGGCAGACGAGGGGGGTCTGAAGGCCCAGGGCCTGTGTGCTGGCGCCGCTGTTGGAGCACCCCCCGCCCACACTTCCAGCCCTTAGGCTTACACGACTCTGGGAGGATTTCACTGGCAAACCCTGGAAATCCAACTCACCTGTAGGGACTGGGCTTCACGGAGTTTAGTTCCCCAGTTACTTATTAAACATTTACTCCATGGCTTCGCTCCAGAGACAGTCATTGGTGTGGAGCCAGTGTAGGCACGGAGCATCCCTGTTGCCTAATGCTCAAGGCTACCTGCAAAGGCCGGTGTTAAAGACCCATTACGTGGGTGAGAAAGAAACAGGGCTCTGCAGGAAATACCGCGCCCGGGGTCAGGCCCCTGTGGGGGGGAGCACCAGCCGCCTCCCACCATCTGATTCCCGGACCCCCTCCTTCCGCTGTCCCCGAACACACTGCGCCCCCTTCCCTGCCTCCAGGGGCTTCGTCTCACCCTCAGGAGGAGGTTACAGACACGAAACAGTGACTAACGGTGGGAAAAGTGGCAAAGCTACAAACACTGGAGATGAGACAGGAAAGAGAGAAAGGAGCCAACTCTGTGGGTGGAACTTCGCGCTTATCATCGTATTTAATTCTCCCGGCACCTGATACAAGAAGATAAACAATACTGCCTCTTACCCACATCACATCATAGCGTAAACATGGGGGGACAGTGATGGTCGTGATGGTGTTGTCTGGACATTAAGGTGAATTTGCAGTGACTTTTCTGAAATCTGTTCTGAAGCCCATGCTCTGTAACACACCAGGGGGGCTGCTCGTGGCCCCCCTCCCCCAGCCTCCCCCCCTCTCCCAGGCCTGTGGACCCCGCCCCGCACCACCCCTGCGCCCTGCCCTGCACCACCTGGCTCCACTGGCACCATCTTTTTTCCCTCTGTGGGGAAGGGTGCTCACCTGGCCGCTGGCCTCCCTCATCATGTCCCCCCACTGCCCTCGCTCTCGGGCCCCACCAATCCCACAGCAGTCCTTTTCTCAAAAATCAGACATCCTTAACCAGCTCCCAGGCTCTTTCATATTTTTCTCAGAACACTTCTCTGGGGTCTCCTCTCCCTCCCTCCTCCACCCTCTCTCACCTGCCCCCTCCCCTCCACTGCTTCTTGCTGTCTTTCCTCCTGGCGGCATTGGCAACCATCCAAAGAGCATTCAGGTCAAGGTTGAAAAAGGTTAAGTGCTGTGCTAAGAACAAGCTTTCTCTACTGAAAGGCATGCCTCCGTTTTGAAGTGAGATGAGACGTGGTAAAAAAGCCAGAGCCATGAACCATGGAAGCCTTGGCCACTGACCACCTGGAAATTTCTGCCAGCACACCTACTCAGTTGCATTCTCTTCTATCTGAGATGAAGCCTGCTTGTCCTCGGTCGTCTTTCTGGTAGAATGCAGAATGCACCACACGGCCCACCTCGCTTCCCTCAGTGTGAAACACTAGAAAGCTGCTTCCTCCCAGCTATGCCCAGATACAATATTTTTATCACTAAAAAGCAGAGGCATTTCCCATCACTAAGGTGGATCATATATCTTAAAATACATTTTTTTCCCCCTGTGAGATGCAATCAAGTTATTTTCCTTTGGGATAACAAGATGCAGCCTGTTAATGTTTACTTTTTTCCTGGATTGAGTCTCATGCCAAAAAAAAATAAGAAAAAGAAAGAAAAAGAAAGAAAGAAAGAAAGAAAGAAAGAAGAAAAGAAAGAAAAGAGAAGAGAAGAAAAGAAAGAAAAGAAAAGAAAAAAGAAAAGAAAAGAAAAGAGAAGAAAAGAAAAGAAAAAAGAAGAGAGGGATCCCTGGGTGGCGCAGCGGTTTAGCGCCTGCCTTTGGCCCAGGGTGCGATCCTGGAGACCTGGGATCGAGTCCCACGTCGGGCTCCTGGTGCATGGAGCCTGCTTCTCCCTCTGCCTGTGTCTCTGCCTCTCTCTCTCTCTCTCTCTCTCTCTGTGTGACTATCATAAATAAATAAAAATTAAAAAAAAAAAAAGAAGAGAAAGGAAAGGTTTCTTAGCACTCCTCTCTGGTATCACACTGACTTCTCTGCTGCTTCTCTGCCTCTGCACCTGTCATGACCTCAGCCAGTGTCCGTAAATGCTGTGCACAAAATGGGATTAAAGATGACCCACTTGTGAGGCCGTGTGGGAAGTGAATCAGGTGGCACATGGCCCCCACTAGGATAGTTATAGCTTTATTCATCAATTGGCTGATATTTGTCAAACATTATTCTGAGTGTTTCTATGGAGGTGTTTTAGATGAGGTTAATCTCTACATCGGTGGACTTTAAGCAGATTGCCCTTTAGAATGTGAGTGGGCCTCATCTAATCAGTTGAAGGTCTTGATAGGATAAAGGACTGACCTCCCTCAAGCAAGAGACAATCCTCCAGCACTGCCATTGGACACCATCTCTCCTATCTGGTTCCATAGTAGACAGCCTCCAGACTCAAACTCAAATGAGTCTCTGACCTACTGGCCCACTTGCAGGTTTTGGACTTGCCAGCCTCCATAACCATGTGAGCCCAGTCCTTCTAGTAAATCTCTTGCTGTGTATGCACACATTTTACCAGTCCTGTTTCTCAGGTGACTGATACACCCACCTAGCTAAACGCCTATTGACTAGCAAATATCACGCAGGAATCTGCAGCTCGCAGATTTTGAAGTCCCCATTCTCAGATTTATCTGATGGTTGGATGGATTTCGGTTAAGCTTAATTGGCAAACGTAAGCTGGTAAGTCAGGAAGCCTATAAATAAATGGAACAGAATAATATAAATAAATAATAATATAAATAAATGGAACAGAATTCCTAATGCCTAAATTCCTACTCCATTCGGAACACAGATGTTTTCCACCCTGTCCATTATCAAAAACATGTAGATAGATGACCTAACAAAATATTCCAAAACAAACATGTGGAAGCACCTTCCTCATCACCCTCAACCCTGTAAGCCTGGGCTGTCACTAAGTACAAACCCCTTTCTCAATCACCTTGCTTAATTATCAATATTATTTTAAACTAATGTCTTTATTCATATATATCTATATATATGCATATATACAGAGTTTTATATATACACATATATATTTATATATTTTTTATATTTTTATTATATATCATTATTTATTATTAAATATTTTATTATATATTATTATATGTTTATATATTTATATATATTTATATTTATAAATATATATTATAAATATATATACAGAGTTTCTGACCCTTTCTGGTCTAAGTAAGTTTTGTGGGTTAGCCTGGTACTGTTATTTATGAGTGAAGACTTGAGGTTTCAGGATTTCAATAGCCTCTGTTGGGAGGAGACCGGGAAACTATTTCTACATCATACCAGGGAAAAGGGAGCCAGGACTTCATGAGCAGTTGCTCAGTACCCGGCCCGTATGTGAGCCACCACATTTTATCTTTGTAAACCACCATCCCCAACCAGTTCCATGTTTATCTCCGTAACCCACAGTGGAGGAGAACGAGATACAGAGAAGTTAAATACTCACTCACGGTCACACAGCTCGCGTCACTCGCAAGCAATCATTAGGGATCTGGACTCTTGAACTTCAGGCTCAGGATGGTCCAGTTTTATTATTTACTGGGTGTGGACCCAGGAAAATCCCTGTGCGGCCTGGACAGTCATGGTCCCTGCTCCGTGAGACAGTGTGTGCCAGGTACTTAGCACCGAGTCTGCTCCCAGAAAGTGCTTTCTACAAAAGTACTTCCCACAGAACCAGGATTCAGACCAAGTGGTAGCTGAGTCCAAACACCCTAAAACCACAGCCGTTTGTTTGCTCATGACTCTGCAGTGTGGACAGGGACTCAGCAGGGAAGGCTGGTCTCTATTCTCCTGGGTCTATTGGGGCAGCTTGACGGGGGCGAAGAGGATCCAGTTGACTTTCCCACTGGATGGGCTGGATCAGCCAGGTCTCTCTCTCGAGGGGGGAGTCAGACTCCTTTGCCAGATTTCTCAGGGTTCTGAGACTCTAGAAGCAGAAGTACAAGGTCTCTTGAGATCTAATCTCAGACTGTCACAGGATTGATTGCTTCTACTGAGTTCTATAGGTCAAAGCAAGTCATGAAGACTGCTTGGGTTCCCTGGGGTCAGCAAGACTCAGACTACAGATTTAGATGGGCAGAGCAGCAGATGCAGGCAGGAGCAAGAGCACCTGCTGGCAGCCGTCTTTGCAGACAATCTACCACACCAAGGCTGTGGAGATTTAAAAAGGACAAGCCCAGTGTGGCTGGACATGCGATGAGAAGACATTTGGGAGGTGTTGGGAAGAAGGAGTGGAGCCATGTATTCTGGCAGAAAGAAAAATTTGAACAAAGACTCAAGGCAAGGGCTCCTGAAGTAGCCAAAGTAGCCGGTAGCCAGGACCTGACCTGCTTGACTGAACCCAGGGCCTGTGGGGAAAATGCTAAATAGGGGAGGGAGAGGAAAGAAGGGCTTAGGAGTGTAGAGGGCTTCTGAGACTAATCCGAGGAGGGCAGTGGGGAGACTCTAATGTCCTCTAGACAGAGAGGAACATGCTGGAAGCGATGTTCCAGGAGGAGCAAGGTGCAGCGGTGTCCAGGAGGAAGGGAGGCTGACAGACCGGACTTCGCAGTAACTCGGGCCAGAGGAGATGGGAGACCAGAGGGCTGTCTAGAGGGAGGAGGGAAGGGAGAGCATCTCCTGCTGATGACTCTTCGCAAATGTCCATACATCTTGTCTACGGCCGTCCTGGAGAAGTGAGGGGGGGAGAGGAGAGGCCCCAGCTCCTGTGGGCCTGACCGAGCTTCCAAGAGTAGGGCCAGCATCCCTTGGGGAGGAGGTGATGCTCTCACCTGTCCAGGGTTTGGCTCGGTCTATTTTCTCCCAGACTTTTTCAGGGGGCCATTCACATGCTGCCACCCACAGAACAGGGCCCTAACTGCTCAGCACTGAGCCAAGGTCCCCATACTATCTCCTCTTCCTCACCACACCTTCCTTCCAGAAAAGCATCCCCTCCCAGGCTCCCAGGGAGCCTCCCTCCCCACATCTCCCTGCCTTAGGGATGGCTTCTGAGGATGTCTCTGCTCTCCCTCCTCTTCACCTGCCATCACTCTTGCTCCCTGAAGGGCCCAGCTGCAGCCCCTCCTCCAGGAAGCCTGCCTGGTACCCTCAACCCATCTGGGCAATCTTTGCTGGGAACTCACATGCCCTCACCACCTCAGGGAGTCCCACACTTACCCCCTGGGCTCCTTTAAGATGCTATGGGTGAAATGGTTGTATCAACTCAGCCACGCAGGAGGGCAGGGCCTGTGTGCCACTCATTTCTCTTTCCCTCACAGAACTGAGAGCAGCACTGACTACAAACTGAAGTACTTACCATAAAGGTAGGGAAAGGCCCTCCACTTTCTGTGCAGCTAAGGCACAAATTCTTTGACAACTAGCTGGAGTTAGGATGCATCATAGTGAAGCGAAGAAACTCCCTGAAAAATCAGTAATTATCATTACTATTTATTACTGTCCTGAACATTCCTCATCACCAAAGCCATTAGAAGTACCGAAGAACTCCCTCTGCATTTATAGTTTCTTCATGGTGGCGATAGGGGTAGGAGATGGATGTCTAGGTTGGGTTCACTAGAAGCAGAGCTTGAGGCAAGGATTTGGCACACACCATTGACTGGGGAGTACTCTCAGAAGTGAAGGAAGTAGGACCGGTTTGGAAATAGCTTAACAAGGGAAGATGTGGTCTTTCCTGGCATCTTGTGTGAGTCTGACCCCAGGGAGAGGCCCAGAGAGCATGCATGGCAAAATCAGCTCGGCCTTGAGGTAAAGGTAGAGTGATGTGCTGGGTTGCCCGGGACAGTCTCAGTTTTGGCAATAGAAGTCCTTCATCCCAGGAAATCTCTCAGTTCCCGGCAAAGCCTTACAGTAGGAGGCCCAGCATTTGTGCTCTAAGTCAGCCAACCATTGGCTTTGAGCTGCTCTCAAGCAGGGGAGGAACAGAGCTCCTGAGGCAGATGACACTCATTCCTCCCTGGGGGTAAGTCTCTGGAGAAAGGGAGGAATCGTACACCAGCCCAGTACAGGGGACGGGGAGCCACTAATGGTGTGACAAGCCCCTGTAGAGCATGTCTCTGCCTCCCCTGGCTCTTGGAGGAAGGAGCCCCAGACACAGGCACGGGGGCGCCAGTCCACCTGTCCCCCCACCTGGCCACCGCAGTTGGGAGATAGGCCTACAGAGCCCGGCCTCCACTCAGGACCCTGGCCTGCTGCTGATTCTGGGAACACCTAGTGGGTTTCACACAGACCCTGTTGTCTCCCTGATTATTTGCAACTCAATTAAATTAACAAATTGGTCTCTGCCCAGAGTCTTTCCACCACTTGTATTTTAGCATATGCCAGTCAGGGCGCCCAGCGTCTCCAGATGGCGGAGAGCTTACTCTATAAATCCCATGCCAACTCATCACTGGGGAAGTGTGTGTGTGTGTGTGTGTGTGTGTGTGTGTGTGTGTGTGTGTGTATAGGCCAAGAGACAGGAGACACAAAAGCCATCGTGGGGAGAGATGAAATATAAGATAGGTAAGACAGGAAAAACGAGAGAGAAGGGAGAAGGGAAAGTGCAAGAGTCAGGAGAGCCTGGATTCCACCTTAGAGATTAACCAGCAGGTACTAAGGACCCTAACCTTCCCACAAGTAAGCTTTCTCCTCCACAAGGTTGATGGTGTGTGTGTGTGTGTGTGTGTGTGTGTGCACGCGTGGGCCTGAAAAAGACTCAAGCTTCACTGGATGACAATGAGATTGGTGGTTCTCAAAGTGTGTTCCCTGGACCAACAGAGTCAGCATCAGGAGCTGCTTAGAGGTGCAGATTCTCAGACCTCACCCCTGATCTCTTGAATCAGACGCCGTGGGCAGGGCGCAGGCATCTGTGTCTAAGGGAGCCTTGCAGGTGTTTTTGATGTCTGCTGAGAGTTAGAGAATCACACTCCTGAGGCTGCGGTGCTCTGGGTGGTGAGGCTGTTCTCCATCACAGCCTCAGGGCAGTTGCCTTCCAAGAGGAGTGAGGTGGGTGGTCTTGAGAGCTGGCACCATCTTCGTTCAGAGTTAATCAAATGATACCTCTCTAGCTTTCAGTGAAAGGTCACCACTGATTGACACTGGGGACATAGAGGGGGAGTCAGGGACCCGCCCAAAGGAAGCAAAAAGACAACCTGGAGAAAAACCTGCTTAAATGGGCCAAGGCTCCAGCTGGTCCGTGACAGCTTGTGAGTAGCAGGCGCTGGGCACCTGTCGCACAGGACTACCATGGAGGGGAGGCACTCAGGGGGATGCAGCCAGACCTCAGCTTCAGGTGCACTTGATGGAAGGGCAACATGGGGATCAGTTGTGGTGTGTGGCCTGGATTCTGTGGGTGACCAGGCAGAGGGACCAGAAGTACGCAGGGGAAGGGAGCCAGCAGGAGAATGAGGGGAGGAAGGATGAGAGACTCTAGGGAAGGAGCGGGGCAGGCAGAGGCTACTGCTCCAGGCCTGGAGTTGCCAGAGACCAACATCATTACCAGTGGGTGGACAGTGCTCTTCTGGCCTCTGAGGCTAGAGACCAGGGGTGAAAGGCTTGGAGTGGCCCTTCGTGAGGGGCTCGTTCTCACATCCGCAGGTAGGGGTATTAGGTTCGGTCTGTGTGCCAGGCACGGGGTAAGGTGGTCTGTCAAAGTCAGGGGGTCTTCAGGGTCTGGGCAGACCCCAGAAGAGCAGAGCACTCATGTCTGCCGGGCATCGGGTGACCCGAACTCGCCAGCCTCACCTGGGTCACGCAGCAGTCACACACTCCAGCCTGTTGTCAGCAGCCGGAAATGCCACCTCCCTGCCACCAGGTTGACCTACTGATTTGAGGGAAGCCCCAAATCCAGGCTGTAGGTCGTGCAAGAGGGGCCGTAAGAGGCTCACATGTGGTGTGAGTGGCAAGGGTGATCTGTCTGGACTGGCAGCGGGGAGATGAGGTCTTGAAGGGCCCAGGACTCCATCCCGCGACAACGGGGGACACTGAGGCACTCTACAGCAAGAACCACTGTGGTCAGATACCAGTAAGAGCTGGTCTGGAATTTCCTCTGTCTTTGGATGGCTGCTCCCTTCTCTCCTCTCTCAGGGGCCAGCATCATGCCGGGCATTCTGTGCACGTTCCTTCCACGAGCCCCTGCCTTTGAGGAGACAAGATATTTATCTTCTCAGCTCCATAGAGCTGAGGACCAAAATGTGAAACAACCTGTACCAAGCTCCCCGCCAGGAGCTGGGAGCTTAGAGACAGGACAGGAAGCAGCATTTGGCCCTGGTGACTGGCCCGTCAAAGACTCTTGCAGGGAGGGTCCTAGAGCTGGGCAGGTAGGTGGGTGGGGAGCTTGCGTGAGCAGGACTCTCCTGGGCCTGCATTTATCTAGGACCGCCTTTGCCACTGGCCTGGAGTCACAGCTGCAGATCGTCTCACCTTTGCCTCCTCCACAGGTCCTCAAACACCCCAGTATTTATTTCTATTGGATGAAGGGATGCCACCTCTGGCTACAAGGCTCAAAGCCCCATTTCTTACTTCCCAGTTTGTGCGTGTGATCATTCGGGCGGGTCCGTGATGGTTTGAAAGCCAGAGGTGTGAGGAGACTCAAACTATCACAAGCGGTTTCTTTCATTTTTAATTTTCAGTTGAAGAACCATGGTTACTTTTTATCTCACATACTTCGTTATAATTTGAGGGTGTTTTGCTTTGTTTTTTAACAAAGAGCAGAAGGACCATGTAACGTCTTAAAAAAATAAAGAAGAAAATAAAGGAATTGTAAAGAGAAATTATTATTTGTACCAAACTGTTCACTCTTGCTTATTTTAGTTTGGGTCTTGGTGGTGGGGTTAAGCTCTGAACGCATCCGGAGCAAATGAATTCAACATCAGGGCTTCTTTGAATTCCCTTCTCTGCCAATTAACCCTCTCCAGGAAGACTGAAGTGCCTCTTAGGATAGGCTTCAGAGCAGCAGACAGATGGATTTTTCCATTTCAGTAGTCAAATAAGGTGGGGGCGGTGGGGAGATTAAGGGGGATTAAAGGTTTACATTTAGGAATATTTAATCGAATGCCCAGCATCTAAAGAATTGAATTTGGGATTGGGGTTAATAGCATATTCCTGTGAAATCAGGTAATTATTTTAGTGAGTACCCGCTTAATTCAGCGGGAAAGTGACTTCTGGTTACCTAAACACCCGCACGTGTCAATAACTCGAGTACAGGATTGACAGCGATTGCTTTAGTAATGACATGAAGGCGGATTGGTTTGGGTTTTTTTTTTTTTTTTCCTAACCCTATCGATTAACTTGGTTTTCAGCAATATTTTCCTGTCTCTTCTGAAGTTAAACAGGAAATGATATTCTGAAATAAATTACCCTGGAACACAGCTATTCATTGAAAAAGGAAAGAATGAAAACCGAAAGACTTGGTTCAATATATGGAAAATGCAAGCCCCCCACCCCCGTGGTGATACATAAAACAGAGAGTGAGGTTGCCGGGCTAGGAATTGGAGCACCCAACGTATTCTGATAAAAGCAAAATAAAGTAATGTTGTTAGTGGTTGGAGGAGAAAGAAGGGAGAAAATAGCCCTGTTGCCTCCTCTCCTTTGGTCCACACATCCCCACCACCCCCTGGAATAATAACAGCTCGTTACCCCTTGGCAGCTCTGCTCCTGGACGGGTTCTGAAAAAAAGAGAGTTTGGGGGTCTGCACCCCAGAGGGGGATTGTATTGGCCTCATGGAGGGCTCTGGATTTTGGAAGCCTGGCCTTGGGCTTGAGGTGAAAGAGATTTGTGGAGGCCGAAGGGGGGGAAGGTAAGGGGAAGGGTGTTCCTAAGGGATGGGCCAGGGCGCACCTGACTGGGCAGTGGGTACAGAGTGTGGAGGACCAAGGGCAGGCTCAGGCTCCCTCTGATTCCTTTCTCTGTTCTGGTGGCTTCGGCGGTGTGGGGCTGGTGATGCTGAAGTGGCCAAATGGGAGCCAAGCTGGGCGTGTGTTGGTTTGGCCTAATGGGAGCGCGTCGGCCCAGGGCTCTGGCTTCTTCCCAGGGGGATGGGAAGTCCTTTGGCGGGGTGGGCCTGCAGACTGTGACAGACACCCCAAGCCTGCTCTCTCACCTCTCTGCAGGGCCCAGGATAAATCCGTAACAGCCTTTTCACAACTTCTGGTGACAGTTCGGATGAATTCGGTTTAAGACACAGAATCCGGGATTCCTGGGTGGCTCAGCGGTTTAGCGCCTGCCTTTGGCCCAGGGCGCGATCCTGGAGACCCGGGATCGAATCCCACGTCGGGCTCCCGGTGCATGGAGCCTGCTTCTCCCTCTGCCTGTGTCTCTGCCTCTCTCTCTCTCTCTCTCTCTCTGTGACCATCATAAATAAATAAAAATTAAAAAAAAAAAAAAGACACAGAATCCAATGTGGTAAAGGAAGAGCCAAGGCTTAAGGGAATTAGGAAACCAGCTAGGGTGACAAGCAGAGCCCCAGTTGATGGTCACCTCTGATGGTCTGGTGGCCAGAAAATATACAAGGCACCCAGTTAAATTTGAATCACAGAGAAACAATGAATAATTTTTAGTATATATACAGCCCAAACGTTGCATTTCTTTCTTTCTTTTTTCTTTTTTTTTTTTTTTTTTTGCCTAAGTCCAGCACCCCTCTCTGATAAGAATCACACACGATTTTTATTTCCTCCTTTGATTTGTGTCTCTTGACTAAATTAGCTCCCAGACAGGTATTACCTTGGCACTAAGGGGGGAAAAGCCTCATCCTACTCATGGGCGCTCCGATTTCTGAACAAATGGTGTTTTTATTTTTGGGTCAGGCTTAGGAGATGGGCAGTCTGGAGGCAGGGAGGACACAGAGCAGCACCAATGCCTTGCCAACACCCATATCTACCAAGACCCCCAGACTCTGCAGTGGCTTCCAGGTATCTGCCCTTATTAGCAGGTATCAATCTCTGTCACATCCAATCTCCTTAAAACTCTGCCCTCCTTCTCTCCTTATCCTCTAAACCCGTTAGCAGCCACTGTACATGAGTCCTTTGGCCTCCTAGATGGGCACATCAGACTTTCCTGGGAGGAAGGGGTGGGTCCCATTGTCTGTTCCCCTTGAAAACTTAAGTGCTAGGGGTGTCTTTCTTTCCTAAGATGATGATCTCTTGGGACACCCTTACCAGGAGGTTAGATATAAAACCATGTAGATACCAAAATGTGTCCTGTTGCTCCAATGTTTAATCCTTGCTTATTTTTAGCCTATTTGAATTCTTAATGAAATTCTGTTTAAATATATGTACATATACATATTAGAAACATCTTAAAATATTTAAAATCCAGACTATTGTCAGAGCACTCGACTGAATCTCACTATTTAGCACTAATTATAAACAATCGCATCTAGCCTTTGTCTTTAATGGTTTTATAAGTGCTAGGCTTGTCTTTCTAATTAGACTATAAACTGGTCTTTTGCTTTCCTAATATCTCTCAGAGCACCTGCCACGGAGTGGGCACACACAATAGACATTTAATGACATGTCTCAAGCTTTTTTGCTCGTTTGCTTCTCTCTGCTTAAGTGGCCCCCTCCCAGCCCAGTCCTCACCCCCCATTAAAAATAGGCTCAGTTTTCTCACTCGTGGCTTTTAACATCTATATCCCCCGATGGATAAGTTACAGTCTTTAAATTTACTTGGCACGTCATTTAGAATCACACCTTCCTAGCTATTAAGTATGTCCAGAATGAATCCCCACTTCTCTCAAAATAGGGGGCCGGGGTGGTGAGTCTCCCTGATTTCCTGATGTTGGTAAGAGTGTTTTCAACACTCATTTAGTTATTCACCAATCTTAGTGTCTATAGAAACCTTGCAGAACAATGCCACATAATGTTATTTAAAGAAATATACTTTTTCTCTAAACACAAAAGCAACGCAAAATACAGAAAAGCCCAGAGGCAGAAAACCAAAAACCAAGCTTTGACTCTCTCATACTGCAATCATTATTTCATGTGTATCTTTCCAACGTTTCTCTATTTGGATAGATATGTGTGTATCTACCTACACGTGTATACACGTGCATAAATATTTTTTTTTATCACAACGCAAAGGCACACAGAATTTTGTCTTTCTTCATTAAGCAGCATAAAATGTTAAGCAAACACTTTCTTGTGACCAGTCCCTTATTATCAAACATTTAGGTTGTTTCCCCTTTTTCTATGTTATAGATCATGATGCAATAAAAGTTCCTCCTTTATCTTGTGCTTCTCTGCCATATTTCCTTAGCAAAGGACTTCTTAGACAGGAAATAGTTGGTAATGCATATTTGTAAGGTTTTAAATATTTAGCTAAACCATCTTTAGCCAAGAGCGGATTGGCTAGTTACACTCTGCCCTTGGGAGTCTTGGCCAAAAGGTGAATGGCTTTGCATTCCTCAACCTGCTATTCACTCAAGTCACTTGGTGGTGGTGGTAGTGGTGGGGGGCAACAATGGCTTTTTCTTGGGGCCCCCAAATACTTGAGTATTTCTAGCCACCAAATTCCATTCCAGCCTTTCCTTTAGGTGCATTGATTCTTCCAGCCAACAAAATTTGTTTTGAGCACTTACTATGTGTCAGTCCCTGGTCCAGGTGCTGGGGACACGGGAGTGAGCAAAATCAAGGGTTAGTATCAACTCTTGTCCTAGCCCACAGAAAGCATGATCATGATTTCTTTAGGACATTTTCACTGGTTATGAACAGTGTATCCAGCACTGCACCGGGCTGCTGGGTGTGGTGTGGTGCGCAGGAAGTTTAGTGTGGGCCTCTGCTCTCTAGAAACTTCCATCTATTTGGAGAAGACCAGCCTACATCACACATATCAAACAAAATAAATAATCAACCAAACAAAAAACCAGCTAATCTGTGGGGAGAGGATGTAACTGGGTGCTACATCATTGGGTATGGGTTATTAAATGCTATAGGAGTTCAGGAGAGAAGCCGTACTTGTAGTAACTTTCTTTTTTAAGATTTTATCTATTTATTTGACAGAGAGAGAGAGCACAAGAAGGCAGAGCAGCAGGCAGAGGGAGAGGGAGAAGCAGGCTCCCCATTCAATAGAGCGCCTGATGTAGGGCTCAATCTCAGGACCCTGGGATCATGACTTGAGCCAAAGGCAGACACCTAATCAACTGAGCTATCCTGATGCCCCTGTAGTAATTTTCTAGATGCATCAAGGGGCCCTTGACATGCTCTATCTGGTCCAGTCCCTTCCTTTTCTAGATTGGGGACACTGAGTGCCCAAAAAAAGAAGGAAGCACATCCTTTGCATGTACACCTTTGTCCAAGGCAAGGATTTCTTAAGGGCCAAATTCAAGAGGGGGATAAAATAGACTGTTGAAAACATCTCAGAAATTTAAGAGAAAAGTGACCCTTTGGGAACTGAGTTCTTGACCAACACTCCCTTTAGAACATGGACCCTAACTACTGTGGGACGCCAGCTTTTCCCCATGGGGTCTGCCAGGACATGCCTTTGTCATTGCCTATGGTGGGGCCTGAAAGGCCACAGTAGGATTTTGGCCTTAGTTTATAAACAGAAGCAAAAAACAACAAACAAAAAAACTACAGCAACAGCAACAACAGCCACAGCAAAACTGATCTGTTTCCAGGGCTGTTCCATTCCCCTTAAATGTAAAAGGGAAAGGAACCATTATCACCTATTTGACACTTGTAACACTTCTTCTTTGAAGTTTCTATCTTTATTCAAAGTTATACACATACAAGATATGTTTCATGACACTTCTAGCTTTGCTCTAAAAAACCCAGACAGCACTCCATTGCTTGCCTCCCCTCATTCCTCTCTCCTCAGAAGCACTTTTATTCTCTCCACTAATTATTTTTGGATTTTCACCTCCCTCTCTGGTATCCCTGTATTGAACTTTCTGCTTTGGGGGTTGAGCCATTCTTTTTTTTTTTTTTTTTTTTTCTAAGATTTTACTTATTCATTCATGAGAGACACAAAGAGAGGCAGAGACTCAGGCAGAGGGAGAAGCAGGCTCCATGCAGGGAGCCTGACGTGGGACTCGATCCCGGGTCTCCAGGACCAGGCCCTGGGCCGAAGGCGGTGCTAAAACGGTGAGCTACCCGGGCTGCCCGGAAATGAATTCTTTATTCAGATTCCATGGGTGCAGCGCTGGACTGGATCCTGCGGGGTGCACCCAGGGACCCACGCCTCCATCCCTTCCCCTGAGCCATGTGCAAACTCTCACCTACACTCTCATTCAGGATGTTTCATTGGTGGGGGTATTTTTCGACAAAGACATGTTCTGACCGCTCTTCTGGGCAGTTCACCCTGGCTTTATTTTTAGCTTCTCTGATCTTATCAAAGAACAGAAGGGACTCTCTGTCTCTTAAAAACAAACCATTGTTTAGTAGCCCCCAACTCTGTGGCTGCTGCGCAAGTGTTCATTGTGGTGAGGTGTGCTGCCCCAGAGACCCTAACGGGGACTCGCTCCATGACTGGGGCGAGCTGGTTTGCTGGCTCAGCCCAGCAGAGGTAGGGTTTTGCTTATCTCCAGATTTACAAGAATGCTGTCTGGCTGACATGGGGAAGGGGAGGTAAGAAGTAGCAAGACGAGTCCGGTTTGGTTAAGAGCTTCTATGGTAGTAATTTGATCATCAGAGAGTATCATTCTAAGAGACCGCAGGTCCTACTGCAGGTCCTTGATAATGCCCCAGAAGGCGCAGAGATAACACAAACTGGAACACTTCCTCTACTGTCTTCTCAGCTCTCTCTTGACAGCACAACTAATCCCTTCACTTAACCAGCTTTCAGTGACACCACGACCTCTGAGGACCTCTGAGGTGACCAGGCTAGTTCCTTCCTCGCAGGGCACCCAGCCCTGGTGGCCTGGACTGAGAAGGCTCCATGACACAGAAGGGGGCCGCTCGTGGCAGAGTCGAGGCAGAGCAAAGGGAGTAAGGTGCTGGGGGAGTGGTGATGCCGGAGGAGATGGGGAAGAGTTCATTAAGATTTTATTTATTTACTCATGAGAGACACAGAGAGAGGCAGAGACACAGGCAGAGGGAGAAGCAGGCTCCCTGCGGGGAGCCCGACACAGACTCCGCCCCAGGAAGGCAGACGCTCAAATGCTGAGCCCCCGAGCAGCCCTAGGAAAGATTTTCTAAGACAAGCAGGCATGTGGCACACCTGGGCATGTCAGGGGTGACTGGCTGGGAGTCACGGTGTGATGGGGTAGGGCCAGGGATGGGTGAGAGAAGAACTGCCTCAACCATCCTGTACGTTGAAAAGAGGACTGTGTGTCTCTCATGAATAAATAAATAAATAAAATCTTTAAAATAATAAAATAAAAAGAGGCCTGAGGCTCATATACCTACATGTGGGGACATCTCCCCTGTCCCCCCATCCCCTCTCTCCACCTCAACTGTTTGCCAGTTTCCTCCTCAATATTATCCTCTGTGGGAGACAGAATTCTAAGCTGGCCTTCAGGATCCCTGCTTCACACTGCACAAACCCACTGTAATCCGCTCTCTCCGAGTGCGGGTAGTCAGGTATGGCATTTTGAAATCTGATGAAAGTCTCCAGTCATGGACCTCAAGTTCTTCCAAAAGGAGAGGATCCTGGATGGGCCTGACCCCATTAGGTGAGCCTGTTAGCAGGGGGTCGGCGGTCAGAGATGGAAGCCGGAGACACCGAAGCAGCAGACGTGCTCCCCTGGTTGGCCTGGAGGCAGCAATGGCCATGCTGCAGAGAAGGCCATGAGGCAGAGGACAGCAGGCAACCCCTCGGGCCTGTAGAGGAGCAGTCCTACAAGGAACTGAATCCTGCCAACAACCAGTGAGCTTGGAAGAGCACCCTGGGCCTCCCACGAGACTACAGCCTGGCAGCAACTGGTTTTGACCCCAGTTGAGACCTTGAAGAAGGACCCAGGTTAAACCAGATCCAGACCCCCGGTGCACAGAAGCAGGAAGGGAATAAGATTTGTGTTGTGTCAGGCCTGCTCGATTTGTGGCCGTTTCGCTGAGCACCACTAGAAAACCAGTAACTTCCTTAAAGTTCATTTTAATTGAATCAAACTGGCATTACCACCAGGATCGTGGGCATGGTCGGGAGGGGAGAAGCGATAGAAGAGACTCCTCTGACCTGCTGGCAAGTACCAGCTGACTTAACAGGGGCAAGTCATCTAACCTCTGCAAGCCTGCTTCCCCGGCAGGGATGGTGACAAGGACAGCACCCCCCTGTGGAGGTGCTATCACTGTGAAGAGTGCCTGGCCCATAGTAAGTGCTCAGTAAATGATAGGCTTACGGTTACACTAGAGCAAAAAATGTGGCAGGAATCTCAGGCACAACTGGAGGTTCCAGGGAAAGAACCCCATATAAGAAATACCATTTTAATGCCTTCTTTCCTGGTCTTCTGGCCCTGCTGTCATTACCTCTTCCTTGGAGTTCTAACTATCAGGTCAAACCTTGTCTTTAAAAAGTTCTTTGAAAACATATTTCTGGCCAAGTGCTTGGCTAGTGGCCCCAAGCATGTCTGGGTGGAAACTTTTCTTTTTAAACTGTAATTCTATAGAATATTTGAGGAATTTAATCAGACAATCAATCCTCAAAATAGATGCAAACATAGTGCCCATGGGCTCCAAGGTAGAATCAGTGTTCAGCTCCTGGTTTTGTCCTACCCCAGCCCTGGAACACATACATTCTGACTCATTAGCACCATCCCCACGAGGCAGGCTGGACAGCTGAAGGCCATCCCAAATGAGAGGACCTCACACTGCAGTGCTAAGCTCCTCAGAAAGGAAGACTTTTGCTGTCAGTTTTTTTTAATTTTTACTTATTTATGATAGTCACAGAGAGAGAGAGAGAGAGAGAGAGAGGCAGAGGGAGAAGCAGGCTCCATGCACCGGGAGCCCGACGTGGGACTCGATCCCAGGTCCCCAGGATCGCGCCCTGGGCCAAAGGCAGGCGCTAAACCGCTGCACCACCCTTGCTGTCAGTTTTTTTGTTCTTTTTTCAATAAGGAAAAGAGGAAATAAAGCACTTGGCTAAGACAAATTTTTTTAAAGTTGCCGAACCTGTGTGCTGACCCCATCTCTGTCCCTCACCAGCTTTTTCCGGATTTAGACCTTCTCATCTCTACAATGGGAGGGCTCCCTTCCAGAGAGATGGCAACATGCACGTTTGCATCACTGCTGTCTTTGAAACCCACCAGAACGAACCAAGTCCAAAACGAAGAAAAAAAAATTTTCAACCCCATCTCACACGACAAATTAAAAAACGACTTATTCCATTCATTCACGCTTCACTCATTCACCAAATATTCACAGAGACACCAGCACTGTTCTAGACGAGGCGGGTTCTAGTCGCCAGATGTGAATAAAACTGAGCCCATGGGAAGGCAAGCCCCAAGGTCTGCACTTTTCCCCCTACTCTGAAACAGGTAGAGATAAAGAGTGTTTGTGGGAGCTGCGCTATAAAGAATCTACTGTTGCCCAAAGAGAGGTTCGGTCTCTGCCCTCCGCTTCTGGGAGGTAGTCTCTAAAGCCCTCGGAATGCCATGCCTGCTAGGTATGTTTTTGTTTGTCTGGGGGCCTTGGGTAACTCCAGAGAGACTAACATTGCAATTTAGGGGGATTTGGGTCATGAGGTATCAGCTCGGCCTAGCCCTGAACCTACCCTACCCATACACCTACCTGTCCCTACCTGTCCCTACCTCTACTCCTATACCTAACCCTACCACAAACCTGACCCCTACCCATACTCCTTAACATAACCATACCCCTACCTCTAAGCTTATCACTACTCCTACCACTACCGCTAACCCTATTTCTACACCTCCCCTTGTCCTACCCCAACCCCTAACCCTATCGGTACCCTTACCACAACCTTACCGCTTCACCTACCCCTACCCCTACTGCTACACATATATTACAACCACATCTCCCCTTACTATAACACTATCCTACCCTTACCCCCTTCCCCTTGCTGAGGACCACTAGAAATCATACTCATACCCCTACCGCTACCATTACCCCTACCCCAACCCCAACCCCTAAACCTACTCTATCCCTATACTAACAATCCCCCTATCCCTGACACTGCCCCTACCACTAACACTAACCCTACTCCTATACATAGCCTCTAACCCTGACCCTACCGTTACCCTTAAACTTACACCTATACCTAACGTTAAGAGTACCCCTAATCATACCCATACCGCTACACCCATCCCTACTCCTAACCATAACCCCGTCACTAAGCCTACACTTCCCCCACATCCTAACCCTACACCTAGCCCTAACCCAAACCTTACCACTATTTTTAACCTTAACCCTACCCTTACCCCTAAACCTAACTCTACTCCTACTTATAACGGTACCCAGAACCCTACCCATAACTCTATACCTAACTTTACTTGTGGTCCTAAACCTACTCCTAAACTTATCCTTATGTCTTCCCTTACCAATAAACCTAGCCCTACTGATTCCCACACTCATAGCTTAACTCTACAAATATTTCTACACATAACCCTACACTGCCACTTCCCCTACACCTAAACCTAGAAATACCCCTACCCATAAAAATACCCCTATACATAAACCAACTCCTACCCCTACCACAAACCATACTTCTACTCCTACCTCTACACGTATCCCTACCATTACCCTTACTACACCACCTAACCCTAACCCTACACCTACCCCAAACCCTAAACCTAAATCTATACCTACACATAATGATACTTGGAAACCTACCCCTAACTCTATATTTAACTTTACCCTTAGTCCTACACCTACCCCTAGCTCTCTTCCTACCCATAGCCCTACCCATCCAATGAAACCCACCCCTACACCTAACTCTATGCCTTCCCTTGAAACTACTCCTACCCATACCCTAAACATACGCCTACACTCAACCCTAACCCTACAACCATCACCCGTTCCCCTAGTCCTATCCCTACACAGACCTGTACTCCAGCCCTAACACTACTCCTAGGCCCCCTATACTCATACACCAAGCCCTAAAGCTAAACCTACCCCTATCATGCCCCTACCTGTACACCTAGCCCTAAATTTAACCCTACCCCTGACCTTACACCTACAGCTAAACGCAACCTTAAACCTACTCCTAACCCTAATTCTATACCACATCAAACCCTCCCCCAACACCACTACTACGGTGACCCCTACTCCAAAACATACTTATACACTGACCCCTACCATAAAGCTAACCCGACCTCTAACCCTACTGTTACACTTACTGCTACACTATTCATTACTCCTCCCTTTACCTCTACTTCTACCTCTAACCCAAATGTTAGCCCTACACCTAACCCTAGTCCTACCCCAACCCTATACCTAATCCAATCCCTAACCCTAACCCCACCCTACTCCTATACATACTTATACTCAAACCCTTACTCCCACATCTACCCCTAACCCTACTCTTGCCCCTGCCTTTGACTTTAACCCTACCTCTACCCTCAAACCGACTCTTAAGCCTAATCCTAAGAGTAAACCTAACTACTCCTACCCCTGCCCCTAAATTTAATCCTACCCCTACCTTTAAAACTACTCCTATGCCTAACCCTAACTGTACCCATATCTAATCCTACACCTACCCCTAAACCTAACCCTATACCTAACCTTAAAACAACATCTATGTCTAACCCTCACATACCCCTACCACTACACTCATCCCTACTCCTACCTTTACAGGTGTCACTAACCCTACATTTCCCCCACACCCTACTTCTAACAATATCCCTAGCTCTACTCTTACCCTTAACCCTTCTACTACCCCTACACCTACCAGTACCCCTACTAATAAGACTAACCTTACCACTTACCCTCACCTTATCCTACACTTACGGCTAACTCTAAACCTACCACTGCACCTAACCCTAATGCTAACCCTAACCCTACCCATTACCCCTAAATCTATCCATATACTGACCAATACCCATAGCTCTACCCCTACTCCTTACCCTACTCCAAGCCCTAGCTCTACACCTACCCATAACCCTACCCCTAACCATTCACCCTCAAATGCCTAACCTAACTTACAACTATCCCTATTCCTATGTCTAACTGAATGCTGAGCAATAACCCTATCCCTACACCACAGTAAAATTACTCCTACACCTACCCATAGCACTACACCTAAACTATCCCTACTCCTATCCCTATCCATACCCTTAAACCTACCCTAACCCTACACCTACCTCTACCCGATCATTACGACGACCCTACTCCTTCCTACCCCTAATTTTAACCTACCACTACCCCTACTCTTTGTAATCCCTACCCCTACCACTACACCTAAGCCTACCCCTTGCCTTCCACTTCCCCTACCCTAAACCTAACTATACCCATACTCCTACCCCTACCCCTAAACCTAACCCTACTCCTACCCCTAATGGTAATCTGAACCCTACCCCTAACTCTATACCTAATTTACCCTTAGCCCTACAGCTACCCCTAACCTTATCCATATGTCTATCCTTAACCATAAACCTAATCCTACCACTTCCCATACCTATCCCTCTAACTCTACAACTGAATCTACACATAACCCTACACTATCCCTTCCCATACCCTTAAATGTAGCCATATCTCTACCACTAAAACTACCCATACACCTAACCCTAACCCTACCACTACCACTACCCCTACATGTATTTCTATGACTACACTTACCATAACACCAAAACTGAATACTACACCAACCCCTAAACTGAAACTTACCACTACCCCTAATGTATTCCAAACACTACCACTAACTCTCTACCTAACTATACCCCTAGACCTACACCTAACCCTAATCCTTTAAAAAAAAAGAGTTTATTTATTCATGAGAGAGGCAGAGACATAGGCAGAGAGAGAATCAGCCTCCTCACAGGGCATCTGATGCAGGACTCAATCCCCAGACCAGGATCACACCCTGAGCCAAAGGCAGATGGTCAACCGCCGAGCCACCCAGGCATCCCCCTCACCCTAATCCTAATGCTACCTCTACCCCTACTAATACCCATACCATTAAACCTATCCCTACACTTAACCATATGCCTATCCCTACAACTACTCCTACCTCTACTCCGAAACACACCCTATCCCTACTCCTATCCCACACAATAACCCCAACCAACCCCCACACATAAGCCCTCACAAAACCTTCCCTAACAATAACCCTATCAATAACACTACCCCTAAAACTTCCCCTACCCCTACCCTAAAACCTACCCCTCCCCCTACTCTTAGCCCAATCCCTGACATTACCCACATCCCTTTCCCTACCCCATCCATACCATTACACTAACCACTATCCCAACACCTAAACTTACCCTATCACTACCTCATCCCTTAACCCTAACCCTACTCTACCCTACCCTACCTGTAACCCTACCACTACAATGAATGCTAATCCTAACCCAACAACTACCCCATCCCAAATCCTATCCCTACCCACAACCCTATCCTTACTCATACTTGTACACCTAACCTCAACCCTATCCTTTTTTTTTAATTTTTATTTATTTATGATAGTATAGTCACAGAGAGAGAGAGAGAGAGAGAGAGAGAGAGAGAGGCAGAGACACAGGCAGAGGGAAAAGCAGGCTCCATGCACCGGGAGCCCGACATGGGACTCAATCCCGGGTCTCCAGGATCGCGCCCTGGGCCAAAGGCAGGCGCTAAACCGCTGCACCACCCAGGGATCCCCTTCAACCCTATCCTTAAGCCTGACCCTACTCCTACCCCTAACCCTATACCTTACTCAACTCTCCCCCAACATGTAAGACTACCCTGAACCCTATCCCTAAAAATAATTCTACCCTACCCCTAAAGCTAATCCTACCCTTGCCCCTACCCTTACACTTACTGCTACACTATTCCTTACTCCTATCCTTACCTCTACTCCTACTTCAAACCAAGTTGCTAGCCATACCCCTAACCCTAACCCTACTCCAAATCTACCACTATCCCTACCCATACCCATACACCTGCTACTCCTACCTCTACCCCTAGCCCTATACCTACACCCAACCCTACACCTACCTCTACACATACTCTTAAGCTTACCCTTACCACACCCTTACCCCTCCCCTTAACCCTGTAGGAGTAGGTCCTCCTACAGCAAACACTTCCCCTACAACTCCTGCAAACCAACACAACGACCCCTAAACCTACACCTACCACTACCCCTACCTACCCCTACTTCTATCTTTAAACACACCTTTAATCCTACCTTAGCACTACACATAGCCCTACCTGTAAATTACTCCTACCCCTATGGCTAAACTTACCCTTACCCATAACCCCTTCCCCTACCTGTAAACCTAACCATAACCATAACCCAAGCTCTACCCATACACCTACAGCTACCCATAACTCTAAACTTACTCCTAACCCTGACTCTACACCTAATTCAATTCTCCCCCAACACCTACGATTACCCTGAACCCTATCCCTAAACATCCTTTATCCCTATCCCTACCCTTAAAGCTAATCTACCCCTATCCTTACCCTTACTGCTACACTATTCCTATTCTTTTTTTTTTTTTATTCTTAGAGACAGAGAGAGAGAGAGAGAGAGAGAGAGAGGCAGAGACACAGGCAGAGGGAGAAGCAGGCTCCATGCGGGGGCCTGATGTGGGACTCGATCCCAGGTCTCCAGGATCACGGCCTGGACCAAAGGAGGTGCTAAACCACTGAGCCACCTGGGCTGCCCCTACACTATTCCTATTCTTAAACTTAACCTCTACTCCTACCTCAATCCCAAATGCTAGCCAAAAAATTAATCCCAAACCTACCCTCAAAATACCCCTAACCCTACCCATAATCCTAACTGTACCCATACCTGTACATCTACTGCTCCCTCACCCCCACCCCAAATCTTACTCTGACTCCTACCTCTACACATACTCTTAAAACTTCCCTTTCCCCACTCTTATCTCTAACCCTAACCCTTCCCCTTCCCCTACAACTACCCTTACACCTATCCCTACTCCTACTCCTACCCCTACAACTATACCTAATACTACCATTCCATATACCCCATTCCTTCCCCTACACCTACCCCTACATCTTTATTACTCTTGCCTCTTCTGCTACCCACACACCTTCCTAACAACTCGCCCTACCACTACCCCTAACATTACACTTACCCATACCTTAGCCCTACCCATACCACTACCAATGGCGCTACCTGTACCCCATCCCAACCCATACCACTACCCTACCCCTTCCCCTAACCCTACTTGCAACTCTACCCCAACCTCTAATCAACCTCTATCCCTGCCCTACACATACCTGTACTCCTAGCCTGAACCCTAACCCTACCACTAACTGTATGTCTACCCCTACACCTATCCCTACTCTTACTGCTATCCTACCCCTATATCTACTTCTACTGCTATACCTACCCCTATGACTACCACTACTCCTACACAAATCAGTACCCCTGCTCTTACCCCAAAACTTACCCACCCCTGCCCCAATCCAAAAACTGACTCCTAAACCTACACCAACCACTAACCCTAACCCTACAGCTACCTCTTACCATAATACTAATCCTAACCCCTAACCCTATGCTTACCCTATACTGACACCTAACACTACCCCTAAGAATAACCTAACCCTAACTTTACCCTTATGTCTAACCCAACCCTAACACTTCCCCTTCCCTTAACCCAACCACTACACCTACCACTATCTCTACATCTATCCTAAACTTACTCCTACCCTACAGCTACCTCTACACCTAACCATAAACCTACCTCTAACCCTACCTGTAGAAACTATGACTACCAGTACCCCAGTGCCTATCACTACCCCTATATCTAAACATACTCCTACACCCATTGCTACTCCATCTGTAATCTTTAGACATGGTTTCCAACTCCCTTACATGAGAGTCTAGTTTTAAGTCTCATTCAAGGAATGCTTGTTTCTCTGAGTCAACTACATCGCATTTCCTTTGTGCCTCCACACCTACAGTTAAGATAGGTTCTAAATTCCATATGTGAGATGCCAGTTGAAGCTGCATTCACAAAATGCTTCTTTCTTATAGTTAAGTACAGCTCCCCTCTATTGTGCCTACACACCTATCATTGAGATAGATTCAAGCTCTCTTTTCTTAGAGGCAAGTTGAAAGCTGCATTTGAGGAATTCTTGCTTCTCGGAATTATGTACAGTGCATTTCCATTGGGCCCCCACATCTATTGTTGACATAGGTTCTAACTCACTTATGTTAGAGGCTTTCGGAAGCTGCATTCAAGGAACTTTTGTTTCTCAAAGTATATCACATTTCCCTTGAGCCTCCACACGTACTTTTATTTTATGTTCTAACTCCCTTATGAGACTATTTGAAAGCTTTAGTCAAGGACCTCTTGTTTTTAGAGGAAGTACAGTGCATTTCCACTGTACCTCCAACTGACTGCTGTGATCGGTTCTATCTCCCTTCTGTTAGAGACTAATGGCCATTTGCTTCTCACAGCTACCCTCAACCCTACCCCCAACCTTAACCCTACACTACTTCCTACCCGTATCTCTACACCAAAAACTACTCTTATCACTACCGATCTTCCATGCCTAGGCCTTCATCTACTCCTAACTCTTCTCTTACCCCAACACTTACCCGTAATGGTAATCCTACCCCCACCCCTAAATCTATACCTATACCTATGCCTTACCCGATCCCTAAATGTACCCATACACCTACCACTACACCTAACCCTACCATTACCCCTACACCCACCTTTTTTAAATTTTTATTTAATTTTTATTTTTATTATTTTTATTGGAGTTCAGTTTGCCAACATATAGCATAACATCCAGTGCTCATCCCATCAAGTGTCCCCCTCAGTGCCCATCACCCAGTCACCCCAACCCCACGCTCACCTCCCCTTCCACTACCCCTTGTTCATTTCCCAGAGTTAGGTGTCTCTCATGTTCTGTCACCCTCACTGATATTTCCCACTCATTTTTTCTCCTTTCACCTTTATTCCCTTTCACTATTTTTTATATTCCCCAAATGAATGAGACCATATAATGTTTGTCCTTCTCTGATTGACTTACTTCACTTAGCGTAATACCCTCCAGTTCCATCCATGTTGAAGCAAATGGTGGGTATTTGTCGTTTCTGATGGCTGAGTAATATTCCATTGTATACATAGACCACATCTTCCTTATCCATTCATCTTTCTTTTTTTTTCTGTAGACGTAAATACATCTTTTTTTGTTGTTTTTTGTTTTTTTTTATAAATTTATTTTTTATTGGTGTTCAATTTGCCAACATATAGAATAACACCCAGTGCTCATCCCGTCAAGTGCCCACCTCAGTGCCTGTCACCCAGTCACTCCCACCCCCCGCCCACCTTCCCTTCCACCACCCTTAGTTCGTTTTCCAGAGTTAGGAGTCTTTCGTGTTCTGTCTCCCTTTCTGATATTTCCCACTCATTTTTTTCTCCTTTCCCCTTTACTCCCTTTCACTATTTTTATATTCCCCAAATGAATGAGACCATACAATGTTTGTCCTTCTCTGATTGACTTACTTCACTCAGCATAATACCCTCCAGTTCCATCCACGTCGAAGCAAATGGTGGGTATTTGTCGTTTCTAATGGCTGAGGAATATTCCATTGTATACATAGACCACAGCTTCTTTATCCATTCATCTTTCGGTGGACACCGAGGCTCCTTCCACAGTTTGGCTATTGTGGACATTGCTGCTATGAACATTGGGGTGCGGGTGTCCCGGCATTTCATTGCATCTGTATATTTTGGGTAAACCCCCAGCACTGCAATTGCTGGGTCATAGAGTAGCTCTATTTTTAACTCTTTGAGGAACCTCCACACAGTTTTCCAGAGTGGCTGCACCAGTTCACATTCCCACCAACAGTCCAGGAGGGTTCCCCTTTCTCCACATCCTCTCCAACATTTGTGGTTTCCTGTCTTGTTAAATTTCCCCATTCCCACTGGTGTGAGGTGGGATCTCATTGTGGTTTTGATTTGTATTTCCCTGATGCAAGTGATGCGGAGAATTTTCTCGTGCTTGTTGGCCATGTCTATGTCTTCCTCTGTGAGATTTCTGTTCATGTCTTTTGCCCATTTCATGATTGGATTGTTTGTTTCTTCGCTGTTGAGTTTAATAAGTTCTTTATAGATCTTGGAAACTAGCCCTTTATCTGATACATCATTTGCAGATATCTTCTCCCATTCTCTAGGTTGTCTTTTAGTTTTGTTGACTGTTTGTTTTGCTGTGCAGAAGATTTTTATCTTGATTACGTCCCAATAGTTCATGTTTGCTTTTGTTTCCCTTGCCTTCATAGATGTATCTTGCCAGAAGTTGCTATGGCCGAGTTTAAAAAGGGTGTTGCCTGTGTTCTCCTCTAGGATTTTGATGGATTCTTGTCTCACATTTAGAGCTTTCATCCATTTTGAGTTTATCTTTGCCCTACATCTACATTTAACCCTATACCTACCCTTAATCCTATCCCTTCCCCTACCCATAATTCTAACCCTACTCTTACCCTTAATCTTACCTCTAACACTATTCATAACCTATCCCTCAACCTAATCCTACCCCAACACCAAACTCCACCACTACCTTTACTGATAAACCTATCCCTAAACCTACCCCAACCACAGCTCGTTCCCCTACCCTACTCCTACCACTGGTCCTAACTCAAGCCCTACCTCTAACCCTACCCCACACATACCCCTAACCATAAACCTACACAACACGTAACTTTGCCCCTACACATACCCCTAAATGTACCTCTAACCCCAATCCTAACACTGAACCTACCCTTAGCCCAGCGCTTCCTCAAACCCATTCAACTATCCTGACACCTTCCATTAAATCTATTCCTACACATACACCTAACCTTGTTCCCACTGCTACTGTAATCATATACCTACTCCTATATCTAAGGTTATCCCTACTTCCAACACTACTGCTACTCCTACCCTCACTGTACCCCTACATCTTGCACTACCTTTATCCCAACCCATAACCCAACCCCAATCCCTAACCCATCCATAAATCTACCCATAACCATGCCCTTAACCCTCCCCATACCTAAACATATACCCCTACTCCTACATCTACAAGGAATCCTAGCCTTACCCCTACACCTTAACCTATCACTCCCCTACCCCTACCATTAACCCTGAACCTACAACTTTCATTACCCCTACCCAACTCCACTCCCTACCCTACCCTTATCCATACCTATACCCATACCCCTACTCCTAATTCTACACCTAATCTTAGCCCTACTTCTACATCTTAAACTATTCTTACCACTACCCCTACTGCTAACCCTATCTATAATCCTACCATATCCACCTGTACCGATGACCATCACCCTATGCCTACCATTAACCCTAACAGTACCCTACACCTACAACTACTTGTACCCCTACTGCTAACCCAACAACTAACCCTTCCCCTACCCCAACCTCTCTTCTCTCTTCTACTCCTACCCATAACCCTCACTCTACACACCCCTCCGGAACACCAAACACTACTCCTACATCTAACTCTACGCCCTTCCCTAAACCTATCCCTATCACTAACCCTACACTTCCTCCAATTCTTACCCGCACCCCATCCCTACCTCTCCCCTTACCCTTTAAACTACTCCTAACTCTACCCTTGCCAATACCCTTATCGGATCCTTACAATTACTGCTACACCTACACTAATCCTTTCCCTACTCCTACTCTACACCTATTCCTTCATCTCACCCTACTGCTACACCTACCCTTAACCCTAACCCCACACCTAACCCAACCCGATCACATACCCCTTGCCTTAAGTTAACCCTAAATCTAACTTTACACCAACGCATATGCCTACTCATAACCTCCCCTCCATATACTGCTTCCACTATCCCTACTCCAATCACTAAACAAACTACAATGACTTACCCTACCCCTACCCCTTTCCCTACTTCTACCCTTACACTCAAACCTAAACATACCACTACTTCTACCAGTACCCCTACCCATATCAGAAACCTATCACTGCCCCTAATCCTGCGCTACATATACCCCTAACTCTAACCTTAACGCTACCCCTACCCCACCACTAACTCTATTCCTACACAAATACTTACAGTACACCTAACCCTAAGCCTACACTGACCCAAAAAAATCTCCTAAACCTACCTCAACACCTACCCATAACCCTATCCCAAATCTTACCCCTACCCTTACTGTTACCCCCATCCTTACTCCTCCTACCCATACACCTAACACTTAACATATTCTTCCCCCATATGCTACCCCTTCCCTATACCTAACTCTACTCTTACACTTAAACCTACTCCTATCCTTACCAGTAATCCTACATATAAGCCTCACCCTACAACTCTCCTTACCCTACCCTAGTACTACCCCTACTCCTACCCTACACCTACACCTACCTCTGACCCTGCTGCCTTCTTTATCTCTAAGCCTATACCAAACCCTACCCCCTAATCCATAACCCATACCCTGACAGCTACCTGTAACCCTACCCCTGCTCCAACCAATAGCCCTACACCTATCTCTGAGCTTACCCTGAACACCACACCCCCAACTCCTAAACCTAACCTACATCTATACCTATCCCTAAGCTTACCAATTACCCTAGCCTTAACACTACCCCTACCTTACCTTAAAACCTACTGCTAACCCTACCCCTACCCTACAGCTACCACTATCATTACTCATACCTGTATTCCTACCTTAACACTAACCCTAACCTTACCCTAGCCCTACACCAACCCTACCTGATCCTTATGCCTACATCTACCCCTCCGTACCCCTCACCCTAACCTACCACTACCACGACTCTTACAATATCTCTACTGCTACCACTAAACTTACACCTACCTCTATCCGTTCCACTACGCCTTTCTACCTAACCCTACACCTACCACTACCGGTATCCCTAACCTGACCTCTACCCCTATATCTAACACTAATGCTAGTCCTAACCCTAATTCTAACCACATTCTAACCCAGAACACTACCATTACCCTTAAAACCACCCCTACACATAACCCTAGGCCTACACATAAAGCTACTCCTACCCATACCCCTTCAGCTAATCCAATACTTAACCATTCCCTTATCTCTAACACTAACTATATCCCTACAACTACCCCTACCACTAACCATACACTGCTCTTTCCTTACCCCTACCCCTACCCCTACCCAAGCACCTACCTGTAACCCTAACTCTAACTCTAACCATAAACCTACCCTTACCACTACCCATATTTGTAGCCCTCACCCTACTCCTACCTGTACCCCTCATCCTAGCTCTATCCCTACTCCTAACACTATCCCTAAGTCTACACCTAACCCACCCCTAACCCTACCACTACCCCTACCCCTACCCCTAACCCTACACCAGCACTAACGCCATGCATACCACCTAATATTTCCTTACCCCTACTTCTGACCCTACTCCTACTACTACTCCTAACCTTAACCCTGGCTCTACCCTGACCTGAACCTACCCCGACAGCTACTCCTCACCCTAGCACTACCCCGAACTTACACATACCCCTATCACTATTCCTACCCCTATGGTTATCCCTATGTCATACCCTAACCAAACTTCTACACCTAACTGTACTCCTACACCTACCCCTACCTACTCCTACCCCTAATTCTCTCCCTAACACTACCCCTACCACTAGCCATACCCCTACTCCTAACATTAACCTGAAACCTACTCCTATGCCTATCTGAGAACCTACCCTACCCATACACCTAACTGTCCCTACCCCTAAACCTACCTACTCCTAATCCTACCTTACTCCTACACCAAACCCTAACACAAACCCAATCTCTACCCATAATCCTTAACATAACCATACCCTACCTTTGAGCTTACCACTAATCTTACCACTACCACTAACCTACTTCTATGCCATCACTTACCTTATCACAACGCTTAACCCTACCAGTACCCTTTCCACAATCTTACCGCTTCAGCTACCCCCTACCCCTACACATATATTACAACTACATCTACTGGTACTGTACTACCCCTACACCTACCCTAACCCTTGCACCACTCATACCCCCTACAAGTAGTACCATTACCCCTACCCCAACCTAAACCTACTCTATCCTACACATACTTCTACACCAAAAATAGTCCTATTCTTAACACTGCTCCTACCACTAACCCTAACTCTTATCCCTATCCCCAACACTGACCCTACCATTACACTTAAACTTACACCTATGCCTAACCTTAAGAGTACACCTAACCATACCCCTACCCTTACCACTAAACCTATCCCTACTGCTAGGCATAAAGTTATCACTAACTCTACAATTCCCCAACACCCTAACCCTATCCCTAGTCCTAACCTTAAACTTAACACTATCTTTACCCTTATCCCTACTCTTACCATACTCTTAAACCTAATCCTACTCCTATTCATAATAGTACTCCGAACCCTACCCCTAACTCTACACCAAACTTTACTCCTAGCCCTAAACCTACCCCTAAACTTATCCCTATGTCTACCATTACCCATAACCTAACCCTACCACTTCCCATACCCATAGCTCTAACTCTACAAATACTTTACCCATAACCCTACACTGCCCCTTCCCCTACGCCTAAACTGAGCCATACGTCTACCCATAAAAATATCCCTACACCTAAACCAAATCCTACCCATACCCCTAAACATATCCCCACCACTACACTTACCTGACACTTAACCCTCACCCTACTCCTACCCCAACCCCAACCCCTAAACCTAACCCTAACACTATCCTCAAAGGTACTCCAAACTCCATGCCTAACTCAATATCTAACTTTACCCTTAGCCCTACATCTACTCCAACCCTCCTCCTAAACTTACCCCTACCGATACCATTAAACACACCACTACACCTAACGTTATGAATACCCCTTCAACTACTTCTATCCTTACCCCTAACCCTAAAGGTAACCATAAACTTAATCCTACAGCTAAACTCTATCCTATACCTCCCCCAATCCTACACCTACAGCTATCCCTAACCCTACATCTACCACTACCCGTTCCCCCTAGTCCTATCCTTACACACACTCTTACTCCTACCCTAACACTACACCTAGGACCCCCATACCCATACACTGACCCCTAAGGCTAAAACTAAACCTACCTATCCCCTATCTGTACACCTAGCCCTAGGCATAAACCTATACCTACCCCTAAACCTACAGCTGCACATATCCTAAACCTACTCCTAACCATACCTCTACACCACATTGAACCCTCCCCCAACACCTACTACTACCTTGACACCCACCACTAAACTTACTTATACACTGACTCCTACCCAAAAGCTAATCCGACCCCTACCTCTACCATTATACTTACTGCTACACTATTCCTTACTCCTACCATTAACTCTATTCCTACATCTAATCCAACTGCTAGCCCTACCCCTAATCATACCCTGACCCTACCCTTAACCCTACCCCTAACCCAACCCTACCATACCCCTACCCACTTTGACCTTTACTCCCACATCTACCCCTAACCCTAGCCCTACCCCTACACCTTAACCTATTCCTAATGCTACCCTAAGGCTAACCCTCATCCTACTCCTACCCCTAACTTTAACCTTAATCCTACCCCTCCCCTTAATCCTACTCCTATGACTAATGTTAACGGTATCCATAACTACTCCTACCCATACCTCTAACCTTAGCCTTACCCCTACATTTAAACCTATTCTTATGACAAACCTGAATGGTACCCCTATCTACCACTACCCCTCACCTTAGTCCTACCCTTACTCTTAAACCTAATAGTAGCCCTAACTAATCCTACCTCACCCTAACCTTAACCCTGCCCCTAATCAAAACCCTACTCCTATGCCTTACCCTAACAGTACCTCTATGTACTCCTACCCCTTTGCCCATCCCTGTTCCTACATTTACATGTGTCACTAACCCTACCCTTCCCCCACACCCTACTTCTAACAATATCCCTAGCTCTACTCTTACCCTTAACCCCTCTACTACCCCTACCCCTATCAGTACCCCTACCTATAAGACTAACCTTACCACAACCCTCACCCTACCCTACATCTACAGCTACCTCTGACCCGACCACTGCACCTACCCCTAATGGTACCCCTAACCCTACTCATACCCCTAACATGATTAATACCCCAACCACTACTCTTAGCTCTACCCCTACTCCTAATCCAACCTCAACCCCTAGCCCTACATCTACACATAACCCTATACCTACCCCTTCAACCCCAAACCCCTGACCTGATCTACGACTATCCCTATCCCCATGCCTACCTATACACCGAGCAATAACCCTATCTGTACACCTGTATAAAAACAATCCTACATCTACCCATACTCTACACCTAAACTATTCCTATCCCTACCCCTATCCATATCCTGAAACCTACCCTAACCCTACACCTACCTTAACTGATCCTTCAGTCTATGTCTACTCCTCTCTAACCCTAAACTTAATCTACCACTACCCCTACTCTTTCCAATCCCTACCCCTTCCACTACACCTATGCCTACTTGCCTTCCACTTTCCTATACATACCCATACACCTCCTCCATCACCCCTATCTCTAACCCTACTTCTACATGTAACCCAAACCTACCTCTACAGTTACTCTTAAATCTACCCTTTCCCCACCCTAACCCCTAATACTAACCCTTTCCCTTCCCCTACAACTTACCCTACACCTATTCCTACTCCTACTCCTATCCCTAAACCTACCCCAACACTAACCTTGTACATCTTTATCTACTCTTGTCCCTATCGCTATCCACATCCCATTCTAACAATTTGCCCTACCACTACCCACTACACTTACCCATACCCTAGTGCTACCCTTACCGCTATCAATAGTCCTACCTGTACCCCTATCCCATCCCATACCCCTGCCTTAACCTTTCCCTTAACCCTACATGTAATTATACTCCAAACCATCATCCTACCTCTATCCCTGCCAATACATATACCTGTCCCCCTAACCCTACCCCTACCACTAACTCAATGGCTTCCGCTACCCCATCCCTACTCTTACTGCTACCATAGGCCTACTCCTACATCTATTCCTACTGCTATACCTACCCCTAAGCCAACCACTACCATTACACCTATCAGTGCCCTGCACTTACCCCCAAACCTACCATACCCAGCCCCAATCCATAAACTTACTCCTATACCAACACCTAACAATAACTCTAACCCTACAGCTACCCCTAACCATAACACTAATCCTAAAACCTAACCCTATGTTTACCCTAACTTGAAACCAAACACTACCCCAACACATAAGCTAACAAAACGTTACACTTATATCTAGACCTACCTCCACCCCTACCCTACCACCCTCTCACCTAAAGGTATTAAAACCTATATCAAAAAAATATGTGGAGGCTCAAGGAAAATGTGATATACTTCACTCTGAGAAACAAGCATTCCTTGAAGGCAGCTACTGACAAGCTTCTAACAAAAGAGAGTTAGAACTATGTCCACAGTAGGTGTGGAGGCCCATGGAAAGGCACTGTGCTCACTACTCAGAAAGAAACATTATTTGAATGCAGCTGGCATCTATCTTCTCACCTATGGGGGTTAGTAGCTAGCTCCACTGTGGGTGAGGAGGTGCTGTGGAAATGTGCTGTACTGAACTCAGAGACACAAGCATTACTGCACTGCAGCTTTCCACTAGCTTCTCACATAAGGGAGGTAGAAGGTATCGTCGCAGGAGTGGAGGTGTGTAGCTGGACATGCTGTGTAGTTAACTGTGAGCAGCAAGCGTTCTGGAGTGCAGCTTTCCACTTCCCTCTCACCTACAGGTTTTAGAAACTATGTCAAAAGAACCTGGGGAGGCATGAGGGAAATGAGGTAGACTTAACTCTGAGAAACAGAGTTAACTGAGAAACTCCAGTCACTCTATCCCCTCAACCCCCTCCCCTTCCGCAACCCTTTGTTTGTTTCCTAGGGTTATGAATCTCTAATGGTTTGTCTTCTTCTCTAATTTTTCCCCTTTCTAGTGATGTCCCTAGAATTTCCAATACACTATAATATTTGTGGAGTTTTAAAACCATTACTGTTTATGCATAGATATGTAGGAAGGACAAAATTGCAAAATGTTTAAATTTGAAGAATTTATGTGAAGGGTATGTGAGTATTTGGTGTTCAACTCTTGACATTTTTACGTATGTGTGAAATTTTTCAAAATAAAAATATGGGAGGAAATTTTAGAGCAATTGTCAGAGGCCACCTAGCCAGATTTTTTCCCTTCTTTTAATCAGACTTTCACCCAAATGCTTATTCTTTCTTTATCCTTAAAGTTGAATGACTTAACTTGATTATTTGTAGTTGCAAAGTATCCCTTAATAAATTTTCCTGGAATGCAGTGAGCATTTCCATCTAAATTTTTTTCTGCGTAATCTCCTTTTACTAAATCTTCTGGCACATTTTGGGGGCATTTTGCATTTAGGACACAAATTATCCTCATGTTGGAATATTTCTATTTTCTGTTTCTGTGGGCTTCTCTGTGTTTCTTTAATTTCTTTTTCTTCAACTGCATGTACTATGATCATCTTAAGCTTTTCTTTTGTTTTAAAGATTTAATTAATTTATTAATTAATTAGTTTGAGACACACAGAGAGAGGTAGAGATACAGGCAGAGGGAGAAGTAGGCTCCCTGCGGGGAGCCCAATGTGGGACTCAATCCCAGGACCCCACGGTCACCACCTGAGGTGAAGGCAGATGCTCAACCACTGAGCTCCCTAGACATCCCCATAACTTGATTTTCAATGGTGTCTCTTCTATTCCCTGCTATTTGCAATTCAGTGTATTTTGTAATGGTGTTGTTTGGAACTTCAACTTATATTTTTAAATCTGATGCTCTCTTTTTTGTTTCTTTTATTTCTCTTCTTGATGTGGTCTTAATTTTAATTAGTATATATACAGTTCATATAGATATAAAATTTATTGCTATTCCTTTAATTTTTTAAAGATTCATTTACTTATTCAAGGGGGGGGAGAGGGGCAGAGAGAGAGGGAGAAAGACACTTGAGCAGACTTCTGCGCTGAGTGGGGAGCCAGACATGGGGCTTATCCCAGGGTGCTGAGATCATGACCTGAGCTGAAACCAAGAGTCGGATGCTTAACTGACAGTGCCACACAGGCACCCCTCTTGTTATTCTTTTAAATATGTATTCCTGTAGATCATTTTCTTTATCAATATCTGCATGGTTTCGTCCTTCTTTGCCCCCCCCCTTTTCATTTTTATTGTTAAATGCACTGAATCAGTATTCTGCTTTGCACAATTTCAAGTATTAGTCCATCCCTTTGAGGAGTACTCTCAACTTTGGGTCATTTCCCAAGAGAAATAGGAAATTAGACTCAGAGAGAGAGAGAGAGAGCAATGACCAAGAACAGTGGGGGAAAGAAAGGGTATCCTTCAATTGGTAATCTTCAGATTTCCTTCAATTCATAGATATATGGGTTCTTCCATATGATTTCAAGGTGGTGATAGGATTGTTTTTCCCTCCTTGACATCAGTTTTTGAAGTTTATTACCTTACATTATCTCTGGTGGTTACCAATTATTAGTGATTTTTGAAAGGAGAGGATTTAAAAAAAGAACTTATTTGGGGGACATTTGTTAAGAAGTAGGGAAAGGAAAATCTGTGGGACAGTCTTAATCCCACCCCCAACTTAAAAGTCCATTACTCTCCACCCAGTGTTTATGTTTAAAAGCAGGTCACAGGAAGAGGGAAATACTTTTCAGAAGGAAAAAACCTGAATGCTTTGAGCTGGACACAATCTCAGAAATCATCTACTCAAGTAGTACTTCTCAAGTTCACAGAGCCAGTTAATGACTGAGCTGGGACTACTGAAAGGTCCTCTGATATTTTTCCCCCATATTCTTCTGTCTCACTAATGGGTAGAATTCTAGACATCAGAGAGAGAGAGAGAGTATGTGTAGTTTTTGTGCTGGTAACTTTCCTTCCCTGCCTCAAATCATACAACATACCTCTGAGACTGTTAAGGGCACTCTCGTGGCCCAGAAATTGGGGCTCTAACTACAATACTAAAAAAAAGTACACTCCGGATAAACTCCATAAAATGAGGAAAGAACACTAGGGGGACAGTGTAGGAAGCTTTTCTTTTTCCTCTTCCCTTTAGTTTCAAAAACAAAAAACAAAATAAAACTACCTTCAATCGACCAAACAAACACACCCCCCCCCAAAAAAAAAGCCACCAGAGGTATAAATCATTTTAGGGTATGAAACATTGTAAAAGTGAGGTGTTTGATTTTCTGCGATGATTTCGCCTCAGCTGTCATGACAGGTAATGAGAACTAGGAAATTATCCCTGTGAGAACTGTCACATGAGTATATGCCTTGGATTTTAACGTTGTCAGTTGGAAAATGGCTCCTAAAAACAAGCTTTATAAAGGAGGGTAGTTTAGTAGAAAATGTAAAAATGCAATATGCCTTGAATGTTATTAGTCCCCAAAGGGTCAGACCTATTTCTGATCAGTGTGACACATCTCAGAATGCACCTCACCTACTACAACGGGCCTTCCCTCTTCTGAAAGGAGAGCTATGAAGCTGTCCCCAGATTTATTGATCACTATTCACTGTCAAAACCAGAGGATTAACTATTTCCTGAGCTTCCCATAAATGCAGTTTTGTTGCTTAAAGAGATTTTTGATCTTTCTTCTATAATGAGGAACTTAGTTGATTCTGATTTGGGGACATCCAGAAATTAAACTTGACTCCCAGCTGCAAGAAAAAGACAAGAAGAAGAAGAAGAAGAAGAAGAAGAAGAAGAAGAAGAAGAAGAAGAAGAAAGAAGAAAAAAGAAGAAGAAGAAGAAGAAGAAGAAAGAAGAAAAAAGAAGAAGAAGAAGAAGAAGAGAGAAGAAAAAAGAAGAAGAAGAAGAAAGAAGAAAGAAGAAGAAGAAGAAGAAGAAGAAGAGGAGGAGGAGGAGGAGGAAGAGGAAGAAGAGGGAAAGAAGGAGAAGGAGAAGGAGAGGAAGAGGAAGAAGGAGAAGAAGGAGAAGAAGAAGAAGAAGAAGAAGAAGAAGAAGAAGAAGAAGAAGAAGAGAGAAGAAGAGAAGAAGAAGAAGAAGAAGAAGAAGAAGAAGAAGAAGAAGAAGAAGAAGAAGAAGAAGAAGAAGAAGAAGAAGAAGAAGAAGAAGAAGAAGAAGAAGAAGAAGAAGAAGAAGAAGAATACATGGGAAAGAGGACAGGCTCTGAGATACTGACTTGGGCAAGTTACTTAATTATAAGCCCCAGTTCGCCATCTGTAAAACATAGATCACAATTGTATGTATCCATAAGTTCATTACAAAGATTAACCAGGGTAATATGTGTAAAATACCTGAATTAGACTAAGTTCGCAACAAGTTTCCCGATGTTATTTTTCCCTGAAGACTGGCGTTCACATTGCTTTTTTGCTCTTGTAATTTCTCTTATATTTCTTCTAAGGACCAATCCAGCAATTTCTTACTTCTTGCTCTCGTAAAAATTAATCAAGGGAAACCTCTCTAAGGTGGAGTCAGGAGGCTACAAGGGAGGGGTCTTACCATTCCATGTCAATTATAGAAAGAATTGTCAATTATAGACCTCAACAGAATTATCAACAGGAGGGAATCATTAATAATAGGCCCCAAGGGAGAAAGATGTGCATTGTATCCCCTAAGAGAAATCATCTAGCTCTCCCAACTCAGCCAGTGAGAACTCACCATCACCCTGAACTCTTGCTTTTCTCCAACAAATTTTTGCTCAGAACAACCCCTCCCAACTTCCTCCTCCTTCTCCGTAAATAACATTTCAGAAACTGCTTCCGTTCTACTCTCAGACCCCATGTTTTGGGTAGGATTGTCCTAACTCGAGCTCCAGAGTATCTAGCCAAGCAGACCATTCCACTCCCCTAAACATGCTGATTAATTTAAGACTGGGCACACGATCCAAATTAGACCATGAGGTGAGATCCTGGGACTTTTGCTAGATCTTTTAGCAAAGCAAGAACTGCTAACCGATTAGAGTGTAAGTCTAGAGGTACCAGCAGTCACCATAGAGAAAAGCCTGCCTGAGACTGGAATCAGCACAGAGGAATGCAGAGCTGGGAGATGGAGATGGCTCTTTAATGCGATGTTTGAGTTCCTGGGTCCAGCTGTAACTGAAGACACACATGCACACTTTACAGTTTTATGAGTCAAATAAAGTCTTTTTTTTTCCCTGTTTAAGTCAGTTTGGATTGAGTTTCTGTCATTGCACTTGAAGTCCTGATAAATAATCCTGTTGTAGGAAGAAATATGAACCAGCCAGTGCAGTCCAATTGCTCTTTTGTATATTTTTTCCACATTTTCCCCCCTCTCTTCTTTTTTTTTTTTTTAAGATTTTGTTTATTTATTCATGAAAGACACAGAGAGAGGCAGAGACACAGGCAGAGGGAGAAGCAGGCTCCCTGCAAGGAGCCCGATTCGGGACTCGATCCCAACACTTCAGGATCACGCCCTGAACCAGGGGCAGATGCTCAACCACTGAGCCACCCAGGTGTCCCTCCCCCTCTCCTCTGGTACTCAGTGCTCTTGGTCTTCCTGTTTATATTCTCATGGGAAATAACCTGATAATGTTTGTCCTTGATGCTACAGAGTGAATTTGTGTTACTGTGTTATTTTTCTTAGATATTGACATTTGAAGCCTTACATTTAGTCCTACGATGAAAGACCCAAAAAAGTCCTGTTAAAGGACTTTAGCTTTAGATAAGTAGATGTGTCAAAATCAAAAGAAACATAAAACATGTATCAATCAAATAATGTGTAACTTAGTTGGATTCTATTTTTTAAAATATTGTATTTATTTGTTTAACAGAGAGAGAGAGGGTGAGCACAAGCCAGAGAGCACAAGCAAGAGGAACAGCAGAAGTAGAAGGAGAAGCAGGCTCCCTGCTGAGCACGGACCACCCCCCACCCCCCACCCCCACCACGTGGGGCTCCATCCCAGGACCCTGGGATCATGACCTGGGCCAAAGACAGACACTTAACCCACTGAGCCACCCAGGTGCCCCTCTTACTTGGATTCTAAATCAAACAAACCAGTAGTTTTTAAAATAACAATGATACAATCAGGGGAAACATTGGCTAGATATTTGTTATTCAGAAATAATTGTTAAAATATTTGTGTGTGATAATGGTAACATGGTAATTTTTAAAGAATTTCTATCTTCAGGAGATAAATATGTACATGTTTTTGGATGAAAAGATATAATATTTGAAATTTGCTTCAAAATCTTCCAGTAACCCAAAAAAAAAAAGAAATCTTCCAGTAGGAAAAGGATGAGAATAGAGGAGGTACAGATGAAACAAGATTTGAGAAAAATTAATAATGGTTGAAGCTGGGGTGATGGGTGGAGCATGAGGTTCATTATCCTATTCTAACTTTGTAAGTTTGAAAATTTCCACAAGTTTTTAAAAGTCATAAGTAGAAATGGCCAAGGCTGCTGTTTGCCTACCCGGAATCTGTGCTCTTCTTCTCCCTCATAAACAGGACGCCTGCCTATAATGGTTGAGGACACAATCCGTCTAAAAAAAAAAAAAAAAACAACTTTTTTTGAATTATTTTTTTTTCTTTCAGTCTTCTTTGCAGATGTGAATGACCTGTGAAAAGCAGAAAGCCACTGGGTGTGGCTTCCAAAAAGACCTCTTTAAAGGTGGTGGCTCAGCTGGTAAGTGAACCTGTTACCCTTTGCCTCTTTTCCAATTAGAACAAGACCTGAGGAAGGACCTGGCAGGGTTATCTTACATCCCAGGCACCCGACGGCCAGAATGCATGATGCTATGGACAGTGGCACCCGGAGATAGAAGGAATCTGGATATTTGATGACTGTGGAGCTGCCACACCAGCTCGGGGATACTTTCCCTTTTTTTTTTTTTTTTTTTTCCAACAGGAAGAATTAACCTTATTCTTTGCTTAAATTTGTATTTGCCCTTACAGAGGCTGTACACTCGACGAAAACAAGGTCCTTGTCTTTAAGCTCACCAACTCGAGTGCTTTTGGGGATTATCTGGGATGCTTTTTAAAATATCAGGGCGTGGAACCCACTTGCAGAGAGCCTGATTTCAGGGACTTGGGGTCCAGGGTAGGCACTGGCATTTGTGCAAGCTGCCCCTGGCGACCGTACCGTGCAGCCAACTTGGAGACCCACTGTTGGGCCTCGCCATTTGATTCCCGCAGCGCCGGGCCCCCGCCGGGTGGCCGTCCACACTGCAGGGCGCACTGGGGCTCCGGCCTCCGCGGCTCCGCCCACCCAGGCCCGGCCCCGCCCACCCCAGGCCCCGCCCGGGTCCCCCGTCACCTCGGCCCCGCCCACCTCAGGCCCCGCCCCGCCCGGAAGACGCCGGAACTGGAGCCTCCGCGGAGCCCGCGTTCCGGAAGCGCCGAGGTGCGCCTGCGCGGCGCCGCGTCCGGGCGGGCACTTGGAATCCGGCTCCCGGAGTGGCGGGTCGCGACCCTCGGCTTTCCAGGCGAGTCCCGGCGGCCCGCGGTCGCGCCGCGAGTGGCTCTGCCCTCGGGCCCGCGCGAGGGTGGCGCCTGGCGTCGGGGTCCGGCGGAAGGCGGGGGGCGGGCGCTCCTCCCCACCTCGCGGCCCGGCCCGGCCCGGCGCCGCGCTCTCCGGTGGGGGTTGAGGTTCCCGTGTAAAGACCGCGTCGGCGCCGTCTCGATGACGTAGGAGTGGCGCGTGTGTGCCCCGAGCCGCCGTGCTGGGTCCGGGATGCGCGGATCCCAGAAGGTCCGGCCCGGCCCGTACTGCACTCGGGCTAAAAACTGCGTTTCGCAGGACCGGCTGACATTCGGTGTCCCTGCTTTTCAAGGAGCTGGGATCCCCTGGGTATTCGCTGTCACATCTCGAACGTGAACAGGTTCGGCCTTGCTTTTTTTTTTTTTTTTTTTTTTCTCCCGTAAGCGCCTGTGTCTTTCTTCACAGGCTCGAAGTCATGGCGTCCTCCGATCTGGAGCAGCTGTGCTCGTGCATCAATGACAAGATCGGCAACATCAAGAGAATGTTGTCCCTGAGAAACTGTGGTAAGTGGAACAGGCTCCCCCCGTCCTCCCCAGTTTCCCTCCGCACCCCCGAACTAGGTCCGCAGCAGCAGCAGCTTCCACATCCTGCCTGGCCTGCGGCCGGCCTCCTTGCTGGACCCCATGGAGATTTACCTCCTTCTCACGAAAGCTCAGCTGAACACATGGCAGAGTGTTTCTTGTATCTTGCATTTCTGGGTGTTTTATTACAGGGGAGGAGTTTGCCGAAATCAGAAGACTCGGGGGACACTCTGTACTTCCCTCTCCCTCACTTCTCTTCCATATTACTTAGAAACGAGGTCTTAAGGGCACCTGACTGGCTCAGGGGTTGAGCATCTGCCTTCGTCTCAGGGCAGGATCCTGGGGTCCCGGGATCGAGTCCCACATCGGGCTCCCCGCATGGAGCCTGCTTCTCCCTCTGCCTGCGTTTCTGCCTCTCTCTGTGTCTCTCATGAATAAATAAATAAAATCTTAATAATAAAAAAAAAAAAACACTGATTTAAGAAAGAAGGAAAAAAAGGAAGGAAATGAGGTCTCGAGATTATCCATGGAGCTTTGTAGTGGCAGCATCGTAGCCAATGGGGTTTATCCCAGGCGCGACTGTTGCTAAAAGATTATCCGTGGAGATAGGTCCTAAGGACTGCTTTCCCTCAAGTGTTTCTGCAAGGTAGAGCTCTGGTCCAGGAGTTTACTTGGATACGCTTGAGTTAAAGAGGACAGTATGTGAACACTTTTCTGTATACTTTATTTCTCATTCTCTTTGTTTGTTAATAGGTCAAGAACCTATCTTGAAGACTATGTTAGATAAAATAGGAGATGAGATCATCGTAGTAAATGAACTTCTAAATAAATTGGAATCAGAGATTCAGTATCAAGAGCAAACCAACCATTCACTCAAGGTAATGTTTTTCGAGCAAAAAAAAAAAAAAAAAATGAAAGGGCAATGAATACAGACTCCTAATCACCAGGGAATTCTGAAGGATTCTTGAAATTTAAAATGTTCTTAGTTTTGTAAATCATCATTAATGGTATAAAGCGCCACTTGCGGGATCCCTGGGTGGCACAGCGGTTTGGCGCCTGCCTTTGGCCCAGGATGCGATCCTGGAGACCCGGGATCGAGTCCCGCGTCAGGCTCCTGGCATGGAGCCTGCTTCTCCCTCTGCCTGTGTCTCTGCCTCTCTCCCTCTCTCTCTCTCTCTCTCTCTCTCTCTCTCTCTGTGTGTGTCTCTCATGAATAAATAAATAAAATCTTTAAAAATAAATAAATAAATAAATAAAGTGCCACTTGCATTGTATCTTACTAGTGTAAAGGATGCCAGAGCTCCCCAAGTGTTTCTTTTTTTCTGGTAGTACCCAAAGAAATGGGACTGTACTAAAAAGGGAAGATTTCCTAAATAATTCTTGGTAAGTTAATTAGTGATCTGTTAGAGTGGTGTGGAAGGAACACCTAGGGGCAAGAAAATGGGAATCTTGCCCTGGTTCCCTTTAGCACCCTCTGCCACCCTGAGAAAGCCAGTCTACCTCTGGGGGTCTTGTCCTCATTTGGAAAAAAAATGGGTCACACTGAACTATTTCTTATTTCTATTCTCCATCTCTTTAAAAATGTAATGTCAGGGACACCTGGGTGGCTTAGGGGTTGAGCATCTGCCTTCGGCTCCGGGCGTGGTCCTGGAGTCCCAGGATCGAGTCCCACATCGGGCTCCCCGCATGGAGCCTGCTTCTCCCTCTGCCTGTGTGTCTCTCTCTCTCTTTGTCTCTCAGGAATAAATAAATAAAATCTTTAAAAAAATAAGATAAAAAAATAAAAATGTAATGTCAGGATTCTCAAGTAAAGAAAAACTTGAGTCTCGTTCACACATTTTGTTCTAAATAAGCTTTCTAATTGACTAAGCTAATGAAAGTGTCTGTGTACTTCTGGAAAATACGCAGTCTGTACATAGTTACTTCATGCTGTTAGGGCCATTGACCCATTGAGTGGGATTGAACAAGGTGGCCTCTGTGGTCCGTCTCAGCCTTATAATCCTTAGGATCTGTAAAGATTTTTCAGCTACGGGAGTGGGCATGAGTATGCCTAACCTGCTATCAGTTGAAATGAAATTGTTGGCTTTGAACATCATTCAGCTCTTTGAAAGAAAGGTGTCCTGTCAATTTAAAACAAACCAACCTACCCAAGAGTGCTTTAGTAAGAGGGTTTAGTGTGTGCTTAGAGAATGTTAAATCCAGAACTGAAGGCTTTTTAGAATTTTTTTTTTCATAGTACAATTGAGAATCAGATGACAGGAATCCAAAGGTACAGAGTATTTTACTTATTAAATTTGCACGAGGGGGTGCCTGGGTGGCTCAGCCAGTTCACCGTCTGCCTTGGCTCAGGTCATGACCCCAGGGTCCTGGGGTGGAGCCTCATGTGGGGCTCCCTGCTCAGCAGTGGGTCTGCTTTCCCCTCTTCCCCTCACCCCACTTGTGCTTTCTCTCTCACTTGGGCTCTCTCTCTCTCAAATAAAATCTTTTTTTTTTTTTTTTTTTCAAATAAAATCTTTTGAAAAATAATTTGCATGAGTTCAGAGCCTCAGGTTCTAGTGAAAGGTAAAGACAACACAGAACAAAAAGCAGTGATGATCCAGTGGAAATCTCCGTGCAGCTCAAGTATGTGCATGTCAGCAATGGCAGCTCCAAATAGCGTCTCGAATATGCACCGTGGGCACGCATCGTCACCCTGGCACCGCTGTCCAGATACACTGGGAGATGTGTGCTAAGCCAACAAAAGTAATTCACCAGAAGGACAAACATAAATCCTTTATATATTTGAAGTTAAATGTCAGCTGTCCCTGTTGTAATGTGATTATAATGGTTCTCTGAAAACCAGTAGAGAAAGCTGCTAGATTGCCATCCGAAAACAGCTCTTAGGGCAGCCCCGGTGGTGCAGCGCTTTAATGCCTCCTGCAGTCCAGGGTGTGATCCTGGAGACACAGGATCGAGTCCCACGTTGGGCTCCCCGCATGGAGCCTGCTTCTCCCTCTGCCTGTGTCTCCCCCCCCCGCCCCCCCCCCTCTGAATAAATAAAAAAATCTTTTAAAAAATGTCTAAAAACACAGGCAGGGGTGCTTGGGGGGCTCAGTCAGTTGAGCCTCTGCCCCTGCCCCCACCTGGTGCGCTCCATCTCTCTCTCTCAAGGGAACAAACCCACACAGGCAGGACAGACACTAATTTGGGAGCTTTTTTTTTTTTTTTTTAATTTTAGGAACTCTGTGAATCTCTTGAAGAGGATTATGAAGATGTGGAACATCTCAAGGAAAACATTCCTCCCCATTTACCTCAAATAACAGTCAGCCAGAACCTGTAAGTGTCTTTATAATTATTCTTGCTCTCTGCATCTAGAAAACTCTTAAAACACCTCAACTCCTGTCGTTTTTTCCTGTACTTGGGATGGTTTGAGTGATCACGTTAGTGTTTGTTCGTTTCTCTGTGTCTGCACCAGTCTTCTGGCTGTCTCTGCGGAGCTCGTCGCCCCTCTTTCCCACGGACAAGCATCTGCTAGGCTCGCTTTCCCCACTTCTCATTTCTTTCCCTCTGAGCAGTTTGTCAACCTCGGCTCCCTTAGGCCAGATAATCCTTTGTTAGGATAGTGAGGATGTTTGGTAGCACCCCCAATCTCTGCCTCCCACCTAGGTGTCATCCACACCCCCACCTCCCTTGCCCCCCCCCCACCCGTGACAATAAACAGTGTCTCCAGACATTGCCATATGTCTTCTGGTGACACATTCTCCCCTGACCCCCAAGAACCAGTGTCTTAGGGTAAAAATAAGCTGAATAAACGTCCCATCTTAAAAACAGCCAAAGGAAGAAAAAAAACTTAGCTTCACTGTCCCCCTCAAACTGGTGGCCGCTGTCTGTTCCCTGACAGTATATGTTCCTGCCTCCCCTTTCCCCAGACCCCTAAGTCCATCTCTGGGCTGCTGTTACTACCACACTTAGGGAACGGACAGAAAAATCCCCTTCAGCCCTGATCCTTCTTTTCAGGTTTTATTTCACTGTCTCTGTGTTTCTGGAATTCTGTGTTCTGTCCACCGTGGTGCTTCACTGCCCTGCGTCTCCTGTTTCTCTGCCCTCCTCCAAATATCGGGTGTGTCCTGAAGCTACGTCTGGCTCACGCTGACCTCACACCACCATCCGTGCTCTCAGATGTCCAGCTCCAGCCTTGACGTGACGCCTGCTGCTTTAATTGCTTGCTGGGAGCCTAATGCACAAGCTGTCCTCTTGAGCTCTGCACATCTAAGGCCAAACTTCTCTGTTCCATGTTACCCAGCCATCACGCCTGCCGCCTCCTGACCCCTGGCGGGAACTCGGTACCTCCGGCCTGTCCCTGTAAGGTTGTACCTTACAGACCCTTCCTTTATCAAAGAGGCAGTCATCCTGCTGGTTATGATAATCCTACCCTTGTATGTATGTTTCTATAAACAATATACTGCTTACGTTTGAAGAACTGGAAGGCAGGCAGGAGCCTAGCTGTAGGAGAACCACAGGACTGCTCATGGTTGAAGTTCTCCAGGAGAAGATTCAAGTGCCTGGCATGATCAGGGTCCCCTGCAGGTTGCCTGCAGGAGGAAGTGATGGGCAAGGTCCTGAATGAATGCCAGGAACAGGCAATCACAGGAGATCTGCCAGGATTGTGTGGGTGGGACATCAGACATCCAGCAGGAATATGGCCTGGGGAACAGTCAGAATTTCCTTCTTCTGACCTTAGTGTGGCTTATTTTCAGCTTTCAGCAGAGGTTAGAGCAGAACCTTTTTATAGGTGGAAATGATTCTTTTCAGATGATAACAGCTGAAAGGGCATGAAGGAAAAAACTCAGAAGCTTCCTTAGGACCTGGTGAAGACAAGCGAGCACAGATAAGAATCAGCCAGACTCACCAAGAAGTCTCTCTCCTCTTACCCTCATGGAAGGTTGATGGTACCATAGTGTTGGGCATCTTCATCTTGGGCGCCTACAGTGTGGCCTGCCTCACTCATAGCACCTCACTTGGGCCTGGTTGCCCTGTGCTTGGTGTTCAGCTGTCGTCTTGGGAGCTCATCTCCCTGTCTTGGGATTCCCTTCACTTGCTCCTGGGTTGGATCTACTCTTTCCTGTGTCTCATTTATTTTTTTGGAGCAGTCGAGCCAGCCATGGCTTCACTTACTGCTACCAAGGGTCCGTTCCTTCCCTGGCAGCCAAATAACCCAGAAGCTACCGCCTATTTCTAGACTTTTAGCTAGTGGGGTAGAAGCTGTATTAGGCTTCTCAACTGACTCCAAAAATTGGGTAGGACTGAATCTAAGAGTTCCATGCTCATTGCTGGCAACTAAAATGAGTCTGCAACAGGCAGGGACTGTTGGGATATATTATTCAGTGGGATAAATTAGAGAAGTATAAAATGATTATTGATTCTGTGTCCAAAATTACAGGGTCAGGAAGAGAAGCTGTTGAGAGGTTAAGATCAACTTTACACATAGTGACTTTGAGGAGCCAGTGGGATAACTGATGAAGATGTTTAGCATAGGTACTGCATACACCTGTGTTTGGGGTTTGTAAATAGAATTCTGTTACTGAGGATTTGGGGGGTTTAATTTTTCAGTGTTCTCTTCACTCTTCAGATCTTCATGAACAATAGGAGTACTGGCAGCAAAAAGTGTTGGCTGTAACATTATTATAACAATAAATCTTGTATTTGTTACTGATTATGTTCAGTTGGGAAAACTTTGTAGTGTGCTGCAAAATTCTGGTGATCACTTGTCCATCTGTTCGTGTATCTCTGTTCGTAGAGCTAATGTGTCAGACCTTGACCCTGAAGAACCAGTCAAAGTTGAGGAACCTGCACCCACAAAGAAACCCCCCAAAGAACAAAGAAGTATTAAAGAAATGCCATTTATAACTTCTGATGAATTTAATGGCATTCCAGCGTAAGTATTTAAGATAGAATTTTAACCTTTAACTCTTCAATGGTCAACATACGTGATTGTTTAAATCTTAAAGCTTGATTTTGTTCATAGCATGCTGTGTTCAGATGTTGATCTTTTCTAGAATAGTATTACATCACACTATGAAAATGCAGGAAATCTTTTGTTGAAGATGCTTAAATCATGTTTTTTATTTGGTTCTAAAACTTTTCAGTGCAAGATCTAGAGATGGGTCCGTTTATTGCAGAGTCCTCTCGAGGACTGTTTTATGATATAGATTTATCCAGTTACATTTAAAAGTAGCCTCAGTTTTGCTGTAATTTTAAGGAAAGTGCTGTATAATGTTTAAAGTTCTGTCTTTTAGTTAACCAGTACTTAAGACCCTATTTCAAATTGCAGTATTAAGTCTCTAGGTAGAGAGTAGAGATGAATACATCCAGGTACATATAGGAAAGTTGACTGATACATTGTGGTTCTGTTTAATTTTTTAGCTGTTGAGATATGTCTGGTTTTATGTGGAAGTTGGTGTCTGTATATTATTTTTATATATTTTATATATATATATGATTTTATTTATTCGTGAGAGACACAGAGAGAGGCAGAGACACAGGTAGAGGGAGAAGCAGGTTCCCTGCAGGGAGCCCGATGTGGGACTCGATCCCAGGACCCCAGGGTCACACCCTGAGCCAAAGGCAGACGCTCAACCACTGAGCCACCCAGGCATCCCAAATATATATATTTAAAGACTTATTTATTTGGAGGAGGTAGGACAGAGAGGGAGAAAGAGAACCTCAGACCAACTCCCTGCATTCACTGAGTGTGGAGCCGGATCCGGGGTTACATCTCATGACCCAGAGATCATGACCTGTGCTGAAAAAAAAGTCAAACACTAAACTGACTGAGCTACCCAGGCGCCCCTATACATTTTGTTTTGTGAAGAGTTCTACTAGCTTGGCTTGTGTATAAGCATAAACATCTTTCAAAGAAAATAATTTTGTAAAATGATTCTTTAAAAAAGTTAATCATATACTTATTTGCAGGTACATGAAATCCCGCTTAACCTATTGTCAAATTAATGATGTTGTTAAAGAAATCAACAAGGCAGTAGTTAGTAAATACAAGATTCTACACCAACCAAAAAAGTCTATGAGTTCCGTGGCCAGAAATCTTTATCACAGATTTATTGACGAAGAAACAAAGGATACCAAAGGTAAGAATGATAGCATATATATGTGTGCATGTCAGCTGTTTGGAGTATAACTAAATCATGAGAAAATCAATTCTAGAAAACTCTGAATCTAGAGGGGTCATTCTCAGCCAGGGGTGGTTTTCCCATAGGGGCACGTTTTTGCCCTCTCCGGAGACGTTTTTGGTTGTTACGGCTAGTGCTGGGGCTGCTACTGGCATCTAGAGACTACTGACGCTGCTAAAGTGTACTTGACTACAGTGCCCAAGACCGCTCCACGGAAAGAGGCAGAGAACTCCAAATATCTGTAGCTTCAAGGCTGAGGAACACTGCTTTAGAGTGTATTATGAGACTTTACCCAGTGTTTTCAGAATTAGAGTTGTAGTGGAAATAGTTTGGCTGCTAATACAGTATTCGCCGTGTGCCAGGTAGTGTACCGAGAGCTCTAGTCCTCACACCTTAGGGACACGTATGGTTACCCCCGTTTCTCAGACGAGGCAGAGAAAGCATCAGTTACTTGTCCACGGGCAGCCAGTTAGGGGACAGAACTGCTGGGGGTTTCAGTCCCCGAAGCACTAGCCCATATTTCATCTCGAAAAGTTACGTGTTCAGAAGAGACCAACAGTGAGCCAGTAATATAATAGGCAGTTTCTGAAATGCTGCAGTAAACACTGCAACTTCGGCTGAGAGAATACTGATTATTTTAGCAAGAGTACCTGTTCTCACTTTGGTTGCCTAATGATAGTAAAAATGGTCAATGACCAATGACACAATGTTACTTGTGTTTACAAACGTAACGCATCAAAGACTCATCTTGAAAGTTATCCTTATGAAAATGAACACTACTCTCTTTATTTTCAGGTCAATATTTCATAGTGGAAGCTGATATAAAAGAGTTCACAGCTTTGAAAGCCGACAAGCGGTTTCATGTGATACTGAATATCTTACGACATTGCCGGAGGCTTTCAGAGATCCGAGGGGGCGGCCTCACCAGATACGTTATAACCTGAAGCCTTATGGTCTGGCCAACTGTAGGGTATAGAGGCCACTCCTGGAGCTGCCTTATATGTAATTTCTTTATATATGATTTCTTTGGCTTTTTTTTTATAGTTTCCTATAAAAGTAAAACATTTTAGTAAATAAAGCAGATATATTTTAAAATTCACTTATCTTTCAGCACCTATTTAACCCCCTACCAGAGGAGCCTCTGTGCTAGGTATATAATGATGAATGAAATGAAAGAGATGATAAAATAACATGTAAGTAATTTGATAGTTGTCCTGGAAAATGGAGGGGGGGGGGTTGGATTGCAAGAATTTAGGATGTTTCTCTCCGCACTTAGAGGGAGTGTCTGGCTATATGTGTTTTAGTCCTTGTTCTCCAGAGGTGCAAAACCAATAGGAAATAAACACAGAGGGGCATGATGGCAGATTGGTCCATGTGATCACAGAGGCTGAGAAGTGCCCCAACCTGCCGTCTGCAAGCTGGAGACCCAGGAAAGCCCATGGGTAATTCAGTCCTAGTCTGAAGGCCCGAGAACCAGGGAAGATGAGATGTGACGGCTCCAGCAGTGAGGCAGGAGGAAACAAAGTGAGTTCTTCCCTCCACTTTTGATTGTATTCAGGTCACTCACAGATTGGATGATGCCCACCTGTACTGGGGACAGCAGTCTGCTGAGTCCAAACACCCCCACAGATGCGTCCAGAAATAAGGTGTAATGTGGCACCCCATGGCCAGTCAGGCAGGTTGACACGGAAAGCTGACCATCACCGTCTGTGCTCTCTGCTGGGCAGGTCGATCCTTGTAGCAGAGGGAAAAATCCTGTCCTAGGCCTGGTGGCCTGGTTCCTACTGTCACTGTGATAACTGTGTGTTATAGGCACGACGTAGTGTTATCCTTTCTTCCTAATTTAAATGTAGGTGTGTTTAATATTTCATGTCTTTCTACATATGAAAACAATGGCATTATCCCTTTACTTTGCTGTTTTAAGTCTTGCTTGATTTTTCTCTGTAAGAAAAAAAAAACACTTTATCTGCTTGAACTATTTCTTCCTAAAACTCATAGTGAACAGCTGTGGCAATAAATGTGTCTGATTCTTGTAGAATGGGTACCGAGGTGAGCAATTAGTCCCTAATCATTAGCATGTAATTTGTTACATTAATCTGGGCTTACATTGGTAGACTTGTGTTCATCAAAGAGTAATAAAGACAGTTTTCAAGCAAAATGACAGGCTCGTTCTTATTTTTGAAAATAACATTTTTAAAAATCTAATTTTGGATGCATCTTGAGGTCTTGGGGCTCTGCCCTCAGATGCAGCCCTTGTCCTTTGCCCTCCGTCTTCTCTCTGGTAGCTTACAGCCTCAAGCTCCTTTCCTCTGCAGTCTGTGGACCCCACAGCATGGCTCTCTCCAGAACTTTGGGAGAACTGTCCCTTCTGATGGCTCTGCTGCTGCAGGGCATGGATTCTGGCTGGCTGTCACCAGCTGGGTGCCAACTGAGCCTGGGGCCTGGCTTCATACCTCCTAACCCTACGAGCCCATGAGCCTGGGAGCCCAGGAGGCTTCTATACTGAGATACTAATTTTTACCTGTGAAGTTTTTCATCTGTTCCTGAAAGGTTCTGGGTTGGTTCATTTTTAAGTTGGCTATTCATAGATAAAATGTTTTTTTGTAGGTAACATAGTCTAGTTGAAAGTGTTTATGGTACATCACAGCCACTGTCCTTTTTGACCTCTCCTTAGGATGCTGTGTCCCCTTTAACATTTCCATAACTGTACGGTATCCCCTCAGCTCCTTTTGGCTTCATTAGGTTTGTATGTCTAGATGTGGATCTTGTCTTCCTTGCTAAGACAAAGAGGTAGATATAATCTTCCATGAAGAGAATCTAGCTGTCACTCCTTGTAGCAGATTGTGTATTACAGAGATGGAAGGGTCCATTACCCACCCCCCTCCCGCCGCCCCAACATACTCCTTCAATGTGGTATCAACACTTCCAGGAGACAAGAACCTTGTTCCCTCCCTTTGCCTCTGGGTGTATCCTTGTAGCCTCAGCCAGTAAGATGGAGAGGAAATGCCGCTGCATGATTTCCAAGCTAGCTATTAAAGACAATGTGAGTTCCATCTGTTTCTTTCTTGGGATGCTTGTCTTTGGAACCTTGTCACCATGTTGGGAGAAAGCCCAGGTTACATGGAGAGACTGCAATAACTGCCAGCACCAGCAGTCATGGGAACAAATGATTCCAGCCGTCAACATTCAGGTATTCTTGCTGAGGTCCCAGGCATCAAGGAGCCAAGACAAGCTGCCCCCACTGTGCTCTGACTGAATTCAGGACTCACAGAAATCATAAAAAGTAAGTGATTCTAGTGGTTTAAAGATACTGTTTTTGCAGTTTGTTGTACAGCAAGTGAGAATGGGAACACGACTCAAACCTAGCCTCACCAACAGTAGAACATACGTGTGCCCCCTGGTGTGACACAGTAGCAAGTAGGACCACCTATGAAGCATGATCGTCAAAAACATTAAATAAGAACCTGATGAAGACGGGCTTTATCATCTAGTTTATAGGAAACACGGGATAGACGAGCTAAATGCCATCATGAAGAAATAATCTAACATTCAGATATAAATAATCTGATCTCTTAAAAACAAGGCAATAAAATGGAGGCGATCCCGTTCCTGCTTAGGAAGGCCTAAGAGCCTAACCAAGTGTAAACCATGACCTAGGGCACTTGGTGGCTCAGACAAGCTGAGTGTCTGATTCTTGGTTTTGGCTCAGGTCACGATCTCAGGGTTGTGAGATCCAGCCCTGCACTGGGCTCCACACCCAGCAGAGTCTGCTTGAGATTCTCTCCCTCTGCCCCTTCCCCCACTAGTGCACTTTTTCTCAAATTAATAAAAACAAGCAAACCATGAATCTTGGCTGGCATTTCACATCTCTATTCATCCATTAATGGGCACTTGGGCTGCTTCCACATCTTGGTGTTGTAAATAGCACAGTAAATACAGAGTGCTTGTATCTTTTTGAATTAGTGTTTTTATTTCCTTTGGGTAGATACCCAGTAGTGGAATTACTAGATCACATGGTATGGCTGTGTTTTGTTTTAAGATTTTATTTACTCATGAGAGACACAGAGAGAGGCAGAGACACAGGCAGAGGGAGAAGCAGGCTCCCTGCAGGAAGCCCGATGTGGGACTCGATCCTGGGACCCTGGGATCACGCCCTGAACGGGAGGCAGGCGCTAAACCGCTGAGCCCCCCGGGATCCCCAGTGTGGCTATGTTTAATTGAGGACCCTCCACGCTGTTTTCCACAGCAGCTGTACCCATTTACAGTCCCACCCACAGTGCACAAGTGTTCCTATTTCTCCACATCATCACCAACACTTCTTGTCTTTTTTTAGTCTAGCCATTCAGGTGTTGGCGATACCTCATTGTGGTTTTGATTTGCATTTCCATGATGATTCGATGTGTCTGAAAACATGAGTTTCTTAAATTACGCTGGATGTAAATACTGTGGTTATATACACAAAGCGATGTATATGGCATCTGACACGTGGAGTAATGATATATGTGTATAATCTTGGTATCTGAAAAATGTGTCACTTTCAATAAACCCTGTTTTCAAATAAGTGTGGGCAGGACACACCCTCTGTCCCTCTTAATGGGGACAGATTTTCATTTCTAATGCAGACTTAAATTAATCATCATGAGCCCACTTGCTGCCTTTTCTCTTAAACAAATGTGCAGTTTCAGGCTAATACTTCTAAGTCTAGGATCAATGCCCCAACTCAAAGAGTGCAGGTAATTAAATTTTTCTTTCTGAAGGGTCAGCATGACAAATGTGAGCTATTTCTAATTATAAACATTTTCTTGCTAGAACGATTGTAGGCTGGGGCTCAGCTGCATATAAAAACTTACAACTTGTGACTCAGAAATCCAGTTATTTCTTGGGAATACTCTCTTTGACTTTAAAAAAAGTAATTCAGCAACGTAGTGCATTGGAAAGAAAACCGGAGCATCAGAAATCTGGATTCCAGTCCTACTCCTTCTTGGTTCTACCTTTAAAAATTGGACCCTGGGCAGCCCAGGTGACTCAGCGGTTTAGCACCGACTTCGGCCCAGGGCCTGATCCTGGAGACCCGGGATCTAGTGCCGCCTGCTTCTCCCTCTGCCTGTGTCTCTGCCTCTCTCTCTCTCTCTCTCTCTCTCTCTCATGAATAAATAAAATCTTTAAAAAAATTGGACCCCTTTTCACTCTGTATCAACCACCCTGGTCTCAAATGGAGTCATCTCTCCCCTGGATGAATTCAGAGCTTCCTAACTGGTCTCTGTGTTTGTCCATCCCTCCCTGCTGTCTATTCTCCAGTGAACCAAAGTTAGAGTAGGTTACTGCCCCTCAGAAACCTTCTCTGGCTGCCCATAAGTTTCAGTGTTGCTCAAACTGGAGCCAAGACTATATATCCGATTACAAAGTAGAAATAATTTATTATAAACACACCCTTTCCTGGAGTCTTGAAAAGCTGTGAATTAGGCAGCCAGGAGGTTACATCATTTTTTAAATCGCGATTAAATGTACAAATGGAAAAATGCACAGATCTTAAGAAGATAGATCAGACGAGATCGGGTGCATTCAGGGTGGTCATGAAATGGGCAAAAGACATGAAGAGAAATCTCACAGAGGAAGACAGACATGGCCAACATGCACATGAGAAAATGCTCTGCATCACTTGCCATCAGGGAAATACAAATCAAAACCACAATGAGATACCACCTCACACCAGTGAGAATGGGGCAAATTAACAAGGCAGGAAACAACAAATGTTGGAGAGGATGCGGAGAAAAGGGAACCCTCATACACTGTTGGTGGGAATGTGAACTGGTGCAGCCACTCTGGAAAACTGTGTGGAGGTTCCTCAAACAGTTAAAAATAGACCTGCCCTACGACCCAGCAATTGCACTGTTGGGGATTTACCCCAAAGATACAGATGCAATGAAACGCTGGGACACCTGCACCCCGATGTTTAAGGAACAATGTCCACAATAGCCAAACTGTGGAAGGAGCCTCGGTGTCCACCGAAAGATGAATGGATAAAGAAGATGTGGTCTATGTATACAATGGAATATTCCTCAGCCATTAGAAATGACAAATACCCACCATGTGCTTCGATGTGGATGGAACTGGAGGGTATTATGCTGAGTGAAGTAAGTCAATCAGAGAAGGACAAACATTATATGTTCTCATTCATTTCGGGAATATAAATAATAGTGAAAGGGAATAGAAGGGAAGGGAGAAGAAATGTGTGAGAAATATCAGAAAGGGAGACAGAACATGAAGACTCCTAACTCTGGGAAACGAACTAGGGGTGGTAGAAGGGGAGGAGGCAGGCGGTGGGGGTGAATGGGTGACGGGCATTGAGGGGGGCACTTGACGGGATGAGCACTGGGTGTTATTCTGTATGTTGGTAAATTAAACACCAATAAAAAATAAATTTATTATTAAAAAAAAGATCAATGAGTATTAACCAGTGTGTATACCTGTGTAACCCACACCTTGTATCCTTTTTATCCTTAAACTTTTTGTTTTGATACGATTATAGGTTCACATCCAGCTATAAGAGTGACCGAGACCCTTCGCCCTTTACTCTCCGCCCCCATGGTAACGACTTGCTTGGCTATAGTACAAGGTCACAACCAGGGTGTTGACCTTGATACAGTCGACACAAACATTTCTACCACCACAGAGATCCCTCACGCCTGCCCTTTAGGGCCACACCTGCTTCTCTCCCAGCACTACCTCTCCTTACCCATGATGACCGCCCATCCATTTGACATTTCTATAATTTCATCATTTCAAGAATGTCACAGGAAGGAAAGATATAGTGTAAACCTTTTTGAGATTAGCTTTCCCCCCGCGTGGTATAATTCTTCGGAAACTCACACAGGTTGTTGTACGTGTCAACAGTTTGCTCCTTTTTATTGTTGAGTAGTTCTCCATTGGCATGGGCCATGTGGCGTTAATCATTCCACCGGCGTTAATCATTCCACCAGTTGGAATAGCTCTGCATAGTTCCTGTTTGTGAATGAATTAAGCTGCTACACACATGCAAGTACACTTTTTTTGTGTGAACATGAATCTTTGTGTATTTGGGAGCACTGTTCCCAGGAGGGCGATCCTGGGTCCCATGGCAGGTGCATACTGACTCGTGTTTTTGTTGTTTTTTTTTTAACCTGTCAGATTGCATCCCAGAGTGACTACACCATTTTATGTTTTCCTCTGAGCACTGCTTTCACTGCGTGCCACACATTTTGATAAGTTATATTTTCATTTTCCTCCCTTCAAAATATTTTAAAAGTTCTCAAGACTCCCTTTTTATCCGTGTGTCACTTAGAAGTGTGTTGTTTGATCGCCACACATTTTAGGATTTTCCAGCTACCTGTCTGTTATCAACTTTTTTTTTTTTTTTTTTTTTTTGTTATCAACTTTGAGTTTAATTCCATGTTGGCCAGAGAGCACACTAGGTGTGGCTTCTACTTTATATTTGCTAAGGTGTGATTTATGGCCTTGGTTGTGGTCTATCTTGGTGAATATTCCGTGTGGGTTGGAGAAGAACGTGCAATCTGCCATGGTTTGATGAAGTATCCTCTGGGTGTCAGTTAAATCCTGGTGAAAGGTGATGCTGTTTAGCTCAGCCGTGTCCCTACTGCTTCTCTGCCTGCTGCGTGGGCCACCTGCTGACGGAGTAACGTCTCCAGCCATGGCTGTGGCCTTGTCTGCTCCTCGGTACAGGCTCATTGGTTTCTGCCTCATGTACTTTGATGCTCTTTCAGACACACACACATTAAAGATGGTTTCTGTCTTCTTGGAGAACTGCCCTCTTTATCATTAAAACCCTTCTGTTTCCCTGATAATTTTTCTTGTTCTGAGGTTGAAGTCGTCTGAAACTAAGATAGCTACTCTAGATCTGTTCTGATTCACGTTAACAAGGTAGGTCTTAATCCCTTTACTTTTAATCTCTCTGTCTTTTTTTTTTTTTTTTAAGATTTTATTTATTTATTTGAGAGAGACAGACACAGAGCAAGAGCCAGGAGGGGAGAGAGAAGCAGGCTCTGCCCCAGGACCCCAGGATCATGACCTGAGCTGAAGGCAGACACTTAACCACGGAGCCATCCAGGCATCCTCTGTGTCTTTATATCTAAGTGAGTTTCTTGTAAACAAGATATGGTTGGATCCTTTTTTCTTTGCTTTGCTTTTTTCTTTTCCTTTCTAATTCTGTCACTCTCTGCCCTTAACTGGTGTATGTAGCCAATTCACATTTACATCGGTTGTTGAACGGGGCACCCATGTGGCTCAGTGGGTTAAGCGTCTTCCTTTGGCTCCGGTCATGACCCTGGGGTCCTGGGATCGAGTCCCACGTCAGGCTCATCACTCATCAGGGCGTCTGTGTCTCCGTCTCCCTTTGCCACTCCCCCTGCTTGTGCACGCATATGTGCTCTGTCTCTGTCTCTCTCTCTGTTAAATAAATAACATATTTAAATAAATAAAGTGAATGTTGGTATATCTGGATCAATATCTGTCCTATTTGCTACCATTTTCTATTTGCTGCATTTGCTCTTGACATCTTTGTTTTTAATTCTTTCTCTGGTTTTAACTGTTTTATATGATTCTATTTTCTCTCCTCTCTTAGTGTATAAATTATACTTCTTTTAAAAATAGTTATACTGGTTGCACTAGAACTTGTATTATACACTTAGAGTTAGTGGAATTCCCCTTTCAAGCAACACAGTAGGTGTCTGCAGCTAGAGCAGCTACCTTATGAGTGAATATTCCCAGTTTTCCCTCCTGCCTCTTCTAGCATTGCTGTTGGCCATGTCATTCATTTGCCACATCATCATCATAAGCTGCAACTGAGCTTGCAGGTCTGAAATGTGTGGTGTGTGTGTGTGTGGTTGGGAGAGACGGTCTTGTGGGAATGAGCCCTTCACCCGTGGACTCTGATGCCCTCTCCGGGTAGATGGTGCCAGAATTCAATTAATGGCAGGCCACCCAGCCGGTATCCCAGAGAATCCCTTGGTGTGGGGAAAGCCCTTCACACCTCTGGTGACCGGGGGTGTCAGCGGGGAGGCACCGCGGTAATGGTGAGGAGGACACAGAGGGGACAGAATGGCGCAGCGAGGGAGAGACGGGCTTGCCCTCAGTGGGAAGCACAGATCCGCGCAAGCTCCCGCTTCACGCTCCTTTCCTTCTGCAGCTGGCTGCCCACCCGCGTGCGTGTCCACGTGTTCACCCTCCCGCTCGGGTCAGAGCTGCTTACCCCACAGGCCCTGCTGCTGCCCCGCGGGGAGGCCAACAGTGCTGGAGGGACCCCCCCCCCGCCGCGACTTAGCAGGACTGGATGTCTACACTGTCTCTCCCCTACGGTGGGCAGCCGCTGCGGCTACCCCGGGCCGGGCCATGCCCGGATCAGCAGGTGTGCGAGTGGGCCGGGTGCATGGCTGGGGGGCTTCTCCCTCCGTGCTTCCTGCCTTTTCAGAGTCTCACCCTTTTGCTTCCCAAAGTCCTCTGCCTGGCACCCCAAACCAGCAAGACGGCAGCTCTCTACCTGGGCTTTCATTTACCTGCCCACAGCGAGGGGATGACCGCCCTACGGGAACTCCCATCTGACACGGAGGTGCCCGGTGCAGTTCCCGTTTTTTGAGGGGCATGTAGTCCCGCCTGCTTTGGGCCACCACCCAGACCTTCCAAATAGCTAGTTTTTAAGGTATTTTGAGTGGACTTCACAGTCATCCATGGGAGGGTCAGTCCGTTTCCCTGCTCTGTCGTGACTGGGACCAGGACCCTGGATGCTGTCTTCGGATTTCTTGAGGAGTTCAGCAAGGCGGACTTTTATTTATTTATCTTTTAAAGGAATCTCTACGCCCAATGTGGGGCTCAAACAACCCTGAGATTGAGAGTCCTGTGCTCTGTGACTGAGCCAGCTGGCGCCCCAAGGTAGCCTTTTAGGGTGTAGGCATCACCCTTTATGTCCCTGATCGCTGGTAACAAGAAGCTTCATGTCTGCTCCATGTTCTGTAGGGTCCACAAATATTTTCCTACTGAGAGTAGAGGATGATGGGAACTAGGGTGTTCTGTTTTATACATCTGTATTTGAGGTTTAGGGTCTTCAAGCAGGACACTTACAGACCTGGATGGAACTCGGGCGTGTTTCCAGAGCTTGGGTGAATATTGAGGGAAGCGCACTTGTGTTTACACTTTTATCACTGAAGCTCATCACTGAGGAAAGTACCTCTGCTGAGCCTCTCTTCCTCTCAGGTCCTTTGTGTTAGCAGCAGCGGCTACTGGGATTAATGAACTGGCAGCAGTGATTCACTTCCGGTCATCCTTCCCAAGTTAGAGGCCAGGAGCGACCGTACAATCCCCGGCTCCCCAAACTGAAACACCCCAGCCTTGCTGTTCGCGTGGGCTGGCCCCGGTGGGTGGTTCTCTCCTGTTCTGAGGGTCTCCTGGGAGGGGGTTGGACTCGCAGATGCTCACAAACACCTCTGCCATTTGCGGGTTAGGGCTGACTTCTGTCTCAGGGGAGGGGGGAGAAGGGCACTTGCTCCTTTCTCCTCCCTGACCAGCTCTGAGTCAGACGGGGCTCTGGGCCCTGGTGGCCGCCGTGGCTCCTGCTCTGGAGCCCAGGCACCTCGTGACATCCCTGAACAGCACTGTTCTATCCCCGCAGGCCGGGAATTCATGGGCCACACGTGATTTTCTGCTCATGGACGCCCCTGGGGCCGGGATACAACAACTGGAACAATCTTGCTTTTATAGGATTTGTCTGCACCGTTTAAGAGGCTGGGCCCCAAGAACTCTGATGAGCTGTAAGGGCTTATTTTATAAAGGGTTAAACCTCATGCTGTGTTAATAGGACTTCCCTACGTGACTATAATTTAGGTGGTGAAACGTCCGTCCCCTGCTGTAAGGGATCACACAGATCGTTTATAAGGATAGAAAGAAACTGGCCCAGATTTTTAGCTACTAATTTCTTTTCCTAATCAGACTGGACCTCCTCTTTGGCTTTTTTGGGGTCGTCTTGCTTCTCTATCCTTTGGCACACCCTGTATCTACTCCTAACCCAGCCCTATTTCTGCCCCTCCCCACCGCATGTGATCTGAACCCTTTGTCTCCCTCGTGCCCCTCTCAGCCGTTACGGCTTCTGGAGAAGACTCTGGCAGAGAATCCAGACAGGGGCCCTCCATCTCTTTTCCACTCTGACAGGATGGATCTGTTTACCTACTTGACAAGTATTTATTGAGCGTCAACTTTGACTCAGGTATGTTAGGGGCTATGGATTCGTGATGTAAAAGGTATACCAGGTTTTGCTTCCATGAAGCTTATATAAAAATACCAGTGTGATGAATGCTCTGACCCCGCGTACAGGATATTGTAGGGACACCTGGAAGCACTTGACACCAATGTATAGGGATAAAGGAAGGCTTCCTGGAGGAAGCAATATGTATGCCAAGGCCTGAGGATGATTAGGAGAAAAGGGACGGTCTCTAACATCCCCAGTTACAACACAGAGAATCCAAGTTATCTGCAGCCTTCAAGTTTACCCTATGCCCACCCTTTCTCTCCTGCCTAGGAGAACACAGAGAATGCAAGGTGAGCAGTAGAGTCATTGGAGGGATGAATATGAATCTGCTCTAACTTTTTAAAAGGCTAAATCATAAATTATTTGTAAATTGCTAAGAGTTCAGGTATGTTGGTCAGTGCACTTGGAAATGGTTTAATGTGCCAGGCGCCATGCCTTACACATAGCAGTTCATTAGGAAAACAAGAAAAGTCATTAGAAGATGCATCCCCTCCGCAAAGGCCACCACCTTTCAGAGAGGGGATCCATTCTTCCAGTCTTATTTCTTCCTGGCTACATCTTATTAAAAATATAGAAAGAGTCTTGTGCGTATAACTGATGCTCATTATTTAGTAGATCATGAACATTTTCCCATGGCATTCAATGCCATTCTCCAACATAATTTAAATAACTGCGTACTTTCTCATGTGATGTATTTAATTAGTCCCTGATTGCTAGGCATTTGGGGTGCTTCCAAATTTTCATAAATAATATTGTATCTCAAAAAAGTCTGTAGGCTATGTAGCTAAATCTTTCCAGCTTTGGAGATTCCTCCTCTCCTTAAGGTGAATTTGAGATTGGTTAGGTGATGCAACTAAAGAGAGAGTTTGAGCAAAATGTGGTTGTGAAGGTAGCCTGAGTGGGAAGAAGCAGGATGAATTTTTTTGTAAATCTAGGTAAGTTTTTCAATTTATATTTTCATAAGTTTATTGTTTATTGGTATTAATTTACCAAGGTTCTGTAGAACTTTGAGACATAAAATGAAAAGTCATGAATATTAGATTTAACTATACAACTGAAATCCTAATGTGTTCTCAGAATGTTTACCATCACAACACAGAAGAGGGTAATGAGAGGGAATTACTTTCATAATTTGTAATGGAATTTGGTAGAAAACTAACCCTTCATGTAATTTCAAGGGGAGGTAGAGTTCCATCTCAGGTTAGTTATTTAAACATTTTAAGCTACATAAGCTTCTTGCTGCTTTCCTTATTCTCATGCTCTCAGTGATATTAGGAGTTTATAGATGCTGGAGGATCCTCAGTTGAGTCCTAGGAGTTTATGAATTCTTTGTAATGATGATGAAAAACAGCTGAAGTATTATTCCCAAGAGGTTTGTGCTACCTTGAGGTCATTAGTAGTTTGATAAAAGATGATTTCTTGGGATCCCTGGGTGGCACAGCGGTTTAGCGCCTGCCTTTGGCCCAGGGCGCGATCCTGGAGACCTGGGATCGAATCCCACGCCGGGCTCCCTGCATGGAGCCTGCTTCTCCCTCTGCCTGTCTCTCTCTCTCTCTCTCTCTCTCTCTCTCTCTGTGACTATCATAAATAAATAAATAAAAATTTTTTAAAAAAAGATTATTTCTTGCACAGATTTGTTTGCACAGATTTGTTTGCATCTTGCACAGATGTTTGGTCATCTAGCAGGGTCCACTGGGAATCCCCATGCTACAGGCACCCTTAATCTCGAGAGAGGTGCTGACCCTTTCCTAATTCCATCTAAGTCCAGCTTTTCTTGCCAGAGTTAACGCTGGCCTAGAAGAGATCACCCCCGCCCTCGCACCACCCCCCACCGCTTTCCTCCACGGCCTGAGTTTGGGGATTTGTCACTCGCTCTGTGTCACCCGTGAGGGTGACCCTCCCCGTGTGCAGTTCAGCACTCAGCTGAAGGCTGCCTCCCTGACCCAGGCTGGGTCAAACTGCTGGGAGCGGTTTGCATTCCGATGGGCCACATTCTCGCTGGCTCATGTCGTCCACTCCCGGGGGGCCAGGGGCGGCTGCAGGTGGCCGAGGACCATCCTGGGGTCATCCTGGGGTGGAGGGGATGCAGGACCATGTGCAGGCTGAGGCTCCAAGTCCCTGGCACATGCTTCACTGTCCCAGCAGATGTCACTTACAAAACACAAGCTTAAAGAAGAAATTAGTAAGAATTTCAAGATGCTGATGAGGCAGGGGCGTTAATCCCAAGCGTTAGGCCTTTCTGAGGAGAGACCAGGGTCTGTGAGACAGTCGCCATCACACAGCATCCACGGGGCTGGCCCTGATCCTCAGTTTGCCCACGCGGAAGACAGTGACCCCGAGAGCTAGGCGACCAGCCAAACGTCCTGCGGCGGGGGTCTGAACTTGGGCAGGACCCCCGGGGTTCCGCTCTCAGCCTGGATGCTGGCCCACCCCTGTGTACAGCCTGGTTCCGCGCTCTGCGAGGTTGAACCACAGGCACGAAGGCATTTCCTTGTGCTTTGCCTCATCTCAACCACGTGGGTGGTGAGTGTAAGTCCCTGCAGTGCCAGGGCTTTCAAGGCTCCTGCTGGGGTCCCCTCCTCAGAGTCGGTGACATGCATAGTACAATGGCCTGTTCCACACACCACAGTGCTCACTAGAGTACCTTCTCCCTGTACATGTGTGTTCGTGCACATGTAATAGGTACTTGTAGAAACAATTCATATATTTAAAAACGTGTAATGGTTTTTAAAATATTAAGGGCCATTTTAGAAAAAAACATCATGTCTGTCTTGCTCTCTAGTGGCCATGAGGATGTAGGAGGCGCCACCAGGTGGAGCAGTGGCCCTGCAGGCAGCAGCCACAGGACTAGGGCCAGACCACTACCATTCATAGCTGGCGGGGAACACACGGGGCCCTGGAGTCCAGGTAGGTGGTGACAAGGAAGGGGCTGACTCCAGAGAAGGTGACAGCACTCGCCCGACTACAGGGACAGGTCTCCAGTGAGTTCCAGTTCACGGTTGCCCTAGGGCAAGGCAGGCTCCGTTGTTAAAGGGAAGCCCCAGATCCAGATATTCATGTAAAAGTCACTAGTTTGTAAGTGCACGTAATTAACCCTTTAAAAAGATTTTGCAGGACACCTGGGTGGCTCAGTGGTTGAGTGTCTGCCTTCAGCCCAGGTCGTGACCCTGGGGTCCCCGGATTGAATCCCCCATCAGGCTCCCTGCATGGAGCCTGCTTCTCCCTCTGCCTGTGTCTCTGCCTCTCTCTCTCTGTGTGTCTCAGGAATAAATACATTTTAAATATCTTTTTTAAAAAAGGCAATTTCATCACTACCAGCTATTGTTCTCTCTAGAAAGTTATGAAATATCCTTATGTGCTAATAAGTTTTGGAGTTTCATTTCACTTTTTAAAAAAGATTTCACTTATTTATTTGACAGAGAGAGATCGAGCCAGAGCACACAAGCAGAGGGAACATCCGGCAGAGGCAGAGGAAGAAGTAGACTCTCCGCTGAGCAGGGAGCCCGATTCAGGACTCGATCCCAGGACCCCAGGATCCCAACCTGAGCCCAAGGCAGATGCTCAACCACTAAGCCACCCAGGTGCCCCTATTTCACTTTTAATTGTACTGTCTTTGTAAGTCAGGTTTCCTGAGATATAAATTTAAGACCTTAGTAAGTTAAGGTGTGTATTTCTTTGAATTTTAACAGATGTGTGCCACCTTCACCATGACCAAGACATGAAACATCCCTCCCACCCAAAAGGTTTCCTCCCGCCCCTTTGCAGGCAATTCCCAGCCCCCACATGCCTCTGACCTACTGTCTGCTCCAAAGGTCTCGTCTTGTCCACAATGTCACATAAACAGGGTCGTATATTCTGTGGCCTTCTAATTGCTGAGTGGTTTTCCCGCTTGCTTTTTGAGACAAGTGATTTCTCAGTGGCAACATTAACTTTGAGATTTTGAGTGGCAACATTAACTTTGCAACAGGAAATTGCAGTTGCTGTTAGAAACACGGATCTTATGACCACTTTCAGAGGTGTATCAATGTGATCACGTGAAGTGTCCCTGAATTCAGCAGCACCTATGTATGTACCTGGTTCATTGACATGAGAGCTCATGTGGAACGAAGCCAGTACCTTCCTTCTGGTGGGGAAGGTGGAGGTGAGGGGACTGGTGCTAACCTACCCCTCCCACTCCCGGCCCACACAGAGAACCACACATATAGACGTTACCATGCCATGCCTGCGGCTCATGTGTGATCGGTGCTGCTGCTAGAAGAGCAAGACCAAGGGCAGTTGAGTTTGCAGAGAAAATGAATGTTTCCGGGGCACTTTCGTGCATGAGTTGATTGGACTCCTGTCATCCAAGTGACTCAGGAGGCAACAGTTTGGTGAAAGAGGGGAGAGAAATCATTCCCGACAGGGTGCACAGCACGTGCAAAGGGCCTGAGACATTGTGCTGCATCATGCAAGGTCGGCATTGTTGGGCCGGTGGAATCAAGGGGGGATCGGCGGGATCAAGGGGGATCAGGAGGCACCAACAAAATGGCAGCGGACCCCCCCACCTTGGGGCCCCCACCTCAGAACTTTCCCACCACCAGCAATCCGCCCAAGGACACATCATCAGGGGAGCCCGGACCTATGCAGGAAACCTGAACCACACCTTACCCAGACCCCATATAAGGGCATAAGCAGTTATTGCCCCAGGCCGATTCCACCAGTAACCTGCCCTAGTACCTATCTCTGGATAGAGACACCCAACCCCTCCCCCCTCCCCCTTGGAAAGCCCGCTTGCACTCCCCTGGGCACGGCTTCCCCAGCCTCACTCCCTTGCGGGGGCCATGTGACCTTGCCCCAGAGCACATCCCATTAAAAGCCGGTTTCGACCCACCTTTGCCCTGCCTCCCTATTTCATTTCGCTACCGATTGGATTAAATCTGACATTTGGTGCCAAAACCCGGGAGGAGATGGAGGCCCCATGCTGGTGGGGAGCCTCTCTCCTCTCACCACCAGTACCTTAACTGAACCCAGCACCTGGAGACACTGGGTAAGTTCCCCGATTCCGTGCCCCTGTCCGGGTGGTCCTGCCTGAAGTTGTGGCTGCACCAGGACACCTCCGCCGGGTGGCTCTCTGCCTGTCCCTGAGGATCAGGAGACGTCCTCATCCTCATGGTGACCTCTGTTTCTGTCCGTGACCCTGAGGTGCAGACGGGGATGCTTGTTTTCAGTCTCTGGGTTACCCAGCAGGAATCATGGGAACTGCCCAATCCAAATTTATCCTGAAACTCCATTGGGTTGTCTACTGGCCAATTTCAAAACTCTGGGCCTTTCCCAGGACCTGAATAGGCGTCGCCTCATTCATTACTGTGCGGTGGCCTGGCCCCAGTATCGCCTAGATAACCAGCCTCCATGGCCCCCTGCGAGTACTTTTGACTACCAAATTCTCATGGACCTGGACAATCCCCAGACTCCAGGGCAAGTGGACCAAGGTCCCACACGTGCAGGCTTTCTGGGACCTCTGCTGTCCCTCCTCCCTCTGCTCCCAGTGCTCTACCACTCAGGTCCTTTTGGTGCGGGCGCCGCTCCCTCCCCCACCTTCCACTATTCCCTCAGCTCCAAAGGCCCCCAAATCCTTTCCCCCTTCCCCTCTCTTGGAATCCCCTGAGACCTTGGCCCGTCCACCTACTAGGGGAATGCCAGCCCTCCCGCCCCCTCCGGAATCCCCTGCCCCCTCTCCTTCTCCTCTTGCCTCCCAACCACATACCCCTTTACCTGTTTCTGACCCCCAACCTTCACCCCCTACCTCCCCTCTGATCTCCACACGCACCAGATCCCACAAGGTCTCCTCCTCCCCTGACCTGGCCCGCCCCCTGCAAGAGGTGGCAAGAGCTGAAGGAATTGTTCAGGTCCATGCTCCTTTCTCGCTCCAGGACCTTTCCCAAATTGAAAAACGGCTGGGCTCTTACTCTGCTAACCCGGGAAACTATACCAAGGAATTCCAATATTTGGCCCAGGCATAGGACATGACTTGGCATGATTTGCATGTTGTCCAGACCACCACCCTCACCCCGGGCGGGGGGGGGAAGTATTCAGGCTGCTGCTGCCCGAGCACACGCCGACCAGAGCCATTAGGCCGATGCTGCTCTGCGGTCAGTCCTCAGGAGGTTCCTGCCATGGATCCCGGACGGGCTTACCAGGCTGGCCAGGAGGGCCGCCGACGCTGTGACCGCATGTCCGCTGTCTCATCGCTGGCACACGGGCGGCCTCCAGCAGGGCCGTCTACTATGACAAACTCCGGCAAGTCGTTCAGAACCCAGGTGAAAAGCCTGCAGTTTTCCTTCATAGGCTCACTGAGGCCTTAACTCAGTACACTCGCCTAGACCCTGCCTCCCCGGCCGGGGCTACTGTCTTGACGACCCATTTTATCTCTTGTCCTCCCCCAATATCCATAAAACTTAAAGACGGCTGAGGAGGGTCCTCAAGCTCCCATTCCTGACCTGATGAATATGGCATTTAAGGTCTTTAACACTCAAGAGGAAGCAGCTCGACTTAGGAGGTGGGCTAAACTCCAGCAGAAGGTCCAACTCCAAACCCGACCCTTGGTGGCAGCCCTGTGGCCCGCGGGCCCCAGGAGCCCACAGAAAGGGGGAACCAATCGCACCCCGCCTGGGGCTTGCTTCAGATGCGGCACTGAGGGATGCTGGGCCCGTCAACGTCCCAATCCCAAGGAGCCAACGCGGCCATGTCCTCAATGTCGAATGATGGGCCACTGGAAATCCACCGTCTAGGAGGATCCTCGGCGCCTCCACGCGGAGGAAATCCTGAGCCGGGAAGTCCAGCCTTCCAACTACTCAGATTGGACAATGACTGACGGGGCCCCCTCGGACACCCGGACACCCCCTCACGCAGGCTGAGCCCAGGGTCTTGCTCCAGGTAGCAGGTAAGTCCATCTCTTTCCTGATGGACACGGGGGCCACCTACTCTGTTCTGCCTTCCTACTCAGGGGCCAGCTTCCCCTCCAGTAGCAGTGATGGGAATCGATGGCACCTCCTCTGTTCCACGGACTGCCCCCTTCTCCCTTGCAGCCTAGATGGGTTCCTCTTCTCACAGTCCTTCCTGCCCAGCTCCTCTCCTCGGCCGGGGTATCCTACACAAACTCAAGGCCACCATTCGTCCTTCTCCCTCACCCACTGTCTCTGCTCACCTCATCTTACCCTTAATTTCTCCTGATCCCTCTCCACCACCCCATCGCCCTCTATCCGTTAACCCCCAAGTCTGGGACACCTCTAAACCAATTGTGGCCACTCACCACCCCCCAGTAAAATCCAGTTAAAAGATCAAACCTGCTTTCCTTCTCGTCCCCAATTGCCCATTTCAGAAACTCACTGACGGGGACTTAAACCTATTAATTATAGACCGACTTCACCAGCAGGGCCTCCTTATCCCCATCAGCTCCCCATGCAACACCCCCATTCTTCCTGTCAGGAAACCTTCTGGAGCCTATCACCTGGTACAAGATTTAAGACTCCTTAACAAGGCTGTTATCCCTCTCCACCCGGTGGTGCCCAACCCATATACCCTACTTTCAAATGTTCCCTCCACCACTACTCCTCAGTCTTAGACCTCAAAGATGCCTTCTTTTTTGTTCCTCTACACCCAGATTCATACTTTCTCTTCACCTTCACATGGGGAGAGCCCAACATACATACCTCAGGACAACTGGCCTGGATGGTCCTGCCTCAGGGATTCAGGGATAGCCCCCACCTCTTTGGTCAGGTCCTTTCTAGGGATCTCTAACAATGCTCTTTCCAGCATAGCACACTCCTCCAATATGTCGATGACCTGCTCCTTTGTAGCCCCTCCCTACCTTCTTCACAGGAAGACACTGCTCTCCTCCTTAACTTCCTTGACTCTAAAGGGTACTGGGTTACTCCCTCCAGAGTGCAACTTTGCACCCCCACGGTTACCTATCTGGGTATATCCTTAACCCCTACCTCTAAAACACTCACTGGAGACTGCATCTGGGATCTCCGCACCCCAGGATCTCCACCACCCCACCCCCGCCGTAGCGCCCACGGCATTCTCTCTTTCTTGGGTCTTGTGGGTTTCTTCCGACACTGGATTCCTGACTTCGCTCTCCTGGCATGACCCCTCTTTACGGCAGCCAAACAAACCCCACAGGGACCATTGACAGACCCCTCCACCGTAAAACATCTTTATTCCAAACTATGAGACTGCCTTACTTCGGGGCCCATTTTAGCTCTTCCAGACCCCTCAAAACCTTTCTACTTATTTACTGATGAGCGTTCCGGCTTGGCCACCGGCCTCCCGGTACAGCCAATGGGACCAACGTACTGGACACTGGCATATCTCTCTAAACAGCTAATGTCACTGCTCAGGTTGGCAACCATGTCTCAGAGCCCTGGCTGCGGCTGCCTCCCTTAAACTCACTCTGGGTCGGCCCCTCACCATTTTCTCCTCTCACCGCCTGGGAGATCTACTGAGCCAGAAACCTATTTCTCATCTGGCCCCTTCTAGACTCCAATTTTATCATCTTCTCTTCACCGAAAATCCTGACATCTATTTATTAACTTCTCCTCGTCTAAATCCTGCTATCTTCCTCCCTACCCCCTCTACTAACCCAGAGCCCTCCCATTCCTGCCCTCAACTCCTGGAAGAGCGGACTCCTCCACATCCGGGACTTTCCGATCAACCCCTCCCTAACCCTGACCGAATCCTCTCTGTGGATGGTAGTTCTCTCATCGGCCCAGACGGCCAGAGACACGGGGCATGGGGCATACGCCCTCGCTGTTGTTACCCTAGACGCCATCCTAGAGGCAGTTCCCCTCCCCCTCCGGACAAGCTGTCAGAAGAACTTAGAGCTCTCACCACAGCTCTCCACCTGTCCAAGGGGCAACAAGTTACCACATACACTGACTCCAAATACGCCTCCCTCATCACACACACACACATTCTGTCCTCTGGCAAGAGCGAGGGTGTCTTACCACCAAGGGAACCCCATAATCAATGGGCCCCTCATTTCAAAACTACTAGAGGTCCTCAGCCTTCCCACTGAAGTAGCCATTGTCCACTGTCGTGGACACCAACTCTCCAAGGACCTGGTGTCCCAAAGCAACAACAAAGCCGAGTCCACTGCCCAAGCCACTGCCTTAGGCTCCTCACCAGCTCCCCTCCTCTTCCTCAACACACCACATTCCCCCTCTTACACAGACGAAGAAACTCAGACACTCAAAAAGATGGGAGGAATGGCCGGGGGAAAAGGCTGGATCTTCATTCAAAAGAAACTTGCTCTTCCAAACCATTTAGCTCCCATGATCATTTCAGACATACATCAATCCCTGCACATTGGTCCTAAGGCCTTACACCAGTTCCTAGAACCCCTTTTCCACTATCCACATCTCCAAAAGGTAATCGGAGAGGTGCATCAGTCTTGCAAAACCTGCCCCACTGTAAACGCTCAAGGGGGAATTCAGAGGCCGGGACCCAATCACCAGCTCCATGGCCACCAACCTGGCGAGGACTGGCAGCTTGACTTTTCCCACATGCCACACCATAAATCCCTCGCTGCCTATTAACCTTAATGGACACCTTTACAGGGTGGATAGAGGCTTTCCCCACCGCTCGGGAGACGGCGGATGTTGTGGCCACCATACTCATCGAACACATCATTCCGAGATTCGGCCTCCCGTGGTCCCTACAATCTGAAAATGGCCCGGCTTTAATCTCCAGCACCACCCCATCGCCCTCTATCCGTTAACCCCCAAGTCTGGAACACCTCTAAACCAATTGTGGCCGCTCACCACCGCCCTCCATCTGTCGCTAGGAACTCCCTGACCCCGTAAGGGTGTGGGGTCGGATCCTGATATTGCTCACTGATTTTCTGGAATAAAGAACTTGAATCCGCAGTGCTGCTGGATTGTTCTTTCCTGCATAAACGACTTCCTTTTGTGATGTTTCCCTCCTACACTGGTAGGAAGAGCAATTTACAGAATGTTACATGTCTGGTTTTTGTGACAGAAAAATGAATGGCTGCTCTAATTTCAGCAGGCCAGGAAGAGAAGACTGCGGAAGGTTCCCTCTGGCGAAACAGCTGGATCCCTTGCTGAGCACCTTTGCGGGATAATTAGGGTGAGTTACATAAAATGCAATTTGGACTGAGCTGCCTTCCTGCAAAGGTAACTCACACTTTCTGCCTCCTCTGAGCCTCCACAATGAAGCTGAATAGAGAACTGGAAATTAGCCGATGATAAAAAAAAAGCTTCCTGCCATTTTTTAATTAACACAGGATTAAGTGAATGAACAAAACTCCCCCATTAGAGTCCTCTGAATGGGAAGGCTCTCCTCCCGCAGCCTTTGATGAGCTCCCAGACTTAAGGGGTGGCTTTGTGCTCAGTTAGGCCAAAGCGAATAATGAAGTAGTTAGAGGCTTTGTTTTGGGGTCTGACATTTAAACAGACCTTGCAGGTGCAGAAGAATCTCTAGAAGAACAATAGCAGGCACCCCAGGAGTCTCTCCAATTGTCAAAGAGATACCATAGCAACATCCCCAGAGACTGTGTGGGTGCAGCCCCTGCTGATGTGCAGGCCCCCCCAAATCCTTGGTAAGGTACAGGCCCCTCCACAGCCTGTGCTGAGGTGCAGCGCCCCCTCTCCCCACGGCCCGTGCTGATGTGCAGACACACACCCTCCTCCCGCTATGCTAAGGTGCAGGCCCCCCTGCAGCCCATGCTGATGTGCAAGCCCCCCCCAGGGCCCTTGCTAAGGTGCAGGACCCCGGTGGCCCGAGCTGACTTGCAGGACGCCCCTTGGCTCGTGCTGACCGCAGGCTCCCCTACAGCCCATGCTGACATGCAGATCCCCCTGTGGCCCTTGCTAAGGTCTAGCCGCACCCCCCGCCCCCCGCCCCCCGCCCCGCGGCCCTTGCTAAAGTGCAGGCTCCCCCCCCCCCCCTGCCCCGGGGGCGCTGAAGCATTTAACATGGCTCAGCCTCCCTGGCCAGCCCTCAGGTAACCCGGTGTATTTAGTCACACACCTTGTGTGCTGGGCCACCCCCAGCAGCTTCTAACTGGAATGTGAGGCTAAGAACAGGACGTGGAGCCGAGTGCACTCATGGGCGTGGGGCGGGACGTGCCTGCACATACGCCACCGCGGCCGCAGGAATGAACCTGAGAACCAAAAGGCCCTGCTTAGCCTAGAGAGCTCGCTGGTCTCCATGGTCTCCGTGGATGGATCCAGAACAGCTGGAGCTGGAAGGGGCCGGAGTTCTGAGCAGTTCGGATTCTCTCTGCAGGCAGAGCAACACTGAGAGTCTTTTTCAACGGAATGACTTGGTGTTGCTGAGAGCAGCTGAGGTCTTTGCGCGCAGTTGTCTGGGCACCTGCTGCCTCCTGTGCCCCGAGGCTCCTGAATGTTCTCTACCTGCTGAAGTAACAGGGCTGCAGCCTGAGGAGGGAGGGGCCAGCGGAAGGCCTGCAGGTGGGAAGGCCGCCCACGGCCACCCACTGCTGCCCTGTGCAAGGCCCTGGTGTCTGCTGGACGCCTCAGCTCCTCAGTCCTTCGTGGTGACCCTTTGACTGTTTGAGGAACAATTTCAACCGCTTTCTTTCACTCGACACATGCTTATTGTGCACCTACTACGCTCGGGCCACAGGACTAGTCCATGGAAATAAAACGTCCACCCAAACAGATGTGGTCCTGATGCTCAGGGTGGGATGTGCCCATCAGTCACACGGCACGGGAGGGGGGAGAGCCAACGGGAAGGAGAGCTGGGTGGCTCTTGAGAGGGCGGACAGTGGGCCCGAGAAGGCCTCCTCCAGGAGCCCAACTCAGCGGAGAGCCCACGGCTGAGTGAGAAATAACCAAATGAGGTGGGAAGGCGCGTTCTAGGCAGTTGGAAGGAAGCATGTGCAAAAGGTCCTGTGACAACAGTTGGTGTGATGTGAGTAAATGAGTTATAGCCAATCTATTACATAGGGGTTTGTTTTTAAGATCTTATTTATTTATTCATGAGAAACACAGAGACAAATGCAGAGGGAGAAGCAGGCTCCCTGCAGGGGCCCCAATGTGGGACTCGATCCCAGGACCCTGGGGTCACGCCCTGAGCCGAAGGCAGACCCTCAACCACTGAGCCCCCGTCCCTGTTATATAATGTTCTTAACTGAAAAGAAGAGAGACCAATTCTGACCAATTTTTTAAAATATATTTTATTTATTCATTTGAGAGTGAAAGAGAGAGAGAGATCACAAGCGGGGTGGGGGTAAGGAAAGGGAGAAGCAGACCCTCACTGAGCAGGAGCCCAATGTGGGGGATCATGACCTGAGCCAATACTTAACTGACTGAGCCACCAGGTGCCCCAATTCTGACCAATTTTTGCTGAAAAAGAATTTTTTTTAATTTTTTTTATTTATTTATGATAGTCACAGAGAGAGAGAGAGAGAGAGAGAGAGGCAGAGACACAGGCAGAGGGAGAAGCAGGCTCCATGCACCGGGAGCCCGACATGGGATTCGATCCCGGGTCTCCAGGATCGCGCCCTGGGCCAAAGGCAGGCGCTAAACCGCTGCGCCACCCAGGGATCCCTGAAAAAGAATTTATTAAAGGCTTGAGTAGTTTACAGAAAGTCCCAGAATACTACACAAGCAGGTCCAGTAGCAAGGTCCAAACTGATTCCCTGGAGCTGGTTCTATAAATACACCCCCTTACATTGGTGTCACTGGTCCCATCACTGCTGGACACTGGACATTGTTGTACCCGCTGGAGACAACATAGCTACTCCCGTTGCTGCCACCCTCATGAGAATGGATTTCTGCTTCTCTGTCACTGGTTGCTGAGCAATAGACACTGTGGTTAAAGGCAGAGCCTTGTTGACATGTCTGCGTCCTAGCTCCACAGGCTTGGAAGGCAGACAATGAGGTGCACAGCATCGAGTGCTGCCCATTACGAGGAAGTCCCCTCTGCATTGACCCTAAAGCCTGTTATGTCATTCCACTGGTACCTGCATAACACACAGAGTGTTCCGGAAACTCAGGCTCTCTAGGAAGCTCCCCATAGGTTGATGGAGGGGTGTTGTGGCAGATGTAGGCACATGGGAACGCGAGCTTCCTGGAGATGATGATGTGTGATTGAGGGTGTCTGTTCGAATACACTGTGGTGTGTGGCAGTTATTGCTGCATAACAAACTACACCAAAACATGGCTTGAAACAACAGGCATTTCTGGTCTCACATCGTTGTTGAGGGCCAGGAATGTGGGAGCAGCGCAGGTGGCTGGTTCTGGCTCAGGATCTTGCAAAGCTCTCATCAAGATGTCCACTGGGACTGCAGCCGTCCAGAAGCTTAACTGGGGCTGGAGGACCCACTTCCATGATGGCTCCTCACAGGGCTGAGGGCAAGAAATTTCAGTTCCTCCCTTGCCGGTGGCAGGAGGCCTCTGTTGCTTGTCATGTGGGCCTCTCCACAGGCTGCGTGAGGCTCTTCATTATGTGGCAGGTGGCTTGTTCTAGAACGGCTGATGCGAGAGGAAACGAGGCACGACCACAATGTGTTTGATAACCTAGCTTCAGGAGTCACATAGCAGCCCTTCAGGGGCTGTACCCTGGGTTACGGGGACTGTGTTCATCTGTTCTGATAGAAACAGCCTTGGGAACACCAGCCATAATTACTGTCTCCCTTGAGTCAGCGAGCCTCATTTTCCAATCCCTAGCTGTGGTTTATATCAACCAAGTACCTGGCTAAGAAGGTGCGACAATAGGAATCACTATCTCTTCATCTTTCAATATATCAATAGATTTTCAGTTGTTCCAGGGGTGCCGTATTGGTCTTGCTTTACAGCTTGGGGAGGAGGAGAGGGCTCCGGGGCTTCCTCTCACTTCCTTCTGCCATCACAGCCCCTCTTCCTCAGATCAGGAAGCCCTTGTGGAACCTGCCCACCGTAGAGGTGATTTACTCTAACCCTACCCTCAGGAATGGGGAAGTCCCTGTGATCAGTATTAGGGTCCCACTAGGGCTACCAGGGGATGGACCCAGGGCGAAGCTCACCCATCATCTGACCATCCCACATTCCTTCTGTGATTGATAACTCACTCTACTGTTTGGGACCCTAGAAATAACATTAACACAGAACCTGTGTCTGATAATCTCCAAGCAGCTAGAGAATGACCATCCCCCAAAGTCCATGTGCCCTAGTAAGTCACCGGAGTTTCCTTTAAATAAGACTAAAAGGAAACCCCTAAAGTGTGTACTTTGTTGGTCTGTGGAAGCTTTCCCTTACAATGCTCCTTCCTTCAGTGTACTCTAGGTCTGTGAATTACCTAAGTTTGGGATGAGGAGCTACAGTAGACATTGTGTCCACCCATATCTTCTCGGACCCTTTTTACAATCTTTGTGTGCCCCTCCCCTGGTTTCTGGGTTCTTCTGCTACTAATGTCCTATACCTGCAACTGTCTTCAGACACTTGCCCTTCAACTATCAAGCTGCTCTAGCCACATGCACAGAGGGCTGGAGTGCTAGGAAGCTTTGACCTGCTCCCTCAAGGGACTTCCAGTCAGTGACTGATTGTAGCAAGAGTGTGAAAGCCCAGCTTCCTGCCTGAGCTGGGATGAACTCTGAGAGAATTTAAACCCAGACATTCCCTGTGGGATCAGGCACCTTGTTTTGTCTTATTTTCCTTGCCTATCATGCTTCCTTCCTCTCCTTACCAGTTTCTCCTGTGAGCATTTCCTTAGCGAATAACTTGCATAAAAATCCTCACTCAGGATCTGCTTCCAAAGAACTTGACCTAAGACAGGAGCCGTAACTATTGTGGTGACTCAGGGTCTCTGTGCATAAGAGTTAGATTTTGTTTGTTTGTTCTACTGACCAATAAGGAACTAAGTAGACTGGCCAAGTTCTAAGTTGCTCATAGTCAATGAGCATTGCCAAAGATCCCCATAAGTGAGACTATTCTATTATTTGGTGCCATACCCTATTGAGCAACTACCTCCACTTTATCTCTCGGACTTAAACACTGTTCCTAGTTTTTGTCTACCCTGGGATTCCAGTATGGTCATGAAAATCAGGAAAGTCATTTCCATTTTAGGTTCTCCCCCCAGCAACCTCTGCCTATAGAGAATGGGACCTACCATTACTTTTGAGGATGATGGCAATACTCCACCAATGTGATTCTTAGGAATTTGGTTAAGAGAGTATATTTTGGGTTCTCATAAGGCATATAGAAGATGGGTGAGTGGGATGCTTGTGATAAATCCACTTCAACATTCCTATATCCCCCAAGGCATTGGATCATTCTATCATTACTATTCAAAGTGTGTGAGGACCAAGAATACTGGCATCACCTACCTGGGATCTTGTTAGAAATTCAGAATCTTGGCCTCTATCCCAGACCTACTGAATTAGAATTTAACAAGACCTCCATGCTATTCATATGCACAGTAAAGCTTGAGAGGCACTAACCTACAGTTTTGCCAGCAAATTTCTGGCATCGCAGTACCTTGCAGTTAGGCCACCCCTGAGCCCAGGTATCAGTCAACTAATTGAAAGCACAACTAAAAATCACTTCCAGATGCTCAGCCTGGAATATTGAATTCAGAGTTTCTAGTGCGCACAAATAGCAATAAATTTGGCCTGATCTAAAATTAAGTTTCTCTTTCCTTGGTCTAGACCCATATTCTGTGAGTTTTTTAAAGTTAGCACTGGCAATATCTTGCATATCTTTCAGTGTGTACTTCTCTTCCCTGGGTTTGTCTTTGTAGTTACATCTCAGGCTGTGCTGATACTGGAAACTGGTCTAGTCAAAAGCCTAGAAAGAAATAGAGGTGGCTGAGCTAAATCATGAGGATAATGGACTCACTTGGCAAGTTACCCATTATATTTAGGGTTCCTCAGGCAAGGTGGACATAATCTCATCAGAAGGGAGAGGAAAGGCTCCTTCTGCTGGGTTCAGATGTTTCTGAATCCAGAATGCTTTCGGATCTTCCTATTCCATCCCCTTCCTCCCTGATCCACTGTTTCCAGACTGATGCCCAAACTTTTACATAAGGACGAATGAGGCTGTGAGTTAAACTCATGCTGGAGCCATAGCATAGCCCATAGCCACTGCCGTGTGACCTGATGTCTACCACTGAGAGATGAGGAAAAACCAGCTTTTGGGCTTTAGGGGTGTGTGTTCTTGTTCCTAAGAGAGAACTGAAGGGAAAGATGGCTTCATTTCTTTCAGAAATATTATTCTAGGTTGTTGCCTGGCACTACTGCCCCAATCCTCCTGTGAGCTTGAGCGTGCAGACATCACGGAGAGAGATGCTAGAGACCCGGGCCTCCAAGACATTGCTGAGTCTTTGAATCCACTAACTCTGGAGGGCTGTTTTACTTCTGTACTTCCTTTTACGTGAAATGACATCTTTTATAAGCTTTTTAGCCTATTCTAGTGGGATGTATGTTACTTATGACTGGAATATGGGCAGAGAGGACAAGCCTGCTCATTAATGCCAGATTCCACGGCTGTTAAGCAACAGATGCAGGATTTAAGTTGGTCTGAAGGCCAAGCCCATGTTCTGGGGCTGTGGCCCTGCATGTAGAAGGAACACTTAGGATTTTACAAGTACTGTCTTGGTAGTTCTAGGACAGAGGATGGCAAGAGCCTGATAGTAAATATTGTAGGTTTTGTGGGCCAGAAGGTCTCTGCTCAATTCTGCCATTGTAGCAAAAATAGCCGTAGAGAAAATGTGAATGAGTGAGTGTGGCTGTGCTCCAATTAAAACTTTATTTACCAAAACAGGTCATGGGCTTCTGGGGTTGTAGTTTGTTGCCCCTCTTCTAGAGTAAAAGATTGACAAAAGAAGTTCTGGAATTAGATTAGATCCCGAGTTTTATTTTTATTTTATTATTTTTTAAAAGATTTTATTTATTTATTTGAGAGAGAGAGCCTGAGTGGGGATGGGGTGGTGGGGAGTGCAGAGGGAGGAGAAGCAGACTCCCTGCTGAGGGGGGAGCCCTATGTGGGGCTCTATCCCAGGACCCCAGGACCATGTCCCGAGCTGACGACAGATGCCCAGCCCACTGTTCCACCCAGGTGACCCTAGATCCCATGTTTTAATTACAAGTGTTTCTTTTTTTTTTTTTTTTTTTTTATTTATGATAGGCACACAGTGAGAGAGACAGGCAGAGACACAGGCAGAGGAAGAAGCAGGCTCCGTGCACCAGGAGCCCGACGTGGGATTCGATCCTGGGTCTCCAGGATCACGCCCTGGGCCAAAGGCAGGCACTAAACCGCTGCGCCACCCAGGGATCCCTACAAGTGTTTCTATATGAAATATCGACTGAGTCAGACTTAAGTATCAGTGTCAAAATGTGAAATTTCAACACACAGTCAAGTCCCACGTTGCATTTTGGAAAGATTTTTATCTATGTCCTTCAATGGCAGCATCTGGGTTGATTTCTATAAATACTGTGTAAGAATGGTTCCCAAATCAAGGGTTATGAACAAGTGCACTGAGGTATCTGCAAAGACAGCCATGGGAGGCTGACTGGATGTGTACCTGCCTCAGATTCTGGGAGGTGAGGCTGCTTCCTCCCGGAGCCCCTCGATCAGGGTGCTGACAGATACTCTCCATCTAGGAGCATTTATTTCGAGCGGAGGGTGGGGGTTAAGGATGGGGATACCTCTCTTGTCTTTTCCGCAGAGAATGTCCCACTTATCCTAGACAACCACAACTGTACACTTGGTCCACAGCAATTATCGGCAAATTAAATGCTCTATGGGAGCTTGAAAGGTTTGTGATCTACGGGAAGAGGCGCATTTCCTGCCCTCTTTAAAGAGCTTGTGATAGTAATCGAAATGTGCAACAATGAGGATCTCGATTGAGTGTTGGCCAGAAATGAGGGAAGAAAGGTGAGATGGGAGACCTCTGAAGCACTGAGGAACAGAACATAGTGATGTTGCAAGGTAACAAGACATGAGACCTGCTGTTGTCTTCCGCATGGTGGACATCCTCAGGGGAGGCGTATTTTAAGATTGATTCTCCAGAGTGCATTTACTATTTCAACTTAGAGTAATATCATCAAGAGCACTCAAAAACAAGCGCTGCTTTTCTACATGCCATGAAGCAGGGGAGCTCTGGCCTCCGCCAGGTTAGCGCCTCCATGCCTGGCCCGTGCTTCACAGCCTGGGGAGCACTGGAGGGCCCAGCGCCTGGCCCAGCACTCATCTCTGAGCTGGTCATCTCAGCTACCCCTGTGGAGGGCAGCCCCCTGGGCCTGCGGGCCTGAGCAGAGGTGACCCAAGGCACAGGGAAGTCAAGCTGAACTCCCTGCTCCCTGCAATGCTGGGTCAGGTCCCTATGATGCAGGTTAATTCTGGCCACTAGAACCCACATGAGATGGTCGGGGGAGAGGCCGCAGAGCCAATGGTGACAAGTGTCTCATCTCACAGGATGCTCTCTGAAGGCTGCCCTGGAAGACGAGATTTCAAAAGACAAAACAATTAGCCGTGCGTCACAGGTGTTGAGTACGCAAAGCCACGGCCCAGGAGCAGCCACAAAGCCGAGGCCCGGGCCGGGAGAACAGAGCAGCTGCTTTCAAAGGAGATTCTCAGACAGAAAGTCATAACTTATTCATGATTCATAAACACACACAGGCATTCAAGTCCCTTAAACACCGTGTGCCACTTCACTCCAATTAACAGCAAAGTGGTGCCATTTGCAACCCGAATTGTGCCAGATACTGGTGTAGACACAGAGCTCCTGCAAGGAGCAGCGAGCTGTCCGGCCAGCACTGCGGTGACCAACACCAACACAGGAAACACTGGCTTCCTGGGCCACAGGGAGGATACTCTGGCCATTTCTGGATTCTTATTCATTTATAGTAATAAATAAATGTCTTCTTTTTTTTTTTAGATTTATTTATTTGAGAGAGAGAAAGAGAAGTGTATAGGGGGAGGGTCAGAGGGAGAGAATCATCAAACGGACTCCTCACTGAGTGGGGAGCCCGAGGTGGGGCTTGACTTCATGACCCTGAGATCATGACCTGAGCTGAACCCAAGAGTCAGACACTCGACTGACTGAGTCCCCCAGGTGCTCCAGGAATGAACCAGAAAGTCTTAGTATCTGAGCTTTACTTGATAGCTAAGAGGAGGTACAGCACATGCTGGAAGTAGCAAACCCGTTAAGGAAGGCGAAGAAGTAACAAGTTCGTTACCTCACAAATGGATGTCTGGTCTGAGCAGAATAAAGAGCTGGCTGTCACCATAACCTTTTACCGGAGCCTAAGTGGCTTGGATTCAATAGTCCATACAGCTGTAGGATTCTAATGAAACAGAGCACCCACGCTGAAACCTAGACCCTTCCAAATGGGTCCTTACTGGCAAGACTCTTGCAAGCCCCTGTGGAGACAGCATACCTCAAATACTTCTAGGGAGAAGCTTGGAGACAACCACACTTACCGATTGGAATCATGTGGCTGGAAGGCCCTTTTAGAGATCACTTAGGGTTCAGTGACCCCTAAGCAGGGCTGGTGTATCCCCATCCCTCTCCCATGCCCTATTCTCCTCCTCACGTTTGGAAATATTTGGAGGTTGGGTTTTCATAATAACTGGGGGTGGGGGCTTCTGTAACTGAGAGCCCAGGGGCTCAGGAGCAATGAACATCTGACCGCACATGAGCAATTCACCCTGAGGAGAATCATCCCAACTGGAAAGTCAGTGGTACTGTGGAAAATACTAATTTAGACCAGTTGCAACATTTTACAAATGAGAAAGCTGAGGCTCCAGGATATGAAGTCTTTTGCCCAAGATTATCCACATTAGTCCTGGAGCTGGGGCTAGAACCAGGATTCCTGACTCCTCCTTCAGAGTAACCCTCCTTATGTTTCCAGAGACCCCTTTTCATAAAATTAAAGTTAGGAGTGCTCAGGAAGGAGTCTGGCCTGCAAAGTTGAGTGCTAGTGATGCAGAAACTGCTTTATCACCAGGAGGAGGACAGGCAGTCACTCCAGGCCACCTGGGCTAGGCATTGAGCTGGCTACACACCCCAGCGGCAGAAACATCGGCCCTTCTTTGGGGGAGAACTTGCTAGGCTCCATCCTAATGGACAGTACATAAACCATCTGGTTCACTCCCACTAGACAATTGATATTTGACTTTTTAAGTACATTCTCATTAAAGCACACACAGGGGAGGCCTGGGTGGCTCAGCAGTTGAGCATCTGCCCCTGGTTCAGGGTGTGACCCTGGGGTCCCAGGATCGAGTCCTGCGTCGGGCTCCCTGCATGGAGCCTGCTTCTCCCTCTGCCTGTGTCTCTGCCTCTCTGTGTGTGTCTCTCATGGATAAATAAATAAAATCTTTAAAAAATAAAAAAATAAAACACACAGGCAAAAACAAGGAAATGATATGTAGACGTGGGATGGGGTCAGTTTTTCAGATGAACTGGAGAAGGAAAGTTACTTACAGAGCCTACAGTTATTTTGTTGATCACTCCAGCTTGAAATGCTTGAAATGCTGGGCCTGCCCTGGATCCCCTGTACTTCCAAGGCATGTAACACGTTCTGTGGCTCGCATATGCTAATTTATGCACATGTTGTTGCTCTTGCTGTTACCGTGCAAGCTCCTCAGGTGCAGGGACTGTTAGTCACCATGGGCTCTCACGGTGCCCCACACAGTTAAGCACACAGCAGTTTTTTCATAAATGCTTGTGCAAGCGAGTGCAGGCGCACTGACAACAGCCCTGTCTTTTTTCTCAGGCTGCGGTTGCGCCAAGTCACTCGAAGGCATGGGGATCACTTCATTCTCTTCTCAACCTTTAAGGTATCAGATAAATCTGAGCTCCGATGGCTGGAGCTTGAATCCTGCCCACTGCACTTACAGGGTGACCCTGACACAGCAACGTAACCTCTTTGAGCATCGCGGTCCCCATCTGTACAGTGAGCGTAATACTAGAATTTACCTCCTGAGGTTGGGATATGCGTGTTTTCCAACACAAACAACGAATTATCCGGGACACCAACTGGGTACACAACCATTTGATTCAATCCTGACTGTAACCACAACAGATTCAGGAGTTTAGCCCCAGAAGATTGCATTCACCTCACACACTGGTTGTAATAAGTCCCAGGCCACCTGTTCTTTTGACCAAATGGCTACAAATCAGGGGACCTCACAATCCCAACCTCCAGTTAGATCACTTGCTATCAGACAAATTACTTATGTTTACGGGCTTATTATAAAGGACGCAACTCCTGAACAGTGAATGGATGAGAGCCTGGGGCAGGTATAGGGAAGGGAAGTGGAGCTCCTTTGCCCTCCCTGGATGCACCTCCCTTACAGAACCTTGACGTGTTCACCAAACTGGAAGCTCTCCCCATCTCCTTGTTCAGTAGTTTTCATGGAGCTGTCCAACCACTTCCTCTCCACCGCCCCCCTATGCTTTTCAGAGGTTCAGTGGGAGGGGCTGAAAGTTCCCACTCTCCAATCACTGGGTCTTTCTGGGGACCAGCCTCACCTGGAGGTGATCTGGCCCATCCCCCAAGTTACCTCCTTAGCATAAACTGATGTGCAATGAAAGGGGCTCATTACAAATGATAAAAGACACTAATATCCCTCAGAAAATTCTAGAGCTTTAGCTGCTCAATGCCAGGAACTGCGGCTAAAGCCAAATATGTTTCTTAATTAGCCACAGTGATACTTAATGTAGTGCCTGGGTTGTCATAAGCCCTCAGTAAATGTTAAGTCATTGCCACCAACATCGGCAGGACCAAGCCTACTGTCTTGCAATTGGGCAGGTTTGCTGGGATGTAGACTGAAGATATATATTGTAGTTTCTAGTTAAAACAGGAAAGAGGTCAGGAAAATACAAGTGTCCGTACACTGAGATTTGACATCCAGAACCTGTTCATTCCAAACAGAATGCCTCTGCCTACAAGGCCATACTCAGGGCAAAAGACCAGATGGTGGCTTGGTTGGTGGCATCTGGCAGAGTGCTGGAAGGATCACACGCAAGTACCCCAAGTATTAAACACAACTCAGAAATAACAAATTGAAAAATATTTGCCTCCAAGATGAAAAATAAAATATGATTTGATGGTGAATGTTGACAATGCCAACCAATCCATGTTAATTTTCACAGGCTCCTGGGTCCTTGGCTTGATAGAAATTATTTTCAGGCAGGCTAGGATTTTAATTAAAACGGAAAAATACTCGCTGCACTCTCTCAGGTGATCATTATCAACAAGGCGATCATAGGGTTGAAAGGAGCTGGTGAGGATTTGCAGGTGATTGGAATAACTTTGCATGGAACTTTCCATGCTGGTAGGAGTCCTTAGAAATTATTTTGTTTAAAACCATTATTTTACAAGAAAGGAAACTGAAGTCTAGGGAGGTGTCATGACTTGCCCACATCCTACACAGTCAGTTAGTGACAGAGCTCAGCCCTGCCAGCCTCCATCCAGGCCCTCCCCTCACTTACATGATTTTAAGAAACCTTGTCTAAATCAGCGTTGGTAATGAGTGGGAAATATCAGAAAGGGAGACAGAACATGAGAGACTCCTAACTCTGGGAAACGAACTAGGGGTGGTGGAAGGGGAGGTGGGCGAGGGGTGGGGGTGACTGGGTGACGGGCACTGAGGTGGGCCCTTGACGGGATGAGCACTGGGTGTTATTCTGTATGTTGACATATTGAACACCAATAAAAAATAAATTTATTATTTTAAAAAAAAGGAAAAAAATAAAATAAAATAAATCAGAGTTGGTTCCTTCCATCTCAGTTCCTTTCTATTTCCAGTCTTAAAAGGAGAGATTTTTCAAATGCAGAGAATGTTTGATATGCTCATTATATTTCTGGAGCTTTCTTGTGCCTTGAACATTTCTGTATAATAAAATGTTCTTCCATCATAGGAAATAATGGCCCTTTTTTCCTCCCCGAGTCCTCTCTGGTGCAGTATTCTGGAGAGATGTTTACCTAGGAAGGTAGATATTCTCCTCACTAGAGGACACGTCAGGTTTCCACATTCTGTCAGACCTGCTGGGGCCTCTAAGCCAGAACCTCTGGTCTGTGAGTGTCCTTCCTCCCGCTGCAGGACACACTGGGCTGGTGACCCTGGTGTCAGACTGGCTCTGCTCTGCCAGGTAGTTCATGTCATGCCCGTGGGCCTCAGTTTCCCCCTTTGTAAAAACAGAGTTGGGCAGGCTGAAGGCCAAGCCCCATTCTAGCCTCACAACGGTCGTCCTGCATTCACTTTTTTTTAGAAGGCAGGTTCTGCTCCTGTAAACTGACCAAACTGGTTGGTGTGAGATAGATTGCACAGCTGAATGAAATGTGAAATCGATGTGGTTTTGGTTTTTTTTTTTTCCATTCACAAATTATACAAGACTCACGGTCATCTTTCCTCTAAAGGCTGATTACTTTAGTGGTGGAAACTATCCCCTGTCTATTATATACGTCAGAAATTAAGCTGGGAAGAAATTATGTGGACTCATATGTCAGCAAAAGCAAAGGTCACTCATCCAGGAAGATGGGAGTGAGGACAACTTAAAATAGGTAGAACACAGACAAACCAGTTGCCTATGATTTCTTACTCTGCAGCGAGAGGAAGCATAAGTAACATTCATTCACTGAGGGTGGAAGAAAGAACAAAGTCAAGAAGCTTTGTTGGAGAAGATGCTCCAGACCCTTTCGCATTCCCAAGATTAAGCTCTGTCTTCAAGACAGATAATGACCATATATTATAGAATATTATGCTATAAAAATTGTAGTATTATTGAGAAAGGTAGTAATGGTTTGAATTTTTTCCAAATGCTTCTCAAATTTCAAGTTTTATTATTATTAATATCATCATCTTCATGATCACCATCATGTAGGGTCCGTCTTTGTATCCCCTAATCATAGTAGTATCTTGGTCTGTTTGGACTCCAATTGCACAATATTGCAGATGGGGTGGCTTATAAATAGCAGAGATTCATTTCTTGTGGTTCTGGTGGCTAGAATTTGAGATCTTTGGAGTCACAGACTTCTCTTTGCATCCTCTCACGGTGGAGGGCCTAGGGAGGTCTGGGGGTCTCTTTCATAAGGCACTAATCCCATTGCCGAGGGCTCCACCCTTGTCATCTAAGCATCTCAAAAGGCCCACCTCATAGAACCATCACAGTGGGCCTTAGGATTTCAACATAGGAATTTAAGAGGGAAGACAAACCATAGCAGACAGTGGCACCACTGTGCTTTTTACACTATTCTTGAGTTTGAGGCCAGAATGGTAACAGTGCAAAATGCTTCTGGCAATGAGATGGATTCTTGGCTAAACAAACAAATAATAAAACTGAGACCTACAAAGGAGTTCAGAGACTTTCCGACTCTCCCCAAGGTTTCTCAACCATCTGGGCCCAGCTGAGTGCCCTTGATGAGGTCAGACCAAAGACTACCTTAGAACACCTTTAGCACCCTCAGAATCCTGCTGTCTCCATCCACCAGACTCTAGTCTCATTTCCTGGGAATCCTGTAGCCAGGTCTCCAGGCCTACATAGAATTCTCTATCTCCCTGCTGCCAGCCATCTGGCACCCACTACAAAACGATAAGAGAGTCCTTGGGGTCTGAAAGTAGGGGACTGACTCCCGGGGTCCGCCTTTGTGAGTGGGTCTTTTTGGTGGAAGGTTTCTGGGATTGTATTCAGTTGGAACTGTGTAACTCCCATGGCCCAGCACTCTAAAAGCCCTCAAAGTGATGTGGGCTGGTTAGATCAGAGTGAGTGGTGGTAGGAATACCAACAACACCACAGAAGCCATTTATTGAGTGTTTTCTAAGTGCTTGAACTGCATTACTCACTTACCTGCCTACACGAGGAGTGAGGGGAGGGGCAGAGGGAGAGTGAGAGGGAGAGAATCTCAAGCAGGCTCTGCTCAGTGCAGAGCCCCACTCGGAGCTCCATCCCAGGACCCAGAAATCATGACCTGAACTGAAATCAAGAGTTGGATGCTCAACTGACTGAGCCATCTGGGTGCCCCTTAATTCTTGTAATAACCCAGTGAGGTGGGTATGGTCCCCATTTTACAGGTAAGGTACTTGAAACTCAGAGAGGTGAAATCATTTGCCCAGGCTCATACAGCGTGCAAGTGGCAAAGCTAGGCAGAAACCAGACCGTCTGACTCTGAAGCTACTTGGACACCGCTGCTGCTCTCTGCACAGGGTTCTGTTTAGAGATTCAAACATCACCCTGGGAAGTCATGGGAGAGACCTAAACTGCCTGTCCCTTAACCTGGCCCACAAGGTGAGGCCTAGGGCCTCAGGCCGGCCTGCTCCTAGCATTTGTGGGGCCCAGGACAGAGTTTCAAACAGTAGCCCACATGACCAAATGTCTAAATATTTTAGTTATAAATCCAGCTAACGAGTTAACTAATATGTATTCTGTGTCTGCCTCGACAAATGTATCTTTATAAGCCTGAAACTGATTAACATGTATGTGGTATAATAAAGAATAAATATCTGGTCTTTGTCCTCAGTTCCTGGCACAAAGCTCCTAAAACTTCTGGACTTCACAGTCTCTATGCTGATGAGATGGGGTTGGGGGAGGGGCTAGGTATCTCCAGGATGGGGGCTGGTTGTCAGAAAGACCAGGCCAAAGTTTGAGAGCTGACTCTCAACTCCATCCCCCGACTTCCAGGGAATGGAAGGGAGCTGGAGCTGGAGTTCAGTCGTCAGCGCCCAATGATTTAATCGACTATACCCGTGTAATGAAACCTCCATAAAAATCCCTAAGTAACAGAGTTCAGGTTGGTGAACATCCACGCTTCTGGGTTGGTGAGCACATCGAGATGTTGGGAGGGTGATGTCCCGGAGAGGGCATGGAAGCTCTGCACACATCAACCCTCCACCCTTTGCATTAAGCATTCGGCAGTTTCTGAGTTGTATCCTTTGAAATAAACCCTTAATAGTAAGTAAAGTGTTTTTCTGAGTTCTATGAGTCATTATAATTAATTATATAAACTGAGGAAGGGATTGTGGGAACCCCAGAATTAAAGCCTGCCAATCAGAAGTCCAGGTGGCCCCTGCAACTGGTCACTGGCATCTGAAGTAGGGGCAGACTTGTGGAACAGGGCCCCTCATCTGTGGGGTCTGCACAAACTCAGGATAGTTAGTGTCATTGTTGGACATCCTGTTGATCTTGAAGAATTGGGGGATTCGTTGTTGGTGTCAGAAAACATCAATCACATTTGGTATCAGGAGTGGCATCAGAATCCACCCCCCTACCCTGCCCCGCCAATAAACTGTAAAGTTACATCCTTTACAGGACAATAGGTTGAGTGACAGAGGTGCACAGTTTTGACTGTGTCCATGATCTGTGGGCCTTGGAAGCACAGCCCAGGGCTAGGGGACCACCTGCCCAGGTCCAAGGGTGGTACTGGCCTAAGGGACATTGGGGATTGTCTAACTCTATGACAGATAACAAGATTCAAACAGAAGAGACATGATGAATTCAGATGGAGCCACAGTAAAGCTTTAAACCTAGCTCTTTGGCTTGACCTCATTTTTGTTGTAACAATTCAGTTTTTAAATTACCATTTGGCAAAAAAATAAAAAAATAAAAATAAATTACCATTTGGCATGAAATTACTTATCCCTAAACTTGAGCAGAACGGCTGACTTTTCTTGTCAGTATATTTAAACTCTATTAGGCAACATAGTTTTGAACTACAAGACTTAACAGAAATGCAGTTTTACCTTTGAGGAAATGTGTTAGCAATTTTCCCCCATGCAGAATATCAAAGGGCTGCTTGACATTTGGAAGGAACAATCCTCCAAAGGAAAGTATGATTTCTGATTTTAAACATTTCTGGTCAAAGATGGAAGGTCCTGTGATATGCAGAGTCTTACAAGATAAAAGTGGAAATGCGGTATAAAAACAGGGAAAGGAAGAATCAATAATCGATGAAAAAAACATTCAACTTCACCCACAATTTTAAAACACAAAAACAATAGTTGTTGTTTGTGGCTTACCTTAAAAAGAAGAAAAAAAAAAAAAAAGACCTGTGAGACTGGAGGGAAAAAGACTGATAATATGAGAAAACAGACTCAATCTACAGGAGGAAGTCTCAACTGGGTAGACTATTTGGGGGGCACAGGGACACGGACGTCTTATTTATTATACTTGAAAATGTTCAAAAACATTGACTTAGCGACTAACTTCTAGGAATTTACCCTAAAGAAACTTACCACGGTCTAAATATGTACGAATCAGGTTGTTCCTTGCTACAGTGCCCAATATTAGAGTGCAAAATTGCAAACTCAAGTGCCCCCAAGCGCACCCACTATCCTGAGACCAACTGCAGGTTTGAGGAGGAGGTGGTGGTCCAAGACCACCTTTAGTTTCAGTAATTCTCTAGGACTCATAGACCTCAGCCAAGTCATTATACTCCCAGTTATATTTCTCATGGCAGAAGGATACAGGTGAAAGTCAGCCAAGGGGAGAGGGACACACAGCAGGGCCAGGAGACATCAAGCAGTTTCCAGATGTTTCCCCCTACTCCTTGGGCCAGCAGACAGCACCGATGTCTATCAGCAACAACATGTGACATTATGTATGAAGCATTGCCAACCAACGAAGCTCACCTGAACCTTGGTATCCAGAGTTTTTTCGTATTGGGGCTTAGTCACATGGACATGGCCGGCCACCTGCATGGCTGACTTGAGTCTCCAGCCCCTCCAGAGGATGCCTGATGCTGTGCAAAGCAAGCCTCCCCGCCCCCCCCAGCCATAGAGCACGCTGTCTGCGAGACTACCCTACCTGGTCCAGGGCCCCCAGATAAACAGGGACACTCTTATCAGGGTGGAAAGGTACAGGTGTCTATAATGGAGGGCCCACCGTGCCACTCCAGGGAGCTTAGATTTTATTCTGTAGGTGGTGGAAATCCATGGAAGAATCTTAACAAGAGGCTACCAGGAAAAGACTTGTGCTTTAGACAAAAGATTCTGGCATCGTTAGCGATGATGAACTGGAGTGGAATAAACCTGGGGGCTGGAGGCTGTTATACTCATCTAGGTTAAAGATGCAAGTGGGCTCTCCATGCTTGGTTGCTCCTGTCCCTGGCAGCCCACTTCCTACTGAGGCCCAACCTCACATGCAAATTTGAACTGGCTCCCGTTGCATTAAACTGCTTATCTCCACTAATGAGCAGGGTCTGGAATTGGTCTGACTGCCGAGAGAGTAGTATCTGGGGAATGTGAGATGAACCCAGAGCACCTGAGCCTTCCCTGGCGCATCCCCTTCACCTTGTACCCGTGACTGCCCGTCCCTCTGTCTCTGTGGTATGTTATATGGTCCAGCTCTCCCAGAAGACAGCTGTCCTGAGCTGTCCAAGCGGCCCGCTGCCTGCACCAAGCCAGCTCGCTCTGGCGTGAAACTCAGATCATCCCTCCTCATCTTCATTTCTGGACATGTTTCTGCTCCTCACAGAAAGAGCTCCTGGAAGCACGCACTCTGCCCTCCACCCAACTCCAACTCCCAGCACCGCCCAGAGGAGAACGGCGTGTGCACGCTCTGCCTCCGTCCCCTGGGCCCACGCCATCTGTGCCCGTGAGCCTGGCGATCTTCCCCATTGCTCAGGGCTGCAGCCTCTTCTCCTCCCGAGCACTCCCGGCAGCCACTCGCATGGGTTAGCAGTGGGTTAGCAGCAGCCGTCAGGGTGGAAGCCGTCTGTCACCGTTTGCTGGAGGGCTGTGCCCCCGGGTGTCAGTGCCACCCAGGAGGCCTTCTGCCTCCCCACGGTCTTCCAGCTGCACTTGCTGACATGCCTGGGGCCTCATCTGGCCTTGGACCTGCTCACTTCTAGGTTTTCTCTGCTCTTTTCAATTTGAGGGTCTCTTGAGACCACGTCTGCCTGAGACCCAATAATTAAGATATGCTGGGAGAACCCTTCCAGGAATATTGAAATCTTTGGCGACCCAACCAAGCCTCCGGTCAGCCAATATGTGCTCTTCTCCCGTGTTGCTCATGCTGCTATTCTCACAGCCCTGAGGTGGTGCTCCGTGGGAGAAAAATGAGCTGGGCAGAGGCATGGCTCCCCAGGAGCTGAGTGTCTACCTGGGGAGACAGGACGTTGTGCTGTGAAAGAGACCTAAACCTCCCGGCGTCATAAGCTAAATGCTAAATGAGCAAGAAGAGGATGCCAAATGCCAGAGAAATTCAAAACACAGGAGCAGATATTTTGGGAAGCAGCAAACAGGGCTCCACCCCCTCATCCGGCTCCGCATCCCTGGCACTGGTCCTGCAAGTGCCAGATGATGGGGAGGCAAAGCCAGGTGCTGAGGGTGCACAGGCAGGGGAGGTGGGGCCCTGCAGGCCAGATGGGCCTTGGGTGGTGCTGCCTCCTGGTAGGGCTGAGGCTGCAGGAGTGGGTGAGCAGCAGGAACGCTGCCACCCAGGACATTCACACCATCCCCTGTCGTTATCTGAGCTTAAAGCCATCTATACCCACAGAGCCCCGAGGTCCCCAAGGAGGCAGCAGACAGAGGAGCCATTCCGGGCAGTGGAGGAGGGAGACTGATCCGCCTCTGAGAGGTTTCTGGCTAGCTTCAGAGCAGCTGATGCAGGTGGGCTGAGAAAAGGGGAGCGTGGGGGGCCGTGGCAGCAGGAGCAGGGAGTCTGCTTCCTGTACACTGGTCCCTTCCACGCCCTGGGGCTCGGGGGCCCGAGGGAAGGCACATCACCCCCTTATGCTTCTGGGAAACTGTCCAGCAGGGCTTTCAGGCAAATGGGGTCTGGTTGTTCGTGAATGCCAGGACCCCTAAGGGTTTGCCACTGAGCAGCTTGGGCAGGACCACTTAACAGGGAAGGAGCCTGCGGTGGGTCACAGTATGGACCATTGTGCGTCCCCACGGCACTTGCATCCAGTGGTTAATCAGGCAGGTCTGGGCAGAAGGAGAGATGGGCCGAGGATGGCATGCTGAGAAGGGGAACAAGGCGATCCCACCTCTTCCCCGGGGAATCCCCTCCACCCTCGAGAGGGCTCCACAGTGCTGGGCCTGGAAGGCAGGAAGGCCAGACGCCCCACGGGGGCAAGCCTAGAGAAAGGCGTGCGCTCTCCACCCCTCTCCCCTGACGCACTCACCTCCACAGCCTGTGGCCAGGTCATGAGGGAGGGCCTGTCTGGGGCACCTTCCAAGCATCCTGCAAATTCGCCTCTTCTCCAGCCCTACTGGCCCCTCCAGATGGAGGCCATGGCCTTCCCCAACCTGTCCTGCTACACTGCCCCCTACCCAGCCTTCCTGGTTCTAATCTTGCCGCATAAACAAATAGCCTGGACCTTACCTTTCCCTTCTGGAAAGGCAAAGCTGTTGAAAATGCAAAGCTGTGTGTGACTCTCTCCTGATGGTGGCCCCCAACCTCTCAATGACCTGGTGCACCGTCCGAGGCCTTCCTGGAACATCCCTGCACCGGCCACACTGGCCTTCATTCAGTTCCTCAAGAGCCCTCACTTCTTTCTGCCTTTGAGATTTTACACAGGCTAATCCCATTGTCTGGAATGTTCCTCCCTTGTCCTCGGCATAGCCAGCCCTTTCTCAGCCTTCAGGACTTTGATTCCATATTCACTCTGTATCATTGACCTGAGATACCATCAGCTGTGGGACATACCGTTACTGTATGCACCACTCGGGAGGTTAAAATGCCACTCGTCACTACCCAAGGCCTCATCTATGATAAACTGCGTCTTGATTTCCAAAATATTGAAGCATTTGTTTTAATGCATGTCTAGGGCACCTGGGTGGCACAGTCGGTTGAGTGATGGACTCTCGGTTTTCACTCAAGTGGTGAGGTCAAGACCCTGGTGGACCTCTGTGCTCAGTGTGAAGTCTGCTTGGGATTTTCTCCCCTTCTCCCTCTTCCCCTCCTGCTTGTGCTCTCTATCCCTCTAAAATAAGTGAATAAATCTTTTAAAAAATGCATGTCCTTTTTTTAATTTGTTTTATTTTTTTTAATAATAAATTTATTTTTTATTGGTGTTCAATTTGCCAACATTCAGAATAACACCCAGTGCTCATCCCGTCAAGTGCCCACCTCAGTGCCCGCCAACCAGTCACCCCCGCCCCCTGCCCTCCTCCCCTTCCACCACCCCTAGTTCGCTTCCCAGAGTTAGGAGTCTTCATGTTCTGTCTCCCTTTCTGATATTTCCCACTCATTTCTTCTCCCTTCCCTTCTATTCCCTTTCACTATTATTTATATTCCCCAAATGAATGAGAACATATAATGTTTGTCCTTCTCCGATTGACTCACTTCACTCAGCATAAAATGCATGTCTTGAACAGAAATCTCACAGAGGAAGACATAGACATGGCCAACAAGCACATGAGGAAATGCTCCGCATCACTGGCCATCAGGGAAATACAAATCAAAACCACAACGAGATACCACCTCACATCAGTGAGAATGGGGAAAATTAACAAGGCAGGAAACCACAAATGTGGGAGAGGATGCGGAGAAAGGGGAACCCTCCTGCACTGTTGGTGGGAATGTGAACTGGTGCAGCCACTCTGGAAAACTGTGTGGAGGTTCCTCAAAGAGTTAAAAATAGACCTGCCCTAGGACCCAGCAATTGCACTGCTGGGGATTTACCCCAAAGATCCAGATGCAGTGAAATGCCGGGACACCTGCACCCCGATGTTTCTAGCAGCAATGTCCACAATAGCCAAACTGTGGAAGGAGCCTCGGTGTCCATCGAAAGATGAATGGATAAAGAAGATGTGGTTTATGTATACAATGGAATATTCCTCAGCTATTAGAAATGACAAATACCCACCATCTGCTTTGATGTGGATGGACCTGGAGGGTATTATGCTGAGTGAAGTAAGTCAGTCTGAGAAGGACAAACATTATATGGTCTCATTCATTTGGGGAATATAAAAAATAGTGAAAGGGAATAAAGGGAAAAGGAGAGAAAATGAGTGAAAATATCAGAGAGGGTGACAGAACATGAGAGACTCCTAACTCTGGGAAACGAACAAGGGGTAGTGGAAGAGGAGGTGGATGGGGGGATGGGGTGACTGGGTAACAGGCACTGAGGTGGGCACTTGACGGGATGAGCACTGGGTGATATGCTATATGTTGGCAAATTGAACTCCAATTAAAAAAAAGAAATAAAAAAATGCATGTATAAAATTTTTTTTAAATTTTTATTTATTTATTCCTGAGAGATACAGAGAGAGAAGCAGAGACACAGGCAGAGACACAGGCAGAGAGAGAAGCAGGCTCCATGCAGGGAGCCCGATTCTGGGACCCCAGGATCATGACCTGGGCCAAAGGCAGATGCTCCACTGCTGAGCCCCCAGGCATGTGTCCTTAAAAGAACACAGGTCTAAAATTAACAAACTGTGGCAAGTTGATTTTCCATGTCATTGTCTGTCATTGTGCCTTACTCACTCTCCTCATAGCACTTATCCCAATTTTTCCTCATCCCACTTTTTCCCTATTCATCTAAGATCTGGGTGATGCGACACCCAAGGCCCATGTGCTCAGGGCCAGTGTCTGACTCCATGACCAGGAGCCCCCGCCATTCCTGGTCCACGGTGACCTGTCACAGATGGCTGCTGATGGTGTGAGCGACTGGAAGGGGCACGGCCCAGAAAGTGAGACCTTGGATTGTACCCTGGCTCTGCTCTTTCCCAAACGTGTGACCCTGAGCCGGTCACGCAGCCTCCCAGGGCTCTAGTTCCTCTTCTCTGAGGACAGAGGATTGAACATGGAACCATTCCAAGGCCTCTCCCTCCTCTTAGTAACATACCGTGCACCAGGGAAGAAACCTTTTCCAACTATTTCAGGTCCCACAGACGAAGAAGCCTTGCACGCTTGCCGTCCTGCCGCCACGTCATCATGGCACTTGACTTCTTCAAATCCAGAGAAATAAAACGAGAAGGAAATGCAGGGCGGCGGGCAAGGCCACTCGCACTGCTCCCCCTCCGCCCCGCTGAAGTTTCCGGACTAAATGAGGGCAGCTCAGGGCCGCAGCCAGGTGTCCACCCCAGCGGGCCGTGGAGCGCGGGTTCCAGGGAGGAAGCCCCTCAGCTCTCGGGGTGAGATGCTCTTCTCACGCGGCATTCCACTTCAGAAGCTTTCGATGATTAGTTGCTCTCAGAAGCACCCTAAGCTTTGCTGACAGAAAATCGTTATGGGGGGTCGCCTGGGTGGCTCAGAGGTTGGGCCTTCAGCTGCCTTCAGCTCAGGACGTGACCCCGGGGTTCTGGGATTGTGTCCCGCGTCGGGCTCCCTGCAGAGAACCTGCTTCTCCCTCTGCCTGCGTCTCTGCCTCTCTCTCTGTCTCTCTGTCTCTCTCTCTCTCTGAGTCTCTCATGAATAAATAAAATCTTAAAAAAGGGAAGTTAAATAAAATGCAGAATCTGGTTTAATGTAGTAAGAAAAACGCATGTGCTCACACTGTGCACGCACATACCCTCTGCCAGTGAGCAAACAAGAGTTATTAGAGACAGGGTAGTGTTAAGGCACTTTAGGGGAAATTTATGTTTCCCGAGTATCGCACAATCTCTCCCAATCCCTCCTTCCCTGCTGCCCTTTCTCTCAGGATGCAGAGCAATTTCGATGCTTTCATTCCTGCCGACAGACATGCCCAGAGGTCCCTCAGTGACTAGGAAACGAGGGCCACCCCGAAACGTCTGGCCAGCTGGACCCCCACGGTCCCGCTGGATGTCTGTAGTTGACTTAAAACACATACACACATTTCCAATGTGTCCTTTCCTCTCTCTTGAAACAGAAATTTCTCTTTCCGGGAAGGATGATTTGTGGGGCTGGGTATCCTCCTTTCAGAAGAAGGAGGGTCCACAGGTTTAGAATCCTCTGGACTCCTCCACTAAGGGAGAACGGGCAGGCTCAGATGGCTACTCGCTGGGGGCTTCGGCTCTTCACCCCACAGAATAGATGGGGAGTGTTTCCTCCGTGGAAAGTGCTGCCGCTCCGGGATGGGTTCTTGCTGAGGGGAGATTCTCCATACAGAAGACATCTGTCAAACGCCTCCAAGAACAGAAGAATAGAATAAATGCATACATACTGCCATCATGATAAAAACAGAAACCCAAAACTATGAAGACAGCAGATTAAGACTCCCTTGATTTTCAGTGGACCAGTTTCCCTTTCTGGTTAGCCTCGACGGAAACCACCAGCCTTCCCCTAAGGCGGCAGCAGTGCAGAGGCCGTCGTGGAGCCGCAGCCCCCGGTTATCTCCCCGGGACCCTCGGGGTGTCGCGTCTGTTCCCACTGCCAGGAGTCTGCCCCGCTCCCAGCCCCTGGCCTGAGGGTGCTCCTGGGTGCCGCTCAGGGACCAGACTACCAACTGGCCGATGGGGAGCTGAAGGGGTCTCACGACCGCGCCTGGACGCATCTCTCCGAGCTGCTGCACACGTCCGGGGGCCCCAGAGCCAGCACGGCCTGCAGCCGTTGGCAGAGCCAGAGGCCAGGCCAGAGCCCAGGAGTAGGCGGACGGCCCTCTGCACCCGCACCTGTCCCTTGGCTGCCCGAGTCCGCCCCCGTTTCTTACCCTCTGCAGGTTTGGGGCCCCCTTCTCTCTCCCTCATCTGCTGCATCGCCTTTCAGCTCTCTGCAAACAGCCCGTCCTGACAACTTTGGCTCCAGTTTCTTTTTTTCTAAAACTGGTAACTGGGAAGCATCGTGGGCAGAGGACTCCTGCTCCAGCCCCACGGATTCCACAAATGGTTCCATTTGTGTCCCGACCCGGAGTGATTAGCAATCGCTTTTCTGGGGCGAGGCTGGGATCAAGCCTTCTGGTAACTCTGTATTAACTGCCACACTAAAGAACAATAGGCAAAAACAGCTTTAATACCCTAGAATACCCAGGACCCCCAGAAGATAATGCCACTGACTCAATCTGACATTTCCAAGCAGGACTCATGAGGGGTCACGATTTTCACAGTTCAGATTCCTATTTGCTAGTAAACCTGATATCATTTTAAAGGCGTCCAATATAGTGAAACTCCTAAATCTGTCCAGAACCGTAATGCTTCTGCCATTATATTTATGGCTCATGTTTTAACTCATTGCAAATCCTAACAAGCTGCATTGTAACAGGGCGGTGCTATATTTGAAAAGTGACTTCACTTAGCCCAGAGATATAGAAAGACACCGATTTAATGGGGAAAATCCTGGTCTTCCCTTCTGTCTCTGCTTCATTTGGACTTGTCATTTCAAAGGGATGGGATCTGCTAGGATGATGTCATGAAGTCAGAATCACGGTTCACCGGGACCCGGTTACTCCGGGATTGTCACCATGGAGGCAAACTTCCCAAGTGTCGAAATAAATCTGACCATGGCTTTGGCTGCTCCCTGGTCTTTGGTGTAACGACCGGCAAATGTGTGTAGGCTGCCAGCTTCCTGGTTGCTTCTCATGCCCACATTTCTGATGAATGTCCGATCTCTTCTCACCGGTTTGCTTCTGGACATTATCAGCCTAGGTTCCTAAGCGTGCAGTTCACTCTGAACGGAGGCCCCACCCAGTATTTTTTAAAGAATAACTGCAGTTTTTGTGAAAATTATACCTTCTCCTTGAAATTAATTTAACACAGAAGGTATTGAGATGAAAGTATAAAAGTCAGCCGACACTCTACCGCTCAGGGATGTTTCTGTTAACTCGTTGGGAAACATCTTTGCAGGCATAAAACACATGTTATATAACATATAAAATTGCGTGTGTGTCTATAGATATGTACACACCCAATTTTATGCAATAACATTTTTATAAACACGCATTTTATAAAATTCTATAAACACAACTTTTCAAAACTTTATATAGTTTTATTTTTTTTTAATTTTTATTTATTTATGATAGTCACACACAGAGAGAGAGAGAGAGGCAGAGACACAGGCAGAGGGAGAAGCAGGCTCCATGCACCGGGAGCCCGATGTGGGATTCAATCCCAGGTCTCCAGGATCGCGCCCTGGGCCAAAGGCAGGCGCCAAACCGCTGCGCCACCCAGGGATCCCCTATATAGTTTTATTAAAATGGGATTTCCCATACATGCAGTTCTATGACCTGCTTTTCCCCTCAACCGTATTATTTTTACTGGGAGGGAGACTTCTCCACCGGCCTCTGGGCTCTGACACATCTTTCTGGGTATGTCACAAACGTGAGGCCATTTCTCAGGATGAGTTTGTGGCAAGCAGCCCTGAGGATATTGTCCTTGTGGACAAAGGGCAGGCTTGCTTACTGTTGACAACCAAATGCTGGGTTCAACTGAATACCAGTTGAGCCTCTATCAGGACAGAATTTGCATGTCTGCAGACAGGAATGATTTTGCACGGCTGTCAGTTATCTGCAATTTTTCAAGAAGTAAAATCTCTTCCATAGACTCAGATAACCCCAGGGGTGTCTTCTGGAGTCTGGAGAACACATAGGTTTTCATGGAAGCATGTTTTTCCCTACAGCGCTCAGCAAACAGCAAACTCCAATTGCCTCTGTCAGAGGGTAGCTCCCAGATTTGGGGGAAAACCTGGAAAATATCAAAGGGCAAGGCTGCTTTCAGGTTTCTCCAAGAGTGGGACTGATTTCAGAGCCAGGGGTCACCGAGGAGGGGTGGGTGAGATGTCGGAGACCCACAGAGGTCGTTACACGCACTCTTGCCATACACGCTAACGGACTTCTCTCCAAACCTATTTAAATTTCATGAAGCAAACCTGCTGCCTCACCATATTTTTTAGAATTGGGACTTAATCAATAAGTGAAAATTAGGGATCCCTGGATGGCGCAGCGGTTTGGCGCCTGCCTTTGGCCCAGGGCGCGATCCTAGAGACCCAGGATCGAATCCCACGTCGGGCTCCCGGTGCATGGAGCCTGCTTCTCCCTCTGCCTGTGTCTCTGCCTCTCTCTCTCTCTCTCTCTTTCTCTCTGTGTGACTATCATAAATAAATTTTTAAAAAAAATTTTTAAAAAGTTAAAAAAAAATAAGCGAAAATTAAAAGTGGGCAAAACCTACAAATGGAAGACAATTTTGGGAAAGGGGGCCAGAAGTAGCTGTCTTCCCTTGTACGCCATCCCAGTTTGGTTCCTGGACACAGACTCTCAGTGGAGATGCCCACAGAGAAAAGGTCTCAGAACTTCCATGAACCTCTTTTCAGTGCTCTTTTCCTAGGAAACAAACAAACAAACAAACAAACAAACAAAACAAGCAAAAACTCAAACCCCATCGTTTCCTCAGCCTGGCCTAGGGGGGCCTTCCCCTTCTTCCTTCCATGAGCTACATTTTAGTAAGACCCCAAGGGACGGCTGTGAGGGAAACGGAAAGTCAGCAACTCCAGTTTAGTTTAAGAACCAGCTTCTTTTATTTTTCTCTTCTGGGCCTCAGGCAGCTCCAGGAGCTCGGGCTCAGGGGTTTGGCTCATTCAACGCCCCCGTGCTCCCCGTGGGAGCCTTGCTGCTGACGGCTTGTTGAAAAGGCCTGAGGAGATTGCGGGGCCTGCAAATGATGTTTCCAGTGACCATATGGCTGCCTTTAAAGAAAAACAGCCATTATAGATCAGCAAGGAACATTCTACTCTGCCCCTTGGCCTGAGTCAGCTTCACAGCCTGGTTCAACGACTTCCCCAGTAGTGCTCAGCAACACCTTTATTAGGTGTTTATTTTTATTAGGCACCTGTGCTTGGATTCAGAGCTTCAAAGATGAACAACGAGAAAATTCGCCTTTAACGAGGCCTGCTGGTGGGTGCGGGGCAGGGGGTCGGCGAGAGGAGAAGAGAGGCTGCAGCCGTGCAGCCTGAGCTCCCATCCAAGTAACAAGAGCTATTTATACACAGAGATGGAAGGCACACACCCTCACATATGCAGAGAGCATTTCTGGAAGCACACAGGACAGCTGGTTATTTCTGGAGTCTCAGCTTTGGGGAAACAGGCATGGAGGGAGATCTCTACTTTCGACGCCCTACCGCTCCATATGCTACTAAACCATTCTTTTCACGATAAACACACATTACTTGTATAATACGACAACAAAGCAGAGTGGCGGAGACACTACACAGGAGACATATACAGCTCGTTATGGGAGTGACAAAACAAAGGCCCAGGTCCAAATTTGGGAATGTTCCAGATTACTTTAGTCACATGTTTTTTTTTCTGTCTTCTGGACTCTCATAGGTTTTTGCTTACAGATTTACCATTTATGGCACTTATCAGTAATGCTCAGTCAATGCCTGTTGGACCCCTGCCTCTCTCCCTTCCTGTCCCATCCATTCTTCCTACCCTCCTTCCTTCCTTCTCATTGCTCCTTTCCTTTCTTCCTTTTCCTTCCTCCTTCCTTCCTTCCTTCCTTCCTTCCTTCCTTCCTTCCTTCCTTCAATCCTTCTTTCTACAAATGTTTGTTGAGATTCTACTTTGTGTAAGGCAGATGATTCAATATTGTATTATAATCTGGGACACCTGGGTGGTTGAGCACCTGCCTTCAGCTCAGGTCGTGATCCTGGGATCTGGGATCAAGTCCCACATCGGGCTCCCTGCAAGGAGCCTGCTTCCCCCTCCGCTTGTGTCTCTGCCTCTCTCTCTAAGTCTGGGTCTCTCATGAATAAATAAGTAAATCTTTAAGAAAAACATTGTATTATAATCAAGTTTGGCTGCATGTGACAGAAAGAAAAAAAAAACTAAAGGAGTGACTTAAATAAATATAAGCTTATTTCTCTCACACATTAAAAGTAGTCAAGAGATAAGCAGCCCAGGGCTCCTAAGGCAGCTCCAGATCATCAGGAACCCAGGCTTCTTCTCACGTCCTAGTCTACCTAGATTGGCATGGCAACTCAGGATCTCAGAGGGCTGCTCCAGCTACAGCCCTGATGTTCAAATTGCAGTGAGCAGAAAGGAGGAATCAAGAAGGGCTCATGCACTCCCTTTTCTGGGAGACACCCCAGAACTACCACACTACACTCTGTTTAAATTTAATCAGCCAGAACTTAGTCAGATGGTCACATCTAGCTGCAAGGGAAGCTGGGACCTGTAGGGAAGCTGGGACATATAATATTTTAGCTGGGTGTATTGCTGCCCCCAGTAAATCTAGGATTCTTTTACTAATTAAAAAGTGGAGACTAGGTATGGAGAGGTCAATACGAACCTTTGCTACACATAGGAGCCAAAACAGAGCTCCTGCCCTTATGATACTGAAATATTGTGGGTAAATTAGGCATTAATCAAACAATCATGCAAATAACTATTAAATTGCCCACTGTAGTAAGTGAGGTAAATAAAAAGTTCACTGAGTTCTAGAGATATATACTTGGAAAACCTGACCTACCCTTGGAAGAAGCCTTCTCCGAGGAAGTGTATAATGGGACTGGAGAAGTAGACAGAGGTCAGCAATGTAGGGCTTTGCTGTCTATGTCAAAGATTTTGATGTTTATCCTAAAACAAAGGTCAACCATCGAAGGGTTTTAAGTAGGGTATGGGTTGACATTATTACCCTCCCATGGTTATGTTTGGAGAGATCTCTCTGAAAGGTCAGCGCAGAACATGGATGTGGATGAGTGGATATGAAAGGAGAGGATCCATATCAGCAGAGGGATGACTATAGAACCCTTGCCCACTTCCAAGTAGCTTCCCTTTTGGAAACTGGTAGTGGCCAATGGTGGAACTGCTCAAGGTTGTGCTGTTTGTCTTATTCTGTTCTACCCAAGCAGAGGGGAGGGCTTACAACCACATGAAAGGAAGGTCTGCATTGGGGCATGTGAGGCCACATGTCATCTCCCTAGGCGTAGCACAGCCTGGTGAACATGGTTGGTTGCCCACTCAACACCTGTTCTGCCTACATTTTTCCTGCTGATAGATCCCTGATTTACTCAATTGTATGGTTGGTGAACTCAAGAAGGTAGATCCCTCTTCCAGCCCCTGGGGATGACTCATGACTGGTCTAAAATAGATATAGCAATCCTGTATCTCTTCCCAGGTGCTTTCCCAGACTCTCTGTAGCTAGTGGTAATCTTGTGACTCAATGAGACTAAAGGGGAGTTTCTGGCCTCACTGCCCTGGCTAGATCCTCAAGTACCATATGGAGTAGATGTGGTCAAAGTGGGCATCTTGTCTTGTCATTTGATCTTAGAAGGAAAGCATCCAGTCTTTCATCATTAAATATGGTACTGGCTGTGGGTTTTTCATAGATGTCCTTTATAAAGTTGAAGAAATTCCTTTCTGTTCCTAGTTTGTTAGATGTTTCTGTTATGAATTATACTGAAATTAAAATTTTGAAAAAATGTTAAAAAATAAAATCTATGTCAGAAAAATGAAAAAAAAAGATGTTTCTCTTATGAAAGAGTGCTGGACCTTGTTAAATGCTTTTATTGCATCAGTTTAGATGCTCATGTGACTTTCTTTCCTTTTCATTCTACCTATGTATTACATTGATTGCTTTTTTGTGAACCATCCTTACATTCCTGGGACAAATTGCACTTGGTCACAGTTTACACTTCTTTTTTTTTTTTACACTTCTTTTCATATCTTGTCAGATTTGGTTTGTTAGTATTTTGTTCATGATTTTTGCATGAATATTCATAGTAGTTATTGATCTGTAGTTTTCTTGTAATATCTTTCTCTTGTTTTTTTTATTTTATTTTTTTTATGATAGTCACAGAGAGAGAGAGAGAGACGGGCAGAGGGAGAAGCAAGCTCCATGCACCGGGAGCCCGATGTGGGATTCGATCCTGGGTCTCCAGAATCGCGCCCTGGGCCAAAGGCAGGTGCCAAACCGCTACGCCACCCAGGGATCCCCCTTTCTCTTGTTTTGATATCAGAGTTATATTAGCCTCATAGAATGAGTTGAGATGCATCCTCTCCTACTTTTTTGAAGAGTGTGTCAAGAATTGGTATTCTTTAAATGTTTGGAAATTCATTCGAGAAGTTTTTTTTTGGAGGGTGTTTTAAAAAATATATTAATTCTTATTAAATCTCTTCTTAGTAGTCTATTCAGATTGTCTATTTCATCTTGAGTTGGCTTTTTTAGTTTTTGTCATTTTAGGAATTTGTCCATTTTATCTAGGTTATCTCATTTTTTTGCGTATAATTCCATACATTTTGCATACATTTCCTTTGTAATCTATATTACTTTTGTTTTTTTAAAATACTTTATTTACTTATTCATGAGACACAGAGAGAGAGGGAGAGGCAGAGATACAGGCAGAGAGAAAAGCAGGCTCCATGCTGGGAGCCCGATGCAGGACTCGATCCTGGGACTCCAGGATCCCACGCTCAGCCAAAGGCAGGCACTAAACTGCTGAGCCACCCAGGCATCCCATCTATATTACTTTTGTAAGGTTGGTAACACTGTCCCCTCTTTCATTTGTAATTCTAGTAATTTGAGTTTTCTCTTTTTTCCCCTTGGTCAATCTAGCTAAAGATTTGTTAATTTTATTGATTCCCCCCTCCCAAAAAAAAAAACCCACTTTTGGTTTCACTGATTTTGTTTATTGTTTTTATGCTTCCTAGATCATTAATTTACATTCTAGTTTTTATAATTTCAGTCTTATTCTGGCTTTAGGTCTTTCTCCAGGATGTTAAGGTGAAAAGTTACATTATTGATTTGAGATGGGCATTTTAGAGCTATAATTTTCCTCTAAGCACTGCTTTAGCTGCATCCTCTAAGTTTTGGTATTGTCATATCTTTATTTTTAATCATCTCAAAATATTTCCTGATTTCCCTTTTGATTGCTTCTTTCCCCATTGTTTATTTATGAGTGTGCTGTTTTTTCCATATATTTTTTAATTTCCTAAATGTCTTTCATATTTTAATGAACAGAATATGGCAAAATTTAGAGAATATCACTGCTGATATTAGATTTTTTAAAAACTGTGACTTGCATCTTGTTTGCACACGTCTTTGATTCTTCCTGCTTACTTTGTCCAACGAAACAAGTTGCCGTGTTATATGCCCTATATAGAGACCCATGTGTCAAGAATTCACAACAGCCTCTGACCAATAAGACAGCAAGAGACAAAGACCTTCTAACCAATAGCCTATAAGGCACTGAATTGCAGCCATGTGAGAGAACCTGAGCCAGAGGACCTAGCCAAAGCATGCCCAGATTCTGACCTACAGAAATTGTGAGATAATAAATGCTTGTTGTCTTAAGCCATTACATTTTAGAATTTGTTGCAGAGCAATACATAACTATTATGATAAGGTTGATACAGAAGGAAGGCCTGGGTCCTTTGGATGGGCTAGCCATTTCTTTTTTTTTATTTCCTGTCTCCATGAATTACAAGGCCTAGAGAGGACCCTACCCCACACGTGCTCTCTATGTTCCAGCTTCTCTCTGATAGAAACTGAGTTGCAAATCAGGTTGGATCTGCTCTGAGGAACTGACCACCCTGAATTCATGATAGAAGAACCAAAGGCTTCTCCTTAAGTTCAATTCTTTAACTTCCCATTCAGGACTGGAGTAGAATAGAGGGTGCTATTTCTAAAATGTTTCTTTGTTACTACGTGGTTGTTGTCTCTGGTAAGTAGATTGTTTATAACCTTAAGGGAGGAAGGGGAATGGAAGATAGATTAAAAACCCTAAACAGAGATCAGAGCATTAGGTCCATGGTAGGTCCTCAAGAAATGTTAATTTTTCTTCCTATCATGTTCCTCTATCCTACACAGTCTTCCAACCTCTCAAGCTGTGACATAGAGGAAAGACACTGCTTGCTCTATACTCTGGAACCATGTTCTAATTGGAGGTAGAAAAGCCCCTAATTTGTCTGCTATTGATGTGCTTACTGATAACCCTTAATGGAAGAAGAATTCAACAAAATTCAACTTGACGCTCAGCTGGGTGATGGCATTATGTTGGGATTGCACAGAGATGGATAGAACACCATCTCTGTCCTCAGAGCTGTCATTCTGGAATTAGCATCCAATTAGAGTAAGTTTGTCTTTATAGATCATCTAATGATTTGAAGGCCACCAGTTAAGAATCCATTGATTTATTCTCCACATCTCCCCCAGCCCAGACTGCTTAGTATGTCAAGAAATCTAATAGCCCTTCCATTTTCACTTCAGTCCTGGTGATAGGTCACTTCTGAGGCCATCCATCTGAGTATTGGCTGAGCTACCACACCTGGAACAGAGGCTGGCCTTACAGGAATTCTACGGAAGCCCTCTACTAGCTAACATGGCAACGTTGTGCAAGTTAGAAAAAAGCTCCTGAGCCTCAAGTCACTTCACAGCCATTAGTCACAAAATATTCACAATAAAAAAAATTCACAACAATGATACAACCCTACAATGTTCTGTGAGGGGAATGACTCCCTGAAGTTGTGTTATACACCCTTGCACAACTGTAAATGGGGTACACCTGGTACGACTATTGGGAGCAGGAACACTATGGGGAAATGATCTGCTTGGTCTGTGATGCTGGAATCTGGGGATGCTGGAGAAAGACAGAGTGGGGGCATAGGAGGAGGAATACAAGGATGGCCCCTTCCCAGGCCTCCCCACCACGTGAACACACCATGCTAACATTAACACATGGGGTTGCCCACTCACGGTTGCCAGCCACACGACCACAGAATTTTTAGTCTCCCAATGAATTCTGGTCTCAGGTATGATGTCCCAGACCATGTTGGTTGGTGCCTCCTCATTGAGCTCTCCGGCCCACGAACCACTTGAGGGCAGTGTCTCCCCACTGCATCTGCGACCAGGTCAGTTCTGTAAGAGCGATGCCTCCTTCCCTCCGCCTGGGCAAAGCCCTTCAGATGCCAACACTGCTGTCTGTTCTCTTCCCTCTCTGCCCATGCATGGCAACAGGCACATTGCCTCCCTGCTGGGAATTCCAACCCAGATCTTCCCTGGCTCTGGCTCCCAGTGCTTCAGCAACAATGCTTGTGGGCCGAACTTCATGCTCTCCCCTCATGAGAACAGCACCTCAAGATCTTCCCTCTCTAATCATTCCCTCTCTTAGACTTGTACCTCCAACTTCCTCTCCGCAGACTAACCATCCTCCAAACATACCAACTGGTGCAATAGGATGTTGGTGGCATCACTGCCCCACCAGTCTGTTAGATACAACCAGATTTTGAATTCCCATCATAGAATGTCAGAGACACTCAGAAAATCCCATTACAGTAATTCTGGGGAATGGACCTTTACTTCGAGGCAGAGATCTCCAAACTTTTTGACTTAGAATGGCGCTCCCTCCCGCCCCCACCCCAGCCATGTTATTACTGGTGCAAGAGGTATATGGGAGAAGAGGGCTAAAATCCTTGAGCACGTTGTTCTGTGTGACTGTGTCTGGGTGATTATGTTGACCCACATAGACCAGGATTACCCGCATAGTGCAAGATTATAGGATTACACTGGAAGTCCCTGCCAGCTTCACTCTTTTGCCTTCTGGAAATCCCAGCACACAATGGGGGGCCAGGTTGGGGATAGATCACAGCAAAGATGGCTGAGACAGGAACCACTTTCCAGAGCGACTGGATAGAGTTTTGGATTATGCCCTGAACGAGTTTCTGTGCTGGACACAGAGGCAGTAGTAGGAGACTAGCTTCCAGTCAGAAGAAAATTCAAAGTTCAGTGTTCAGGTAGGCGAATAACTCTGTTTGGACAAATAACCATGACAGTCAGATGCTTGACTGCAAATTTCCTGGCCTTTTGCCTAGTCTTCTAAATACATCCAAACCCTCCTTGAACTTTTCAAGGAGGCATTGGTTCCTATTCTCACAATGAGTCGGCCCAATTAAAAAATTAATGAATGTTAACAAAATTAATGAATGAGCCTGCAAGGAGGGATGGGGGGGAGGATGGAAGGAAAGAAAACTGAATAGGGCTGGAAAGGCCACGGCTACAGGCTTTGTCATTAACTATTCGAGTGACGCAGTACAGGTTAAGTTCTCTGTGTCTCAGTGATCTCACCACTAGAGTAGGGGTTAAAGCAGCCATTCTGAAGATGACTTCCCAAGCAAACCTTCTCTAACCATACTCTCTCCCTCTCCCTCTCCCCTTCCTCCTCCTTTTCTCGTCCTCTTTCTCCTTGCTGTCTCCTTTCACTCTTCTCTTTCTCTTATGTCTGTTGTTTTTATTCCCAGACCTTTACACTGGCTCTTTTATTTTCATCACCAGGCTATTTGTGCCAACAAGTGTGATACAAATAAAGTTAGACAGGATTTTGGTTCTGACTGAATAAGAATTGCTCCACTTGAATTTTTTAAAAAAACAACCCAGTCCCTCTCAACTGATTCTATTCAAAATTTCTTGGCTTCTGAATTTAAAGAACAAGTTGTTCTTGCGGAAGGTTAATTATAAAATGTTCAATCCACCCTCTTCCCCATGAGTGACCAATGCACAAAATGAATCCCCAGAAGAGTGTGCAAACTCAGAACAGTCTTCCAAAGCGAGGACTTTGCCTTCAGCCACCAGATCAGTGAAACCAAGTTCAAAAAAAATTTTTTTTAAACATCAAAGGATTTTTTTTTTTTTTTTATGATAGTCACAGAGAGAGAGAGAGAGAGGCAGAGACATAGGCAGAGGGAGAAGCAGGCTCCATGCACCGGGAGCCCGACATGGGATTCGAACCCGGGTCTCCAGGATCGCGCCCTGGGCCAAAGGCCCGTGCCAAACTGCTGCGCCACCCAGGGATCCCCAAGTTCAAAATTTTAAAAGCCTCTGAAGCCAAGTCTATTTAATGACATGAGTTGAAGATTCTCAGGAACTTTCAGTATTTTCTGGCACATGCACAACAGGTTTTGACCACTGCTGTCCAAACAGACTGGAAGTAGCTACTCAGACTTTCTAAACGGTCTCTCTTGCTTATAGAAACAGCTGGCAGGGGTGTGGTGGTGAAATCAGGAGGAATAAGAAAAGCCACAAAACTATGAAGCATCTTGAACTGCCTAGCATGAGTTAGAGGGAGAATAGTGGGAGAACCTTAACCATGAGTCCCCATGCCCTGCTCCTCTGAGACTCTGGCGGTCGCTGTCCCATGTTCCATCTCTGCGAATCTAAGTGGTGTCCTGTAGTATTTGTCCTTCTGCGTCTGGCTCATTTTACTTAACACAATGCCTTCAAGGTTCATCTGTGTTGTAGTATGTGTCAGAATCGTCTTCTCTTTTTTAAAATCCAGATTGTTTGAGGTACAATTTGGGTATAATAACATTCACTCTTTTGAGGTATACAGTTCAATGGGTTTGACAAATAGACACAGTTCTGGAACTGCCACCATAAATCAAGATATAGAACATTTCCATTACCTAAGAAAGTCCCACTGTGTTCAAATGGCAAACAGACACATGAAAAAAATCCTCCATACCTCTAGTCATCAGGGAGATGCTGATCAAAACCATAAGGAGCTATCATCTGACACATATTAGGATGGCTATTATTAAAAAATAATAATAACTTTTTTTTTTTAATTTTTTTAAATCTTTATTTATTTATGATAGTCACAGAGAGAGAGAGAGAGGCAGAGACATAGGCAGAGGGAGAAGCAGGCTCCATGCACCGGGAGCCCGACGTGGGATTCGATCCCGGGTCTCCAGGATCGCGCCCTGGGCCAAAGGCAGGCGCTAAACCGCTGCGCCACCCAGGGATCCCCAATAATAACTTTTTTAAAGAATGATTAACATTCCGCTGTATATACCACTTATAATTTTTTTAAAAGATTTTATTTATTTATGTGAGAGAGAGAGAGAGAGAGAGAGAACGAGTTGGGGGAGGAGGAGCAGAGGGAGAGGGAGAAACAGACTCCCTGCCGACTGCAGAGCCCAACATGGGATCACAGGACCCTAGGATAATGACCTGAGCCAAAGGTTCAGGCTTAACTGACTGAGCCACCCAGACACCCCTACTATTTGTAATTTTTAAGAATTCAGGGACAACACTGGAAACACCAAAAGGCTACAAATGGACTAGCGTTGTCCAGTTTTCAAAGAGAAGAGCATATTAGTTTTTGTTGCACAGCAGCAACCTCAAAAACTCAGTGGCTTGCAACAACAAACATTTATTTTTGTCACTCCCAGATGTGCAGGTCAGCTGGGGCAGCTCTGCTTCATGCCAGTTCCATGTTTCTCTCATTCTCTTTGGACGAGCAATCCCTGGGATAGGTGATGTTTGTGGAGAATGGGCAGATGCTGAGGAGTGAATGGGCATTTAATGCCTCCTGGGGCCAGGGCCTGCATCATCCACAGTCCCTTCTGCTTCTCGTCTTCTCGTTGGCTGGAGCAACAACGTGGCCACATCCACCATCAATAACTCTGGGAGTAGAATTTTCCTACTGCCAGCTCCAATGGGAATCTGGCAACATTAAAAAGACACGGACGTATTATATAAGTGAGTGAACAACTAATAGCAATAATCCAATCTACCACAGAGAGTTGATTATGGAAAATATTTTTTTTGATTATGGAAAATATTGAGGAGTAATCTTGATGTGGATCCCCAGTAAAATCCAGAAGGAATTATTAAATGGATGGTTCACAAAGACTGTATTTGGAAAAGAAAGTGATGTCTATGAAGAGCCAGCAGAACTTCACTAAGAATTAAGTCAGGTCAGACTAATTGCAGAGCTTTTTTCTTGGATTTGTTTTATAACTAAATCAAGGGAATATGGCAGTCAGACTTTTTTGGATCCTAGAAAAGGCACTTACATTTTTCACATGTTATTCTTGAAGACAAAATAGAAAAATATAGATCATATAGCAGTATAGTCAGATAAAGCTACAGAGGTTTATACAACTATTCTCAGACACTTTTAAGTCTTGTGTCATTTTGGAAGGGAATCTTGTGCAGCATGTTACAGAACTGGAGTCTTGTCCTGACTGCCATTTTATATCAGCGATTTGTGTGAGGACAGAGATGTAAGTGAAACAAGCATTTTATCTGCATTTACAGATAAAAACCAGAAGTTTGAAATTTAACAGAAATAAACACCAACTATTCTACTCAGATATTTTTAAAAACACCAAACAAAAACAACCCCCCCCCCAAAAAATGAACACCAAGCAAACAAAAATTGAATACAGGATAAAGAACTCCATGAGAATAAAATGAGTGAATGAAGAAAAATTTGAAACTCTACTTGGGATCAAAAAGGAAGACTTGATCAGAGGGAAAATGTATATCATATCCAAGAAGACTCAAGTGTTATAAAGATGTCACTACTCTCTCAATTGATATATATTTTAATAAATGAGCTTACCTTATTCAGATTTGAGGGAACTACTGATATATTTGGAATCCTTATTCCCGGTTCTTTTAATTAGGAGGGAGGATGTGGGGGCTTCCAGGGTCCTGGCAATGTTCTATCTGTGGGCTTGGATGGTGTGGTGTAAAGGGGAGACTTGCCTGTGCTTCTCCTTCCCCTCACATGACTGCCACACTTCACTGCACCAGATTTGTGGGGTTTGTTCACATGGACCAATTCTCCAACACTAGCTGGGTGTCCCACAGTTTAAATCAATTCAGATACTATGACCTGGAGGTGACGTAATGTCAGATCCTACAGGTCAGGGCTCTGTCCCACAAGATTGCCCCCCACCCTTCAGATGCCAATCACAAGTCCCAGCTTGTCACCTGTACCTCTGTACAACTGCCTATAAATCAAGGTTCCCACGACTCCCTCCTTGGGTTCAATACCACTCAGAAAACTACTAGGGATTTAGGAGCTCTTTGTCAGGAACTGGGGTCAAAGACCAGATATTAGGGATCCCTGGGTGGCGCAGCGGTTTGGCGCCTGCCTTTGGCCCAGGGCGCGATCCTGGAGACCCGGGATCGAATCCCACATCGGGCTCCCGGTGCATGGAGCCTGCTTCTCCCTTGGCCTGTGTCTCTGCCTCTCTCTCTCTCTCTCTCTGTGACTATCATAAATAAATAAAAATTGAAAAAAAAAAAAAAAAAAGACCAGATATTAGAACAAGAGATGCTCCTATGTTCTTAGCACTTAGGAAATTATAAAATTTTAGGAAGTCTGTGCCAGGAGCTAGAGGCGGAGACTAGTATATATATTTTCTATTATTCTGCACATTGCATTATAATAATGCATTATGTTTTACATTTGTTTTATGCTCTTCCAATCACAATTTCTTTTCTCTCCCCAGATGCAGTCATCACCCAAGCTTTCATAGTAATCAATTCCTAGCACTTAGTTTGTATATCTGAACAGAATTTAATTCTGCCTATTTTTGAACTTTAGGGATAAAATCGTACATATTCTTTAATGTTTTGCTTCTATTGTTCAAAATTCTTTTTAAGATTCATCCAAGCTATGGTTCACCTTTATTGCTCTTGAAAATTACATTGTTTAAATATAATGCAATGTATTTTCTGTTTTACTCTTGGTTACTTTGGTCTATCTAGCTTTTGAATATTAACATTGCTACTATGAACCCTCTTGTAAATGCGTCTTTGTGCAAATGTGCTTGAGTTTCTCTTGCACGTGTACCTAGGAGTATTGGTGCTCAGATACGGAGTGTAAGAATCTTCAAACTTTAGTAGGTAAAACCAAACTGCTTTTTCAAAGTGATTGTAATACTACCTTTAAAAGTGTCTGAGCATTCTTGTTCCTTCATATAATTTCCAGCTCTTGGTTTTGTCAGACTTGCAAATGTTAGCCAATGTGGTAGGTATGGTTATCCTTAGAGTTGTCACACATATACATTTATTTTTTAAAACTTTCAATGAGTGGGAAATATCAGAAAGGGAGACAGAACATGAAAGACTCCTAACTCTGGGAAACGAGCTAGGGGTGGTGGAAGGGGAGGAGGTGTATTTGGGCACCTCTGGGGGTGGGGGTGACTGGGTGACGGGCACTGAGGTGGGCACTTGACGGGATGAGCACTGGGTGTTATTCTATATGTTGGCAAATTGAACACCAATAAAAAAATTAATTTACAAAAAAAGTTTATTTTTTAAAACTTTCAAATTAATCAGTATATATTTTCCCCTGGGTCAAGACACAAACATTAATATCTTTTTACTTTCTACCATTCCCTTGCTGCCCCAGCAACCTTACAACCATACTCATGTTGTTATTAATTAGAATTCTAGGCAATTTTTTAAAAAAGATTTTATTTATTTATTCATGAGAGAAATACAGAGAGAGGCAGAGACACAGGCAGAGGGAGAGGCAGGCTCCCTGCGGGGACCCTGATGCAGGACTCGATCCTGGGACCCCGAGATCACAACCTGAACTGAAGGCAGATGCTCAACCAGTGAGCCACCCAGGTGTCCATGGGCAATTATTTTTGAAAATAATATTTTCGGGGATCCCTGGGTGGCTCAGTGGTTTAGAACCTGCCTTCAGCCCAGGGCATGATCCTGGAGTCCCGGGATCGAGTCCCACATCGGGCTCCCTGCATGGAGCCTGCTTCTCTCTCTGCTTGTGTCTCTGCCTCTCTCTCTTTCTCTGTGCCTCTTGTGAATAAATAAGTAAAATCTTTTTTTAAAAAAAGAAAATAATACTTTCATGAGTGATACTTATTGTATATTTTACTTTTTGTCTGTGTGTTATTGTTTATTCCATCCCTTCTTTCTGGGCTCACTTTCCTTCTTAACGGAGGACAATCTTTGGGAGAGTGGGTGGTAAACTTTCTAAGTCTTGAAATGTCTTTTTTTTTTTTTTTAATGAGTAGGGAAAGGCAGTGCCAATTTTTTTATTTATTTTATTTTATTATTATTTTTTTTTAATGATAGTCACACACAGAGAGAGAGAGGCAGAGACATAGGCAGAGGGAGAAGCAGGCTCCATGCACCAGGAGCCCGACGTGGGATTCGATCCTGGGTCTCCAGGATCGCGCCCTGGCCCAAAGGCAGGCGCCAAACTGCTGCGCCACCCAGGGATCCCGAAATGTCTTAATTTCATGAAAATAATACATAATAATATGAGGTGTCATTTCATATCACAGAAAAAAAGATGGATTATTAACCAATGATGATTTAAAATTAGATCTCTACTTCATGCCTTACAGTTAAATAATTTTCAAATGAATCCAAGATCGAAGTATCCAGAAGGATGAAATCAGGTTGGCTTCACCTGAACCTAGTCATCAATCTTAGCATCAGTAAAAGTGGGGCATCTCGTCCTTACGTATCTCCTAATTTGGTATCATAAGAAATACACTGTCCCTCCAACACTGAGCCTAAATCCAGTCACACTCTAGACCTATTAGAGATTGATCAAGGCCAGAAATGGGAAATTCTAAATTCTACCCCAAATTGCCTACTTTATTAGAGATTATGTGGAACACACACAAAAAGAGAGGAAACTACTGTAGATGAAAGAGACTTTTGGCACAATAGCAAAATGTAATGTAGGGACTTCATTTGGATCCCACATTGAACAAATCACCTGTGAAAGACGTTTCCGCCACAACCAAGAATACATAAACTGACAATATTGAAGAATCATTATGAATGTCGTTGGTTGTGACATGCCTTTGTGGTTTTTAAAAAAGTCCTTACCTCTTAGAGGTACACACTTAAGTATTTACTGATGAAATGATACAATGTCTGGGATCTGCTTCAAAATCATTCATTAAAAATGTTGGGGGAAATGCATGAAAATAGAATAACAGAAATTTGATATTTTCATACAAGGGGAACTTCTACCTGTGTGCTTAAAATTTTCCATATTAAGAAGTTAAAACATGAAAACAGTCTATGCTGTCCCTCTCTGCTCCTAGGAAGCTTTTGAACATATGAGCTATAATTAGAATAATCACAAATGTAGAATGTTAGAAAACCATTCTATTAATTTTTACTGACAAAAGACATTGAGGTTAGTAATGACATGATGTGTGCTAGCATATACCTTAACCAGGAGAACTAGACCAGATAAAGTAAGGGTTCCAGCTCCTGATTTGACATATTTACTTAATGTCTTAAATATTGCACATAAATTAGTTCTTGGACTGTGATTAAGAAAATTTAAAGAATAGAATTCTCAAGTTAGCCATTTTAATTTTCTTGGTTTAATATTTCTAGATGACAGTTTATTTCTGACATTTCCTGCTCAAATAACCTTCCTTTTTTCTTAATGTTCTCACACTTTTGAAACAGCATAAAGAAAGAAAACTAAATAAACAGGAATTTTCTTTTCAAATTACCATTACGAGATAAAAAGCAGCATCTCACGCAATAAATGGATATGAGGTATTTTCTTTAAATTCATATATTTATTTTAGAGACAAAGAGTGTGAGCAGGGGGGAGAGGCAGTGGGAGAAGGCGAGAATATCAAGTAGACTCTGCACTGAGCACAGAGCCCAATCTGAGGCTCAATCTCATGACCCTGAGAGATCATGACCTCAGCCAAAATCAAGAGTCAGACATCTAACCAACTGAGCCATCCAGGCGCCCCAGATATGAAGTCTTTTTATCTCTTTTTTGGGCTTGTTGCACACCACTCTCTCAATGTACAATTAACTTGATTAACTTCTGATTAGTCCCTAACAGGTTAGGAGGGTTTCTTAATTTTGAGGACTATTTGCCAAGCAAGGCAGAAAGAAACCTCCCTGTATTCTTCAGCCTCACATATAGGTCCTATAACAGGGTAGGGGTAAAAAAAAAAAAACAAAAAAACAGGGTAGGGGTAAAGAAGACATATTGAGATAACTCTATGGCCCCCTGATCCTTGATACAGTCATTGGAAATACCTTCTGTGGGCCATCGTCCTGGGGGCCATATGTGAACCTGGCAACCTTAGAGGAGCTCAAGGTAATCATTAATTTCCACCTTTTGAGTCTAAAACCTTCTGGCCTGAAACCCTTGATATTATGTGAAGATAAAATTGTAAGGAATGGAGGGTGGTGTCTGGGTGGCTCAGTTGGTTGGGCATCCAACTCTTGATTTTGGCTCAGGTCATGATCTCAGAATCATAGGATTGAGCTTCCTGTAGGGCTCTGCAGTAGGCATGAAGCCTGCATAAAATTCTCTCCCTGCCTCTCCTCACAACTCTCACTCTCAAAAAAAAAAAAAAAAAAAAGTAAGGAAGGAGGGAAATGCTTTCCAACATCACCCTGCCTTCAAGGAACATAGATGCTCTGAACACCAGACATGGCACAGTCTTTGTTAGGCTTCTGTACTGGTATGCTAATGAACTCTATTTTTTCAACTGAGCAGCATGATGACTTTTGATATAGGCCTGGTGTTGGGTTGAGGAATAGGGGTTAAAGAGGATTGAAGTGCAGGTCTTAATAAATAATAAGAATTTGTAGTTCCTATGGACAGGAGCGGACACTGAAGGAGAAAGAGGGAGCCAGCTGGTTGGGACGAGGACTTCTATGTAAGGAAGACTGGCCAGAGAAACACCTGGTGGCACCATGGCCCCAGTGATTTAGAATTGTTTGTGTTTCTGTAGAGGAAATACCTTTTCTTCCCCAGATGCTGCTATACGAACAAAGGCCTTTATGATCAGACTACATGTATATCTTGTCATTTTCTTGGTAGGAGAAGAGTTAAGAGAAGCAAAGAACAGGTTAAGTTCCCTATCAGGTGGATCCAGTATGGAATAGTGTGAAGTTCATAAACTTAATTCATCAGAAGAAAGGAATTACTGCCAGAGGCGATCATGAAAACACAGGCCTCTGGGAGTTTCCAAACTTTGGAGTGAGAGCTTAGACTCTCTGCATGTTTTGGAGTAGGTAGGTGTTCGAGAAAGCCTTCTCTACCTCTTAAGAGGCAGGGCTACCTTGGCTGCTAGTCACATGACCCTGTTGTGTGTCTGTCCTAAAGCGACATTGCCCAAACCTCAAGGAGGTCATCTATAGTTTCTAATGTTGAAAGTCAAGTTCCTTTCATCGGTTCCCTTCAATCTGTTCCCTTTGAACCTAAGTAGTTACAATCTTTACTATCTATCTGCATAGGACAATCACTTTAGCTCAAGCATTTTAGTTGAACTGCTCTGAGTCACTACTCCTTTCACTTATTTCTTGTGTAAGGCTGTGTTTAAGGCAAATACTACCCAAGTGCAGTGCTTCTAACTGCATCAAGAGAGTCCAGTGTGTGCCTTGGGTTGGCCATCATAGCAATACATAGCACTCCAGTGTGGGAGTGTGGCGTTCCATGTCTGGGTCTCAGCCCTGCCACTTCATTTGAGGCCTTAATTTCCTTATCTGCACCGTAGGCCTGGGAACTTCACTGCTCACCTGATAAGAACCTTGAGAAGATTAAAAGAGATAATTTCTATCAATGATCTTATTCTAAGTACAGCTTATGCCAATTAAGTCTTAATAATTGGATTGAAAAAAAATAATTGGATTGATGGGGACACCTCGGTGGCTCAGTGGTTGAGCCTTCAGCTCAGATCATGATCCTGGGGTCCAGGATCAAGTCCTGCATCAGGATCCCCATAGGGAGCCTGCTTCTCCCTTTGCCTGTGTCTCTGCCTCTTTCTGTGTGTCTGTCATGAATAAATAAATAAAATCTTAAAAAATATGTAATTGGGCTGATGATATGCAGGCAATAAGGATAAGGAAACGCACCAGACTAGATCATTCCAAAGAGCATGTGACTCTTGATCTCAGAGTCTTGGGCTCAAGCCCCATGTTGGGTATAGAGATTACTAAAAACAAACAAACAAAAACTGAAAAAAAAAAGATAAAGAAATGCACTTCTTTTGTTAAGGACTATTTGATTTAGCACTGTACTTGAGAAAAGAAATAAAGTGTTCTTTATTTCTCAATGGGTGACCTGGCAACCGTCCGAACAAACACAAAATTGGGCACCCCTTTAAGCCTTTCCAGTTGTCAGTTGTCCTTCAAACATGCAAATGGGCCAACAACCCAAGTAATTTCCAAATTCTCTCCTCTGAGCAAACTGCCCAGAGAAATTCAGCCGTTACTGCCCTGGGGCCTTTGACTTACAGAGGCCTTCCTCTGGGAGCCAGGAGGCAGATCTTTAGAGAAAGCCAATCTTATTAAGTAGCCCCAGGCTGTAGTGCTTTGGCGGTGGAGAGAGAAACACCTGACCCAACAGTGTCTTCCCCCTCTTGGCACCGCAGTTGCCTTCTCTGCTGTCATCACTCTTAAATTCTTGTTCCAAGGAGCGAGACCTCCAGAACTCAACTATGCACGTGGTTTGCATACCGGGGCAATCCTCTTATGGTAGAATGGGATAAAAGTCACTGTTTTGACCCAGTAAAAATGCAAAGTAATTAGGGCAGTGAAAATACTCTGTATGATATGATCATGATGTCACCGACCTGTCACAGCAGCTCACTCAGGAAAGGAATGGGTGAGCTCCCTGCTCCGTCTGGGGGCATCCGAGGGCTGGACAAATGCAGGGCGCAGCTCCTGGCTGGATTGGCTGACACTGTTGCCGAACAGACTTGGGTAAACTCATCTCAAGAGAAGCCAATAACTCAGGAGAGGAGGGTTTGGAAAAGAGAAAGGGAGAAACATTTTGGGTGATGGCAGCTGGCAGAGGTGGCAGGCTCAAGCCTTAACAACCGACCTCTCTGCAGGTAGGATGGACACCTCGAGTTGTTCTGGGGGTTGTGTTTAAGAAAGCAAGCAGAGAGCACATGGTCATAGGTGAGGATCTGTATGCGTTCTGCACGTGGTCAGGGGCGGGGAAGGAAATATGTGGGGTGTGGTCATCCAGGCATTCTGTGGCTATCAGGGCTTCTCTAGTCTGGCGGTTGGAATGTTCCAATCATTGTCAATGCCTGCAGAAAGTGGGATAAAAAATAAGAACAACCGGGGATCCCTGGGTGGCGCAGCGGTTTGGTGCCTGCCTTTGGCCCAGGGCGCGATCCTGGAGACCCGGGATTGAATCCCACATCAGGCTCCCTGCATGGAGCCCGCTTCTCCCTCTGCCTGTGTCTCTGCCTCTCTCTCTCTCTCTCTCTGTGACTATCATGAATAAATAAATAAAATCTTAAAAAAAAAAAAATAAGAACAACGGGGTTCAGTTAGAGCATGAGTTAGGAGGTCTTGCCTATTTTTGGTCATAACTATTGGGGTCTATAACTGAGCAAGGGGGTCACTGGCAGTAGTGGATACATGACATTATACATTTGTCCAAACCCATAGAATGAGGGGACCTTAAGGTAGACTATGGGCTTTGGGTGATCATGATGAGTCAAGATGGGTTTATCAATTGTAACAAGTATACTACCCTGGAAAGGGTCGGGGGATGTTGGTAGTGAGGGGTCTATGCACAGGTGGGAGAGGGGCTCTATGGGAACTTTCTCTATCTTGTTCTCAATTTTGCTGTGAACCTGAAACTGCTCTAAAAAATAAGGTCTCTACAAAAAAACTCCAACAAAATTCAAATAATCTAAACATACTCTGTAAAAAAAAAATAATAAAATAAACATACTCTGTGCTGGTTTTAATATACTCTTTCACAACCTAAGCCTTACATTAAAGTTCTTGGTATGCCATGCACACACACACACACACACACACACACACACATACACACGCACATGCACACACACACAGGCAGAGTGATTTCAGAGCAAGCTCCTCACCTACTCCCAAGGCTCTTACTGGTTCCAGGCGAATGGCTGAGTGTAGGAACACGTGATGGCTCTTGGTTCCACTGTGGTTTCCCAGTCTCTTATTCTCGAACATCCAGCACTTATTGTGTGACAGTTACGGCCATGCACTCCCTGAAAGCAGGAGACTTCTCTTTGTTCTTCCTTCCTCTTTTCCCCCTTAGATATGTCCTTTCCTCAGGCTCATCTCTTTTCTTCTCCTCTTTCTATTTAAATGAAGACTGAGTATGACCTATTTATACATTTCTTTATCTTTATTGTCTAAATATCACCAGCTTAATTATTAATCATATACTCAATCTCTTACCCAAAGCAAGTCAATCAACAGGCAATGGATGGCATTCTGGTTACTACAAAAAATGTATAGTTAGGAAAATGAACAGTTGGGAATAATGACAAGGCTTTCTAAAACAATGACTTTTAAATTTTTATAAGAGAATAAATGTTCATTATAGAACATAACCAAAAATAGGACTACCCTTAAAACTCTTTTCTGGGGATGTCTGAGTATACATTAATTTTGGGACCCGGATGTGAGCAAATATTGCCTCACCCAGGACACCTGCTTCTTCACGTGGCACCCGTAGGAGGCAAATGTACACAGGAGCAAAGCAAGGCAAGGTGACCCCTTCTATGGGGTGGGGCTCTGGGTCCAAGTTTAATATGTACTATTAGAACTCCCATACCTCTGCTGGATCCCATGGAGTGCTCCTTTTTCTGAAAATACTTGGGCTTAAATGGCCTTGAGCCAAAGCGGACTTTAAGTCACTCTGTCTGGGGTCTCTAATCCTGAGTCCAAGGGGAGTGATAGCCACCCCCTATTGGAGCCAATGGAAAAGAGGAGTCAGAACAAAGGTCATCCAGGCCCTGCTTAGCCCTACTCTGGTGGGCGGTATCCCTGGGCCCAGCTGCAGATGGAGACAGCAATTCTGGAGAGAGAAAGAAGGAGACTTAAGTCCTTACCTCATCCATACATATTGACCCAGAATACAAGGCCCATTGGTGACCTGGGATCTGACAGGCACAGATTGCCCTTGACTTCCTTAGGATGGAATAAGGGGAGTACGGTGGAGGGAGGGGTGGGAAGATAAGGTCATTCTTGACCCTATAATCCTACTCCAAGAATTTTATGTAAGGGAATAATCGGGTACATGTGAAAAGCCTTGCCTACAGGAATGGTTATTATAGCATTACTCATCATATTTAATACAATTCAGATGTTAAGTGTTAAATAAATTATAAAGCTTTTTTTTAAATTTTTTTAAAATTTTTATTTATTTATGATAGTCACAGAGAGAGAGAGAGAGAGAGGCAGAGACACAGGCAGAGGGAGAAGCAGGCTCCATGCACCGGGAGCCCGACATGGGATTCGATCCCGGGTCTCCAGGATCGCACCCTGGGCCAAAGGCAGGCGCTAAACCGCTGCGCCACCCAGGGATCCCTGAAGCTTTTTTTTTTAAAAAAAAAAAAAAGATTTTATTTATTTATCATAAGACACACAGAAAGAAAGAGAGGCCGAGACACAGGTAGAGGGTGAAGCAGGCTCCATGCAGGGAGCCCGATGCAGGACTCGATCCCAATACTCCAGGATCACGCCCCGAGCCAAAGGCAGATGTGCTTACCCACTGGGCTACCCAGGCATCCCAATTATGAAGCTTTTAAAGGCAAACACCACATACCAAAGTCCATCACCCTATCAAAGCTGTTTTCTGATGGCAAAGTCATTTTCAAGGAGTTCAGCTCCTAGTTCAAGAATAGATATTTTTCCAAATTTCACATGATGAATCCACTTTTCCCACAAGTTAAACATCAAAAAGAAGTCAATGAAATACCTTTCACGGATCCAAAGAGTAGTGAAAAACCTAAACAATCCTCCAGATAGGTGGAGCTGGATAGGAATTTAGAGGTAAGGTAGCTCAACACCTCTCACTGTACAGGTAATAGAACTGAATCCCAGTGAGTGGAAGTGACTTACCCAAGATTGGGTGGGGGCCAAAATCTGGTTTCTCTGACTCCTACCAGGCCCCTTCCAGTAGCTGCGGGGTCCTTCACACCCTGGGAGAGATGTGGATCGATTGACGTAATCTCTGGTTCAGACTGGCATTCAAATAGACTGGCTCAGTTCAGCAAATATGAATACAGGACACCAGTGAAATGTGGTGATCAGAAAAGCAACACACTTGTTAGTATAAGTATGTCCCATGCATATATATGTATGCATATATACTAAAGATGTATTTATATATATTTATATATTTATTTTAAATGTTTATATATATTTATAAACATATTTGCTAGTATATAAATATATATACATATATGTAATACATAATTTAATGCCACATCTTACTAGGCATTTTTTTTAAAGATGCTATTTATTTGAGAAAGAGGGAGCACATGAGCACTCATGAGCTGGAGGAGGACAGAAGGGGAGGGGGAAGGACAGCATGGAGCCTGACACAGGGCTCCATCCCAGGACCCCGGATCATGACGGATCATGACGTGGGCCAAAGCCAAGAGTTAGAAACTCCACTGACTGAGCCACTCAGGTGTTCAATAGGCAGATATTTTAAAAACTGGTTGTATTTTTATTTGCTAAATCTGACGATTCTACATTCAAAAAGAGATAGGAGTAAAAAGTTGCTAGCATAAGAAAGAATAACATAAGGAATGTTAGCATAAGAAGTAATCCATTTCATTGTCCTGATTTTTATAGATGAAAACAATGGTAAATAGAGAGAAACTGCGACTTTCTCAGGGTTGCATTGCAGTTGGATGACCAAACGGAGACTAGAACTCGGAGCAAATGATTCCAAGAGCCCCTTTTAACACACCACAGTGTATGTGCCTCCCCTCATGACATTAGGCAGAAAATTCCAAGTTTCGAGTCATAAGAATGAAATTCTAAGGAGATCGATAGTCTCAGGTTTAGTCAGTAATCCCTACTCCCACCCCACTTGCCCCCACACATGTCTCTCAGGCTAAGCATCCCATTGAGCTTCCATGTTGCCAAAACAACTTCAGTGCAGCAGAGCACACTTGGAGGGCCTTCCAGAGCAGTGGTTTTCAGACTTTGAGGTGCAAGGGAATCAGCAGGAAGGCTTCACAGATTGTGACTGCATCCCTACCTTGGTGTTTCTGAGGCTGGAGGTCTGGGCTGGAGCCCTGGACTTTGCATTTCCGATGGGCTTCTGGGTGCTGCTGGTGCTGCTGGTCCAGGAACCACACCGAGAACCACTGGTTTAGTTGATGCAGTCTTGCCTCTTCTATGTGAGTTCCTTGCTTAAACAAGAAAAAAAGATCCTAGTATTGGGTAATGTTATATTATGACCATATAAAATATTTTCCTGTCCATTATTAAAGACATTGTTTTTAGGGGCAAAGCCAGGCTAAATAAGTTTGCTGAGGCAAAAACATTGACATTGGGCTACAACAATGAATGACATGATTATGTGACAAATTTAGCTCGGAAAGGAAAGAGAGAATAAGGAACAATAATTAGTTTCAGGAATGGGAAATCACATGAACAATTTAAAAATGTACTGCAAACTGTTCTGTGACTATTTCATACCTTTTATTTTTCCCCCCAAAATTAGCTATCCAATTTTGTAGCTAATTAGAGCTGAATGAGAGGTCTTGTTGAGATTATTAAGGCCAAGAGGTGAAGTTTTGAGGCCTTTGTTCAATCACTTTTATGGGAACTCAAAACCCTATTTCTACTCATCAGAGCTGGAGGCTCCAATCCGGTTTTCCTGCTCCCTGTTCCTCCTCTTTACCCATTACCGTGGCCTCCTGTACTGCCCCCTGAACAACAACCACATTGCCACACGTCCCTTGGCTACTGAAGGAAGCCACCAAATGGGAGTTTTCACAAGTCCCCTTCTACACTTCGTCCTCCCTCAGCAGTCTCGCTGCAGCCCAGAGCTCCCAGGCTGAGCACTCTGTCCACGTGGCAGCGTCTTACCTCACACTCTGTAGGTAGTGATGCACATAGGCGAGGAATATTTGACTTTGCACCAAATGGCATGGCTCAATTTTAAAATCACAAGAAAATGCTGTAACAAATCAAATTACATCTCCAAACAGAGGGTCTGATAAACACATTCCCATGGAAAGAGCAGTCCTTTCCAGGAAACTCAGGTGGCCGTGGTGTAATTCCACGGATGAAGCTTGATTGGAAAATATCCAGAGCTCTCTATTCTGTGTGGAGGTTCCTCAAAGAGTTAAAAATAGACCTGCCCTACGACCCAGCAATTGCACTGTTGGGGATTTACCCCAAAGATACAGATGCAATGAAACGCGGGGACACCTGCACCCCGATGTTTCTAGCAGCAATGTCCACAATAGCCAAACTGTGGAAGGAGCCTCGGTGTCCATCGAAAGATGATGGATAAAGAAGATGTGGTCTATGTATACAATGGAATATTCCTCAGCCATTAGAAACGACAAATACCCACCATTTGCTTTGACGTGGATGGAACTGGAGGGTATTATGCTGAGTGAAGTAAGTCAATCGGAGAAGTACAAACATTATATGGTCTCATTCATTTGGGGAATATAGATAATAGTGAAAGGGAATAGAAGGGAAGGGAGAAGAAATGTGTGGGAAATATCAGAAAGGGAGACAGAACATGAAGACTCCTAACTCTGGGAAATGAACTAGGGGTGGTGGAAGGGGAGGAGGGCGGGGGGTGGGGGTGACTGGGTGACGGGCACTGGGGGGGGCACTTGACGGGATGAGCACTGGGTGTTATTCTGTATGTTGGTAAATTGAACACCAATAAAAATAAATTTATTAAAAATATAAATAAATAAATAAATAAATAAATAAATAAATAAATAAATAGGAAAATATCCAGAACAATAAATAAAGAACAAAGAGGGAAAAGCCAGCAGCTGAGGTGGAGAGTAGCTGTGCTCCAAGTTTATGCATCATCCCCAGGAGCCCATTCTTACCTGCCTGGGGGCAGAGACAAGTGGCCCTATGGAGTCAGGGAAATAAAAGCAAAGGTAAATGGTTTCCCTAAATTTAACTGCAGCCCAGAAGCCTGCCCTGATAACAAGAATGGCACCTTACCTCCATGGAAAGTGCAGTAAAAGCGGATTTCAAATTTTAACTGGAAATTAGAATGAACTCCTTCAGGGATAACCAGTGTGGCAGGGAATTTAATATGGGGCTCTGGTTTCCTTTCCACCTCTCAAATAGCATGCCTGTGACTCTGCAGGGAGCCCAGTGGAGATCAGAAATAGAGAATTGGGATGTACTCCTAATAAATGAAACCACAGCGAGAAGCCACGCTGGTGTGCAGGACTGCAGCAGTGAGACGCAAGGCTCCAGATTCTCTTGCTGCCACGTCTTGGCCTCCCGAGAGCTGCCACATACACTCCTAGGGAGGGGCTGGGCAGAGGCATGCTCTTCAGAGGACCGCTATGAACTGTGGGTCACGCTCACCTGCAGCAATGCACTGCTTTGGAACAGAGCAGCTAAGCAACAAGGTCATGAGACACTTTCACCTCTTCCTGAGGTAAGAGGCTGAGGAAATGAAATATCTTACCCAAGATCCAGCAGCTCTAAGAGGCAGAGCTCAGACCTGAGCCAAGGTCTTCTGTCTTCCCAACCCATCTGTGGTCCCCACCAGGCCCCTGTCATATAGCAAAGACAATTTTGGAACAGAAAAAAAAAAAAAAAAGAGGCAAGAGAAAGGAGTTGATCCTTGGGTTCACAGTTAATGAAAAGGATTGGAATCAGCTCCTTCCAAGAGCAAATGGGCTGAGGATACTAGGAACGGAGCAGGTGAATAAGAGTTGACAAGAAGGAGGAAACAGGGGATCCCTGGGTGGCGCAGTGGTTTGGCGCCTGCCTTTGGCCCAGGGCGCAATCCTGGAGACTCGGGATCGAATCCCACGTCGGGCTCCCGGTGCATGGAGCCTGCTTCTCCCTCTGCCTATGTCTCTGCCTCTCTCTCTCTCTGTGTGTGACTATCAAAAATAAATAAAAATTAAAAAAAAAAAAAAGAAGGAGGAAACAGAACAGAAGACAAGGCACAGAGGGTAGGAGGGTGAGGGGGAGAAATGGTGAAAATGATACATAAAAATAATAGCAAACGTATGTATGTTGGCTAGGTGACAGAGACTCTTCTTATTAGTGCTTTACCTGTGTGAAAGCACTTCACAAGCCTGGGAGGTAGGTAGGTGGTCAATTGTCATCATTTGACAAATGAGAAAATCAAAACCCAGGGAAGGCTCGTCCTAAGGTCACGCGGCTTGTTCACACTGCCCGTGAATAGTTTGGACTGGAGCCTGTGGATCTTGGTTCTACTCTCTGTACATTTAGTCTTCGGGCTACTCCAGCCCTGCTGATGAGTAAGGCAGCTCTGAGAATACCACAGATGTGGAAGGACTCAAGTGTATGAGGTCCAGGTAAAGAAGGCCCGGGGGAGCTGACCGTCAAAGAGGTTCAGTTGGTGGAAGAGCAGAGTTGCTCCCCTTAACCAAGGCTCGGAGCAAGTGTGTCGGAGTGGAAGGAGCATGAATTTGGACCCTGCTCTGCCTCACATGAGCTGGGTCGTCTTGGACAAGTCACATAACATTTTGATCTAAGTAATAGAACCTCTTAGTGAGGAATCTGATAGGATCCTTGTTATACCGGATCCATAAAATACCAGTAGGATCCAATGGATCCTTATTATGCTCTTATATTCCTGGGCAATGCTTAGTGAGGAATCTGATAGCATCCTTATAATCCCTAATGTAGTGATTAAACAATATTGCCCTGTTGCTGCCCCTCAGAATATTTAACAGTATTTCCCAGAAAGCCTCACAAAATTGATTAATAAGGGATCAGGTTTTAGATTCCTCTCCAACCCAGAAAACTATTCTTCTCCCTAACACAGATTTAAATCATTCATTCTACTGCTGCCACATACAGAATAATGCTGGCTGTGCAGAGAGGTAGCAGCTAACAAAGAACACAGGGACACAAAGAATCCATGCTACACAGTCAGATTCACTACTTTATCATAGGCAGCCGGCTTCTCCTAGAAGGAATTGGTGGGACAGTTTTTGTAGAAACCACTTAGGAATAAGAGCTGAGCTTCTAGGGAAGTTTCCTTACATATTTTGGTGGGAAACTTACTACTGAGGGCTCAGCCTAAAGCATGAAATAGGCATCTCATTATAGGAATTGAATAGACACACATCATGTCAGACGTGGTGGAGAGCCCCAGATTGGACCCCATAGGACATGCTCTTGGCTATACTGATCAAGACTTATCAACAGTTCCTTGGGAAAAAGAGCTGGAGGGTGGTATGGAACTCATGGTCCTCTTCATAGTTGCCTCAATATAGTCACATCAAAATCTATATATCAGTCTCCCCATAAACATATGCGCCTGAAAGAGCATGATGCTCAGTCCTTTTGATGTCAGCCCTCCAGTTCAAGAAACCAGCCAGGAATGTTGTTTGTAGCTGTCTAGACTTGGTGAACCCTATTACAGTCACACTCTGTGCCTGGAGTGGATAAAATAGACAAGTGGCATCCCTTAAAAATCCTACATTGGGGGATCCCTGGGTGGCGCAGCAGTTTAGTGCCTCCCTTTGGCCCAGGGCACGATCCTGGAGACCCGGAATCGAATCCCACATCGGGCTCCCTGTGCATGGAGCCTGCTTCTCCCTCTGCCTGTGTCTCTGCCTCTCTCTCTCTCTCTCACTGTGTGCCTATCATAAATAAAATAAAATAAAAAATTTAAAAAAATCCTACATTGGTAAGATTTATTTATGTAATGTTATCAAATAGCACCAAAATATTCTATGCAAAATTCTTATAATAGTGTTTTGTCCAGAATAGGTACTTTCTACGAGTAAGTCTCTCAAGCAGCATTATTTCTTAAGTACCCTAAGTCTACAGATACTGTATCTGGCTGGTCAGAGATTACAAAGGGAAACTGGGTAGACTAACCATAGCCAATTACACATCTTTGTAGTTAACGGTTGCTGGCTAGGGTGGTCAGAAAGGGAGAGGCCAGTGAAATCCCTGAAGGAGGACATTGTGTCAAGGAAGTGCTGTCAAAAGGCTAGGAGCTGAGGGAAAGGGAAGGATTCCGGTGAAGATAATGGGGTCTGTTCAGGATGCATATCCTGAATTCTGGCAGAGGCAGGAGGGAGAATAAAACACTACCATCCTGTGAGCTAGACTGGAGACGGATGGTATTGGAGAAGTTGCTAGAACATGTGGTTGGGGACTGTGGTCAGGGTGGTCAGGTGATACACGGAGAAGAGGCTTCCAGCAGGATCTCAGGAATAATCTGTGTCTTAAGTGGAATAGGAAGATGGGCTTCCTGCCAAGGCTGTGATGCACAGGAGACTGACAAACCTGTCCTTGGAGAAAGGTGGATGAGTCGGAGGAGGAGCAGAGCAAGGACTTCTGGAAGCCTCTGCAGTAGGATAAGAGCAGTCGTGGGCAGACACTATGTCCCTGGCTGCAGCAAAGCCCACCACGCATTGCGACAAGGTGACATCACAGGAGGAGTCGTGTGTGTGTGTGTGTGTGTGTGTGTGTGCATGTGTGTGTGTGTGAGAGAGAGAGATGGATGTTCCTCTTAGACGTTCTGGGGGCAAAGCGGACATTGGGTTTTTCCACTGAAGGCCCAGTGCCCAGCCAGTAGGTTTGGCCACAGCAGCCAAGATGGAGAAACATACAGATAAGGGAGAAAAGGCAATACAAAGCCAGATCGAATGTGGTCGGTGGTGCAAGGAGGGTGAGGCCAAACGGAGCAAGTTGGGACAAGTGGCAAGGGGAGGTGAGTGTGCGACCTGGATTTTGAAGGAAGGGGCAGGAAATGGGCAAAGAAAAGAACATCACTTTGCTTAATGTTCCAATTCTCTAAGCCAGAGGGTCTCAAATTTGAACATGCATTAGAATCACCAGGAGGACTCGTTAACCGCAGGTTTCTGAACTCCAGCCCCAGAATGTCTGATTCAGGAGATCTGAGGTGGGGCCCGAGAGTTTGCCCTTCTGGCACGTTCCTGGTGGCAAGGTCATGGCTGGGCTGGGACTACACTCTGAGGACCACTGATGTAAAACAATGGTGAGGAAATTTGAAATTTTATTTTGCAAACTTGGCACATTAGTTCCCAACAAAAAGACCAGAATTAGGCTTGGTCAGGGACGGGGAAAAATAAAAGGTCACAAACCAATACAATGTTGGGGGAGGAAGGAGCCAAGGAACCCAAACCCCAAACGAACTGGAGAAGCAGAGGGAGGAGGACCAGAAAGGTCTGCGTCTTGGTCAGCCCGGAAGACCAGGCAGATGCGGAGGGTCTCCCTGCACGTTGGGGATTGAAGGACACTCGAGGAAGGGCCCCGAAGCCAGGCAGCTCTTCCTTTGCCCTGTCAGGGGGGTCGGGGCTCCATCTGAAGCAACAACAGATCCTTGGGTGCTTCCTTCTGAACATGTAATGGATTCAACCAGAGCAGATCCGTCAGAGGCCCGCTCGTGTCCAACCGCAACTCGGCCGCGCACCTGCAGGTTCCGATCCCCTCCGGCCCACACCCTCGCTGTCTGGGTCAGAGCTCCCCACTTCCGTGACAGCCCTGGGTGGGGGCTGACAGGGTTTCTACGTCTCGCCCTGCTCTCTGCACAACCCACTCATCCCCCTTCAATGACAGCATTTACACATAATAGATTCTTTTAAATAGTTAAAGGTCGTTAAACATTAATAGTTGTCGGATTAAGCATAGATACAGGGCACGCTTTCTTGTGAGACAACCCGGTTTTAAATTATTGATTTTATGGGCACATCCATGCTGTCCAGTTTCGTGTGTAGCAGCCTGGCCTTGGAAGTCACAGCTTGGCTTCCGGGCTCAGCTGTGACACTGGGAAGCTGGGGAGCCCTCACCTGTCTCAGGTTACAGGATCCCTGGCCGGTGAACCAGGGACGCCTGCTTGGCTTATCTCGTAGGATCACGTGAGTGGGTGAAAAGCGCTTTTAAAGTCTAGGGAATGCTGTGGATACAATGGGCTTCTTGAGGCGGGGCCTCTCTCCATTGTTCGCTGGGTGTGAATTCTTGGCTGGTTAGCTTCTTCCACCCAGCCCTGGAGGACAAACAGAAGATGGAGATACTCCCGCCCTGTCGTCCAGAAAGGGAATCAGCTCACCGTAAAGCCCTTCAGGAAGACAGTTAGCCTATGTGTGAGCTGGGATCAGGCTGTAGATCACTGATATCGGATGATAAAATGAATGGACTCGTAGCACTTGCTACGAGGATCCTTTCAGAACGAGGCAAATTATTACCCCTCAAGAGGTTTAAATGCCATTCCGGGTAAACCGTGTCTCTCTTGCATTAGAAGTGTGCAGCTGATTTTTCAGACTAAAGGACAGGACCTTATATTCATCACTATTTAGTTTTATTAAGTCCTGTCCTTTGGGAAATCTACACAATGCAAGGACAACTAAATTTAATGGTGACAGTGTGGGGACAGGACAGGCTGAAGCAGGAGCTCTGAGGATGTCTCCAGAGCTCTGTCTTCAGGTGGTGACAGTACTGATGTTTTTGAATGGACGCTCTTAGGGGTCCATAGTGTCCAACACCTTGTAGACACCCAGATGCACCACTTGGTAAGTAATCCTGTTTTCCAGTCCAGAGTCCCTCCTAAGGAAGGGAACGAGATCAGAGTTTCCGTGCAGATTCCATGACTGCCTCTTCCTTCCACTCGATGCCCACAGACTTCTACCATCTGAACTGACATCAAATCTGCCACCATCAAGTCTTCTGGCACGAGAGTCTCTCCTTCTCTGAGGTCCTCAGAAGTCACGACATGGGCTGATGAGTGTTACCTGTGGGCCCTTTCACGCCACCCCCCCCACCCCCCAGCAGGGAGGCTCAAGGCACTCGGGCCAGCTCGTCTTCCTTCAGACAGCTCTTCAGTCAGCTCTGACCACCCAGCGCACCATGTTCGGGCCGCCCGTTGCAGTCCAAGACCTTTTCTCTCCAGTGGGGAAAATTGCAGTGCATGAGGAAGAGGTTGGGAGTCCATCTGCTCAATGTCATTTCCAACGCATCATTTTTAGTTTCAGACATTCTTTGGAAATGATTCTGCACTGCCCCTCCCTGATACCTGTTTTATGCAAAAAATACAGAAATCTTTCCGACTCTCAGGAACTGTGAGCCGGAGGAAGGCTGTCTTCAGCCCTCCTTCCATCACCTCCATCAGCTCCCACTCTGCCCCACTGGTACCACTCCTTCTGGTGTCACGTCTCTGCAGGTTTTTTCTCCCACGTTTGGGGATCCTGCCCAACACACTGCCCGATCCTGCCTGAAGCTGAGAGGCACGGTAGGAAGCAGCCATTCTCTTTGGCATTATAATGTCCAGGAGGTAAGCTGGCAGGAGGTTAACATCCACCAGGTGAAAGATGTGATCCTGTACCCACACCTCTCCAGACGTTAGGACCTGCTGAGGGTCTGGCACCTTCCCTCCCCTCCTCACCTCTCGCACTGTCGGGTCGCCCCTAGCAGTGAGGCTGGGTAAAGGGAATGAGGGACAGCTGATGCTGGCAGCCTCCTCCTAGAAGACACGGGGTCCCGGGAGCACCGGGATGGATGGAGGCTGTGGGAGGAACACAGGAATTAAAAATAACTCAGAGGCTATAGGAAAGGAGCTAAGAGAGAAAGAGGACTCCAGAACCAGACGTTTCTTCCCCCGCCCTCCGGCCATCAGGAGCACCTGAGAGTCTGGAGAAAAGACACTGAATTGATCAACAGTCTGGGCGGTCGGGTTGAACAGATTGGATAGTTCCCTCCACAGATTCCACGGTTCTGGGAGAGTGCGTGTTGTAACCGGAGCTGCAATGAGGAGTGGGTGTGCCTGACCGGTTCAGACTAGGGCTCCTTGGTGGTGGGAGCACCATCTCGATTCCAATCACCCACCCCACTCCTACGGTGAGGAGAATATTAGCCGGCAGCACATGGGGCCGCATTGTCTCTCCAACAGGTTGTCAGTTCATGATGGGGCCAGCTGATTAGTACGGCACCGTCTCTGACGCCTGACTGCGTTCCATTATATGAGTTTATAGATACGCGTGCACTTTCCGCAGTACGCATGGCGCTGTGATTGCTGCCAGGGCTATGGCACTGAACACGACGGTACCTGCCCTTGTAGGTCTCACACTTTAGTCGGGGAGTCAGACATTGAGCAATTGATCCCAGAAGTTATAAGAATCCTATGGACCATAAAAGAGGGGCCCTGGCACTTAATCTACACGTGGGAACTTACCCAAGCCTGGCAGGGCCAGGAAGATTTTCCTTTAGGAAGTGACCTCTCTTTAAAAAAAAAAAAATTTATTAATTTATTCTAGAAAGTAGGGGGAGGCGCAGAAGAAGATGGAGGGAGAGAATCCCAAGCAGACTTCCTACTGAGCTCAGAGCCTGACGCAGTCCTTGGTCCTAGGACCCTGAGATGGTGACCTGAGCTGAAATGGAGTCAGATGCTGAACTAACTGAGCCACGCAGACACCCCCGGGAAGTGATCTTTCATCTAAGCTCCGAAAATTACTGGGACTGAGTAAGCGCAAAGAGGAGAGAACATAGAGTATTCTAGAAAAATGAGCATGTAGATGCTGCCCTGAAGTAGAAACAGAAAACGTCGTTTCTGTGCTGGGAGTGTAGTGACTCAGTGGGGAGGCTGGAGAGTTGGGCAGGGGCCAGGTCATACAGGGCCTTGCAGACATTTCAATGCTTGTGAATTTTATTCTAAGAGAATAAATGTGAAGCCAATTAAAGACTTTAAATGGGGGAGAGAAATAATTGAATTTTCATTTTATTTTTATTATTAAAGATTTTATTCATTCATGAGAGAGACGGTAAGGGAGGGGCAGAGGGCGGGGGATAAGCAGATGCCCCACTGAGCGGGGGGCCTCATGCAGATCCTCCATCCTGCCACCCTAAGATCATGACCTGAGCCAAGAGTAGGATGCTCAGCCAACTAAGCAACCCAGGCGTTCCTAGATTTGCATTTTAAAAATGCAAGTGAAGAGTGTGGCAAATAGCCTGAAGGGGGTCAAGAGAGCATGAGGAGAGACCATCTGGTTCTGTTGTCACAGGAATGGGGGTCGCCGCAGTGTTGATACAGAGAAGAGGGTAGATTCAAAAGGCAGGTAGGAGTTAAGTATCCAGACACAGGGATTAACTGGAGTGGGTGTAAGATGTCCAGAATGGCATGAGGAGAGGCCCTCGCAAATGCTTCTGAACAAGAAGTCGGGGGAGGGGGGGTGTTTTGGAAATACTGCATTTGGGAGATTGCAAAAACCACATACTTCCTGTGACAATCTGAAGCTACTGTCAGGACCCAAGGTGAATGCCACCCAGAAATAGGCCCCTGCTTAGAGACCAGCCTATATGGTGATCCTGGAAGACCTGGGGTTCCTGAGATGTGTGTCTAAGAGCAAAAGAGGGATTTCTGGAAGGGTTGGGAAATGAGCAAAGCCCTGGCATGCTGCTTAAAACTCCATTTTGTAATGAGTCTTTGTTTTTGAGATAAAAATCATGATTTCAGAGTTTACAATATAGTGTTTTCCAGTATAGACACAAGACTGTGCCATCACCACTAATTCCAGAACATTCCATCATCCCTAAAAGAAACCCTGTACCCATTAAGCAGTCACTCCTTATTTCCTTTTCTCCCGTGTTTGTTTGCTTGCTTCAGAATTTTTGTTGAAAACTAGACGTTTTGAATGTTATAATGTCCTGGAAATCAGATTCCCTTCCCTCCTTGGGGTTTGTTTTTGATACTTGTGGTTGCTGTTTTTTTAGCCACTTTTCTGAACTGTGCTTAAAAATAGATATTCTCAGGGATCCCTGGGTGGCTCAGTGGTTTAGTACCTGCCTTTAGCCCGGGCGTGATCCTGGAGTCCTGGGATCGAGTCCCGCATCGGTCTCCATGCATGGAGCCTGCTTCTCCCTCTGCCTGTGTCTCTGCCTCTCTCTCTCTCTCTCTGTCTCTGATGAATAAATAAATAAAGTCTTTAAAAAAATAGATATTCTCTGTCGTGTGTGGCCACCGAAGGCTCTGTTTGACTAACAGGCCAGCTAGTAATTTGATCCAGATTTCCTGAAGTGCCTGGAACCAAATACAGAACACCGCCCATGTCGTTACTGACGAGGGTGTGTGTTGGCGCGTGCCTTCAGCACTCCGTCGAGCAGTCTGCAGCTCTGCCTTAGCCTTTACTTCCTGCTCACGCAGAGTCTGAAGGTCAGCCAGAGGTGAGAGCTCAGGTCTTCTCAGGTCTTCTCTGAGCATACACCATACATGGGCATGTGCATGGTCTTCTAGATTCCTGCGAATATGTGGGCGCTCTTCAAAGTCCTTGTTCCTAAGGTATCTCACTCCTATCCCTTCCTCTCAAGCTTTTCAGTATGTCTGTTGTGTGCCTCAAGTGTTTCTGACAAATGCCCCTCAGGTCGCCGCTGTTCCACTCTGGTTGAGGCAACACAAAAGAAGCCCCTTGTGCAGGTTCTTCAGGAAGGCACCAGACAAGTTGAATCGATCAGCCACAATTCTTTGAGAACAGGATCTGCTCTGTTTCCTCTGGCCCCAGGAACCCACATGGACCATGACGTGGGCTCCATCTTCAAGACTGTTGCTGGTCCAGGGAGGCGGGGATGGGGCCAGGAGAAGCTAAATGCCACAAAGCTTTCCTCCTGAGAATCGGTCTCCTTTTTCTTGATTAAACATTCATCTGGTTGCTGTGAATCTTGGACTAGCTTCCAGCGTTCCAATAAAATTGATTTTGACAGCTTTTGCCAGTTTTCTCACTGTTTTTGTAGAGGCATGGTCTCATGGAGTTCCTCCCCACCCCACCCCCACTTCACAAGCATCTTAACACTGTCTTTGCCTGAAAGGATCACAGGCTCTGCGTGTCTGCAGTTTGTGGGGGTTGATGAGAAACAGAGATTCAGGCTTGGGGTGTGACCAGGGCACCATGGTGGCAGAGCTCCTGGGTGAGGTGGTACATCTTCCTGGGTGAAGGAGGTGAAGATAGAGGTGACTTTGTGTACCTCCCTCTCTCCTCTCTCACGTTGTCTACCTTAGTAAATAATGACTGTGAAATACTATGTGGCTGCCTCTGGGCTAGGCACTATTCAGGGGACAAAAGAAAGAGCAACGTACATCTGCGCCCATGACAAATGTTTAATTCTGCTGATCAGGTGGCATTTAGTATCCTTAAGCAGTTCTGGAATTAACCCAGGGAAGTGGGGATAGGTTGCTGGAACCTATGATTAACATCAGGACTTGTAGGGATTTCTTCAGGATGTGCAAGGACTAGACTTGCACTGTGTATTATGGGAGATTCTAGCCACGTGTGGCTTTTATTTTATTTTATTTTTTTTAATTTTTATTTATTTATGATAGTCACAGAGAGAGAGAGAGGCAGAGACACAGGCAGAGGGAGAAGCAGGCTCCATGCACCGGGAGCCCGACGTGGGATTCGATCCCGGGTCTCCAGGATCGCGCCCTGGGCCAAAGGCAGGCGCCAAACCGCTGCGCCACCCAGGGATCCCCCACGTGTGGCTTTTAAAATTTAAACTTTGAATAGTGAAAATGAAATAAAATCTAAAACTTAGTTTTCCAGTCATTCTAGCCACATTTCAAGTGCTCAGTTACTACCTTCAATGCGCGGCTGCTGTATGGACAGCAGAGGGTCCCCTGGGCAGTGCCAGGCTGGGGTGTGCAAGACCGACCTACAATGCTCTTCACTGCTTTTGAGAGACTTAAAACTTCTCCAACCAAATCATAAACTGAAGAAGAAAGGGCTACTGGCATCAAATGCATGCTCACTGGGATCGAGGTTATGTCTTCACCCCTTAGTGACTTGGCCCCCACCAAGGTCTTCCTCAAGTTTTCACTGAGAGATGGAAGTGCCGCCTGGGAAAGGGTGCAGGTCAGGTGTGGAAGGGGAGGGATGACTCTGGGTCTTCCAGGAGGCCGTCCTCACATTTGTCCCCCTGCGTCTCATAAATTCACGGTCAAGCTGTGGAGAGAGGCTCATACATGGGGGTAAAATGAAGACAAGCCTTTTCACTCGCATCGTGGCAATACCCTGGGATACGAAACAGTGAGAACCTGCATCTTAGCAACCTCGAGTCTTCCAGTCAATTAAGATGGTGTGTCTCTCCGCTTATTTGGCAATATTCTGTAATTTTAGTGTAAAGGCACAGAAATCATTTGTTAGGCTTATTCCTGTTCTCTGTTTCTATGATATTGTACCTGGTAGGACTTAGCCATTTTTTCCTCCAGCTCTTTGTGGCTGCTGTCTGGAAATATAACTGAGTTTTCCTATGAATCTTGTCTTCTGCAAGCTTCAGAACTAACTCCTCCTGTTTCTCGCAGGTTTTACAGATGCTTTTGGATCCTCCATCTACACAATCGTACGTGTTGATCAAAAAATGCCTTTTGCTTCTGGTCGTGTCTCTGATACTAAAACAGGGAGTTACTGTTTCTATAAGATTATTCTTGGAAATGGAGAAGCTCTACCCTATTCTGCACCTCATTCTTTTTTTATTATTATTATTTAATAAACACATCTTGAAAATATTTCCATGATAGTCTATAGAACTTCCTCTATTTCCTTTTTAAAGTTTTGTGCTTCTCCATTGGAAAGACGTATCACAGCTGATTTAGCTAATGCCTCCTGAGAGGTCGTGTTGTTTCCGACCTTTCACTACCACACGCTTGGCTGCAGCGAGCACCTCTGAGAACCACAGTCTCTCGTGCGCAGAAGATGGAGGTAAGTTCCTAGAAGTGGAATTACTGGGGCAAAGCGTATAGGCAGGTGTGATCTTGGCAGATATTGCCTTGTCTTCTTCCGCAGCTGGTACCACTTTGCTTCCTTGCAGCCCTGCCAGGGGGGCCCGTCAGACGCTTGGGCGATGTGAGAGGCGGTACCTCGGCATCGGCTGCTCCTAGTCCACAGCCCCGGGGCCAGGCTGGCCTCTTGGGGGCTCGGCTCCCGTCTGCCCACTGCCGCAGGGATGCCCTGCCTCCCACCGCTGGACTGCCTGAGGGGGTTCGCTGCCGCCTTGAGCTCTGGGACCTGCCGGGTCCTGGTTTACTTACCTCCCACTTCCCCAAACTTTTCGATCGGTTGCCAAGAAAGAGGTGGGGTGGGGTGGAGGAGAAAGATGCCTGCATTCATGAAGGGCTAAATAGAACCCACTTGAAATCTCCTCTGGGCCAGAAGAACAATGAACAGCCCTGTTATTGCCCAAAGGAGATCAGATGTAAGCGGTAAACTGAGGACCAAGGACCTGTCCCAAACAGAGGCCTATTACACTATCTCTGAGGGGCACCTGGGTGGCTCAGTGGCTGAGTGTCTGCCTTCAGCTCAGGGTGTGACTCCCGGGGTCCCAGGATCGAGTCCCGCATCGGTCTCCCTGCATGGAGCCTGCTTCACCCTCTGCCTGTGTCTCTGCCTCTCTCTGTGTATTTCTCAGGAATAAATAAATAAAATCTTAAAAAAGGAAAAAAAAACTCTCAGAAAAAAAAAAGAATTAGTGGCACCCCAATCAACCTCTCCCCCGGGGCATCGCGCATTTCCCCAACACTGGGAGCTCCCCAGCAGGACTTCCAGGGAAAGCCCTCAATTCCTGTCAACCTGCAGTTGTTTTCCACTCTGCTGCGTTTGCAGGAACAAAGTCCCTGAGAGAATTTCCTCACATCTCTGATTTCCCTGCTGCCTACTCACCCCCCTCCTGGAAAGCACCCATCTGGTGCCTGTGAGCCCCTTCCCACCCCCAGTTTCCCGCCCACTGTAGTTCCAGTGGCATTTACCATCCCTGCTGCTCCGACACAGCTGGGGCTCCCGGGGCTGACTCAGTGGGGGCTCTGGTGGGGTCTAGGGGTGTGATGAGGCCCAGAGGTGGGTCTGGTGGGGTTTGCAGGGCCCAGAGATAAGTCTGGTGGGGTCTGCAGGGCCCAGATATGGGTCTGGTGGGGTCTGCCGGGCCCAGAGGCGGGTCTGGTGGGGTCTGCAGGCCTAGAGGCAAGTCTGGTTGGGGTCTGCAGGCCCAATGTGGGCCCAGAGGTGGGTCTGGTGGGGTCCCTGGGACCCTGAGGCAGGTGTGGTGCTGCCCCACGCCCCACTCATGGGAATGCACAGCACTGGCCTCGGCTGCATTTCAGGCCCCTTTCATGGAGCGCTGGAGACCGGAGTTACCCCCGAACCTTGATCCCCACCGTGGCCCTCACGGAGCCTTCACCAGAGAAGGGCTGACACTCTGCTGCCAGTACAAGCACTGCTCCTTCCTACCTCCTTGCCTTTACTCCTGCTGCTCCTCCCACCCTCATCACCCCACCCCCCAACACACACAAGCCCCAACCTGGAGCATTCCTCTTCAGACGGGTCAATTCTGTGCTTCCTTGAAGCTCAAGATCTGCTTTACATCCTGAACGAAAGCCTCCCCTGAGCTCTAGTCCCAAGTCGTCATCCCCTCTTTCACCTTCCAATCGTTTTGGGGCCTCACTGGTCACCTGCCTCCTACTCCCTTGGGACCTCCTCATTCTGCAGCGAACAGTGTAGCTTCTCCCTTCTGGGAGTGAAAGCCATGAAAGGAACAGCACTGTATTGTTTTTACTCTTGTGGCCACACTATGCCCTGGGCCCGGGAAGGTCCCGTGAACATCATGTGAGCCCCGGAGCAACTAATTCCTGCTCCTCTTAAGACCTGATGGCTATCAGGGCCTGGGGGGCTCCTGAGCGGCTGCCTTCTGCTCAGGTCCCGGCCCTGGGGTCCTGGGACGAGGCCCCATGTCAGACTTCCTGCTCAGGGAGAGCCTGCTACTCCCACTCCCTCTGCAGCTCCCCTGCTTGTGCTATCTCTGCCAAATAAATAAATATAAAAATCTTAAAAAAAAAAACAAAAAAACTTGATGACTACTGCAGGGAACACATGTTAATTTTGACTCCGAGTGAGGCTTGTTCGGCGCCGTTCGCTCCCCGGTGGGCCCGGGCCTTCCCTGGCTCACTCAGGTCCAGCCAGCACTTGGCACCTGCCTCTGCTCTTTCATTAAATGCCCCCAGGCCGCGGCCGCTGCCCCCAGCAGCTGCACTGAGCTCCGTGGTCCAGGCCGGCTCGCTGCTTGTCCTCCGGGAGCTGCTGGGACCGGGCTGCCGTGGGGCGGGCTCCTCTCCAGCACTTGCCCCTCTGGGGCGACAGCTGCGGCTGTCACCACCCTTGAGCTCATGGTATCGCTATGACAGCATAGGATCTGAGCAGTGATTTCAACAAATATTTTGAGGGCCTTCCGCTTAACTGTGGCCAGAGATAGTCCCTCTGAGGGTTTCCACTTGCCACCTCCCTTTCCTTTGTACGAGACAACCACCTAGTCTTTCTTCAGGCCTACAGCAGGGATTTTGGGGGACCAAATAAGAGATTTCCATTCTAAGTGGTAATCTTGGGGCGTGCTGTTTGCTGAAATAAATTGGAAGCAGTTACTCAGGTTTTAGGCTCAGCTCTTTGCCTGAGGATTTTCTCAGTGGCTTGGCGTCAAGAAGAGTGAAATAGGACACAACATCCATTTTAGACTTTGCCTCCGGTAGAGTGGTAATAATTAACAGTGACTTACATTTATATGGCTTCTCATTGTTTATGAAGTGTTTGCATATTAATACCTTCATTTGACCCTCATAACCACCCCGTGGGAAGGTCTGCCCTAGGAGGAAGCAAGGACTTCCATCCAGGCTTGGGCGCCAGGCTCCTTCCCCAAACCGTGTTCCCCGCGTGCCCCTCTAGGAGATTCAGATTTAAATATAGGATGGCTGACAGCCTAATAAGTGCGTTCCTTGTTTGTTCTTAACGAGAGCCAGACATTGCTCTAAAATGAAATCTCTCCAGAGAAAAAGAACTTTGGTCACTGGCCTTGAGTCTTGAGGGCATCATAAGGCCCCAGTAACCCAACCTGAGGCATTAGAGCCTGACCTGAGGGGGCAGCGGGGAGGTGGGCGGACAGGGGCCACACGCACCTCGCCAGGTGTGACGGAGGGCTGCCCCCTAGTTCTGTGCGCACAGTGGGAGACTAGGCTCCTCCATGGCCGGCTGTCATGATCCCTCCAGATGGGCACCAGGAAGAGCCACCTGGGTACCCCTTGCGGGAGGGGCTTGCCTCTCCTCCAGTCGATCTGATATCATATAATGTGCTCTGGGGACATGGGGATTGTCCATCTGCTGTGTATTGTTTTCCGTCCTCATAAAGGTTCTGACTTGCGTCTTGCCCTGAGGGGTGTTTGCTGTCTCCTACCCGTGTCTCGTGGCCGCAGGGGCTCTGGGACGTGTTGGGAGGCCTTGGCCCTTCGCACTGGGCTACATTACTCAGATGCCTCTTCCTATCTTTGCAGATATGGGACCTGCGGCCCTAGAAGGGATAAAACAAAACAAAGGAGGATAACATACTTGTAAGTGAACATCAGGTTTGCTGGTGAGGTTCCTGGCAGCCTGGTCAACGAAGATACCATGACGTGTTGTACAAACTGTGTTCTTGGAAATCAAAACACCTACGTGTTCATCTTCAGGAATGTCTCCTACTAGGGCCAGGCCCATAGTCACTACTCTATTTCTTTTTCTTCATAGCAAATTTCGCAATTTTTTAAAAATAAAGTTTTCTGATTATAAAAATAATAAAAGTTTTGAAACATGGGGAAAATAGAAATTTAAGAAGTTTTCCCATAACTGGATATTTTAAAAAAGATTTTATTTATCTGGTTGAGAGAGAGAGTGAGAGACAGAGGAAGCACGCAAGCACGAGCAGGGAGAGGGGCAGAGGGAGGGCAAGAGGTAGGTCTCCGCAGAGCAGAGAGCCTGATGCAGGACTCAATCCCAGGGGTCACGACCTGAGCCGGAGGCAGACACTCAACCACTGAGCCACTCGGGTGTCCCTAACATTAAATATTTTCATGTATTCCTTTCCTGCCTTTTTCTTTGCATATAAATAACATATATAACGAATTTATAGCCATATTTTCTATAGCTTGGGTTTTTAACCAATCCATTATGAATATTCCTCCATCCTATTAAAAAAATTCCTTTGAGACCTCCTATATATTGGCTGGAGGAATATTCCATCATGGAGACAGATCATAATTTATTTAACAGCTTCCTTATTGTTTGGTGTGTGCATTGTTGCCAACATTTCTCTACCACAGATGAAGCTACGGTTATTGCCCTTGGGCCTAAATCTTGGTCAAGAGTCTCTGGTCATTTCCTTTGGATAGATCTCAACAAGTGAAGAATGTAGGTCAAAGCTCAGCAACATTTGAAGGCTCTTGATACATGCAGAGGGAAAGTTCTTGAAAGTGTTGTCTGTATTCAATGCCCCATGTCCTCAGCCCACTGACAGCTGGCTTTGGCCCCATCAGTGAGCCTGGAATGGCCCTCACTGAGATCACCAATGGCCTCTTACTGAACAATTCCATTCATGTTTTCAGTGTCATCTTTTCTGACTCCTCTGCAGTATTTGCACTGTCAGCCACTCCCACCTCCTCAAAATTCTATTTCCTTGACTTCTGAATCTCTGTCTTTGGTTCTCCTGTTGCTTTGTTTTTTTTTTTTTTTTTTTTTTTTTTTTTTTTTTTTAAATTTTTCTTTATTTATGATAGTCACAGAGAGAGAGAGAGAGAGGCAGAGACATAGGCCGAGGGAGAAGCAGGCTCCATGCACCGGGAGCCCGACGTGGGATCCGATCCCGGGTCTCCAGGATCGCGCCCTGGGCCAAAGGCAGGCGCCAAACCGCTGCGCCACCCAGGGATCCCTCTCCTGTTGCTTTGTTATCATCATCTTCCTGGGCTTGAGAATGATTGTGGCTCCAAGTAACAGAAAACCCTTTACTGACAGTGACTGATACAAATGATTTATTTTTCCTGCATGCTAGAAGATTCTGTATAGCTGCTAAAATTGGCTTATTAGCTCACTGATCTAGGGCCAGCATCCCCAAGATTCTCTCAGCCTTCTTCTCATGCTTGTTGCTTCAATATCACACTGGGATTGCTGTAGCACCAGCCATCACCTCTACATTCAAGGCAGGAAGAACAAGGCAACAACCTCCGTGTCCTTGCGATCTTTTATTGTTTCATTTTTTATTTTATTTTATTTTTTCCTTGCCATCTTTTAATTCAGGAAGGGATCTCTCTTTTGCAGACTTCCTGACATGCTTCATTAGCCAGAACTGGGTTACATGTTGGTGTCTAAGTCAACCATGATACATCATCTGGAGGCCTGAGAAGGTGTTCACCTCCTGAGATCAAGGAATCTCAACCTGCGATTGGAACACATCAGTGTTGGTTTAGTAGGACAAAGGGGAAGGGCAAGATGTGGAGAAAGGCTTGGCAGGAGCGAGCAAGCAAGAGAGAGAGAGAGAGAGAGAGAGAGAGAGTTGCTGGAGTTGGTGGTTTCAGGTTGTGTCCTCAACCCTGTGCCCCCTGGACTTGCTTCCCTGGGAACCTTGAGCGCAGGCTCTCCTCCTAATCCCAATGTAGTGATGCCTTCACATCTTGGGTCTCCAGCCACAGCCAGCCTCCCCCGGACTTTCTCCTTAGACTCCTCAGGCAGCAGCTCCCCCACACACGCACTCAGAGCCCTCCCCCTGAAACCCACCTTCCCGTCCGTGATGGCCTCTCCCAAACTTGTCCCAATATTAAACAGGCCAAGGGCTTTCAATCATGTTTTCATATCAGAACTCTTCTGTCTTGAATGAACTTTACATAGAAAGATGTCCCATAAAACCACTTGCTTGCCTTGTGGTCCTGCTCTTCCTTCACTGAGGAGGTGGGCGTCAGGCCCGGCCCCTGAGGGAATGTTCAGGACCCTGAGAAGCAGAGCGTGTCTTGGTGCCACCCTGGGATTCCCAGAGCAGATCCCAAGATAAAAGCCCCCGTGTTACTATTTGTGAAGAAGTCCAGCACCCTCCACCCCCCAGAAGGGACTGCAGTCCTGCCAGGAAGCAGGTGCAAGAAGCAAAGAGGGAGAAAATAAGCACTTTCGAGATCTGGTGCGACTGATGGCCTGGTCTTGCTGGATCCTCTTGAGTGGCCACGTGAGCTTCTGCATTCTGGAGGAGGTGAACAACCCCACCCCACGTATTACTACGTCACCGGGGCCTTAACTCCCCTGTTCATTTAGGGCCCTCCTGGGTCTTGCAGCATCTCAGAGCTCAGAGGCAACGGGGAACGCCCACGGCAGGAAGCGAGAGGTGCAAAGCATGACCAGGTGAGGCACTACCCTAGGCCCTGCCTGCAGAGTCCCTGGGTAGAGCCAGACACCGGGAGGATTGAGGGGATCGAGCTCAGCTCACGGCTCCTCTATCTTACGGGACATCATCCCTCGGGCCTCTTGGCTGCTCCTCCCTCTTGACAACTTAAGAAAGCATAATCAGAACTCTGACCCTTCTCAACTGAATTTCCTGAGTGGCTTCAGCGCCAACTTCATCCATCATAGACTCTGTGCACATCTTAATCAGAATATTATTACGATGATTTTTTGTCAGCCAGGTTCCTTCATAGCTGGGGGCCGGGGCAGCCCTGTGAAAGCTACGTGGAAGTCTATTATTACCCACTGCATCTGCCAATAATAGGCAGGGGCTGTCCACAGGTTGGGCCAGAATTGGATCACGGCCATCCTGATTGAATAAAATACCAGTAATAACTGTAAACCAAGACAGATGCACCAAAACTTAGAAGAGCGCTTTATAGTTTCACATGGTTTTTAATATTCCAAAGCTCCTCACATCCCTTTCTGTTATCGACAGGGTATAAATCGGGAATAACTATAGTAATCATAAATAGATTTTCTTCTGGAAAACAAAACCCATAGTGGGAAACAGATAGGTGCAATTCATAAATCCACTATGGGTTTTTTTCCAAACCCACCAAGCAAGTCAATTCTCAGTGGACTCTGACTGGTTTCTCTACAATTTAATAACTCAGTTCCAACACTATCTAGAGATAGTATCAGGAGCCACAGGGTAAAGCCTTAGTCACACAACACTGTACCCCCATGCTCACTTCAGATTTCCACGCCACCACCCCCCCCCCCGCCCTGCCCCAGGTTCAATTAATTTGCTAGACTGGCTCACAGAATTCCAAGAAACATTTATTTATGTTTAGCAGTTTATTGCAAAAGATATAGCGCTGATTTGGGCCCAGGTCCTGATCTCAGGGTGGTGAGATCCAGCCCTGTGCCAGGCTCTGTGGGGAGTCCGCTTCTCTCCCTCTGCTCCTACCCCCTCCCAACTTACATGCACTCACGCTTTCTCTAAAATAAATAAATCAATCTTTAAAAAATATTAAAAATACTAGAAAGGTCACAGATGAACAGATGAAGCAATCCATAGAGCTAGGTCCAGAAGGTCCCAACGCAGGTGCTTCTGTCCCCCCAGGGAACTGGTGTTCTTCATCCCCCTGACAAATGGATGTGTTCTCTAACCTGGCACCTGATCTAATCCTGCTGTTCCAGCATATTTATAGAGTTTAATCTTTCCAGAGGTTGGCACGTGGGGCTGAAAGTTCCAAACCTCTAACCTACTAGGGTTTTTCTAGTGGATGACCAGCTCCCATCCTGAGCTACATGTGGGGCCCACCCTAAGTCATCTTATTAGGGCATCCTTATGAATGACAAAAGACACTCCAATCACTCAGGAAATTGCAAGGGGTTGAGGAGTTCTGTGCCGGGAACTGAGGGGCAAAAAGCAGATGTATTTCTTATTATATCACAATATATAAGTCCTATTTGTAGTTCTTTTTTTTTTTTTTTAAAGATTTTATTTATTTATTCCTGAGAGATGCAGAGAGAGAGGCAGAGACACAGGCAGAGGGAGAAGCAGGCTCGATTTGGGGACCCTGGGGCCATAACCTGAGCCAAAGGCAGATGCTCAACCGTCGAGCCACCCTGGTGCCCCCCCCCCATTTGTAGTCCTAGGGAGAAAGATGGTCATTTGTTACCTCATTTTAGATCCCATGGGATCCCTGGGTGGCGCAGCGGTTTGGCGCCTGCCTTTGGCCCAGGGCGCGATCCTGGTAGACCCGGGATCGAATCCCACGTTGGGCTCCCGGTGCATGGAGCCTGCTTCTCCCTCTGCCTATGTCTCTGCGCCTCTCTCTCTCTGTGACTATCATAAATAAATAAAAAAAAATTAAAAAAAAATTAGATCCCAGCCTTTCCTGAGAAGGTTACTCTGCTGTCTTAGTCAATTCCAGCTGCTTTAACAGAATAGCAGAGACTGAGTGGCTTATAAACCAGGAAACTTCTCTCAGTCCTGGAGCCTAGGAAGTCCAAGATCAAGGTGGTGGCAGATCTGTATCTGGTGAGGGCCTACCCGTACCTCCTGGTTCAAAGATGCCTGTCTTCCCACTGTGTCCTCATGTGGCAGAAGGGGTGAAGGGAGTTCTGTGCCATCTCTTTTATCAAGACAGTAAGTAATCCCATTCCTGAGGGCTCCACTGTCCTGATTTCCTTACCACCCCAAGGCCCCATCTCCAAACACTAACACTTTGTAGGGATTAAGTTTCAACGACCAGTGGGGGGAATATACAATTTTCCATCTACGGAAACACTATTTCAAAAACATCATATCTAAACGCCCTAAGGCAGGTGGCAGGGCATTTCCTGCTCCATGCAGCAGCTCCCCACTCCTGTGTCCTCCAGGATCACTGTGCACAGCATCAGAACCTGTGACTTGGGCAGCCCCGGTGGCGCAGCAGTTTGGCGCCGCCTACAGCCTGGGGTGTGATCCTGGAGACCCGGATCGGGTCCCACATCGACCTCCCTGCGTGGAGCCTGCTTCTCCCTCTCCCTCTGCCTGTGTCTCTGCCTCTCTCTCTGTGTCAATAAATAAATGAAATCTTAAAAAAGAAAAAAAAAAAAGAACCTGTGACTCAGTCACTGAGGTATAGTTTACAGGTATGTAGTCATGGTACATTTCCCTCTGGAAAACAGAAGTTGTAAAACAACCTGGAAACCTTGCCACCCTGTGGGTTCTGTGTGGTTATTTTCTACTTACCCCATCTAGGCCAGCTGTTTCTTTGGCAGTCTTCTGGTTGGGGTAAAAATAAGGAAAAAAACATTTCCTAACAACAGCATCCATAGGAGAAGAACCCATGTGATGCTGATGAGACGGAAGGGGCCAGGATAAAACATCCCAGTTCCTATTCATTCTACTGGCATTGTGTGGTAATGGACTCTGATATTAAAATGCATATTTCACACCCTCATCCCACAATTTGGAGGACAGCCATTCACTATGCATGAGCCATTCACTCATGCTCATCACACGGAGAAAATTACATTTTCCCAGTTGCCAAATGGAAGAGATAAATTATCTCACGTGGACATGCACATTGCTCCCAAGAGCAGTTTCACAGACCCAAGACACTGATCTAAAACACCCAGGAGGGAGACTGGGAGCTTTGGTGGTGCTGTTCTGAGTCAGTCTCTATTCAGACCTACCGGACTCTCAGCTCAGTGGGCGTGCTGTGGCAGGACATTTTTGTTTCTGGCTTTTTTTTTTTTTGACAAAACGAGAATCCTTGGGGCCTCTTGTTCCCTCTTTCTAGAAAAGATGTTATAAAAATGAATAAATTAACAGAGTATTTCATATTTATGCATACCCACTGAATTGATAATACTTATTTGTAATGAAAATTAAAGAAGCAAATGTTAAAATGTTCTCTTTGGGAAACATACACAGGAAAGTCTTACCACAGATGCACACACATTTGCCTGTCACACGCTTTCTCCTTACCCTTACCTGTTCTTATAGGTTAATGAAGGTTCAGATAACCGCTGTCTTTAAGTCAGTATGTAACCTTAACCTATTACCTGCACACATACAGTAAGTAGCATTTCTATCTACATACTACTTAGAGCTGGCACTGTCACCCTTCACAGGCCATTATTGTTCCCCCCACCTGATGCATTTCCCTACATGATCCCACAATTTAAAATCTTTATGTTTTGCGCACGTTACAATCAGCACAGTTGCATGAATCACACATCAGTGTTTTGAACAGTTATTACACACCTGGAACGGCCCCACGCCCTGGAGGCAGAAATGGGGTGTGAAGCAGAAGCCACCGTAGGCTACAGCGGACTCTGTGAAGCCTGGAGGTAAGATTCTCGCTCAGAAGGCTTTGGGAGTTGGGAGGAGGGAGGGCCACAGGCAGCTAAAGCCGCTAGTGACCTCATTACACACTATCTGGATATTTTTCTCTGCCTGGGAAAGCGGCTCCTCAGCCATTCCACTGGGGCGAACCCATGAAGTGACGCACCTAATCCGCGGGACCACTTTGGGTTTGCTGGAAGGTGCCATCTGTGTAAACTCCAGTTACCGCCGGTGTTGCTGCGGGGCCGGCGGCTTCCAGCGGCAGGTGCCCCCTGCTACTCCCCCCTCCCCCTCCCCCCTCCCGCCCAGCGAGCGAGCCCGCACAGCCCAGGTGGCCGGCGCTGCACCCGAGCCCGCCCCTCCCCCCGCGCCCCTTCCGAGGCCCCGGGTCCCGCTCCCGCGGCCGGGCTGCGGCCCCAACCCCCCCGCCCCCCTCCCTGCGCCCTCACCGGCCAGGGGCTGACCCCGCTGGGAGGCCGGGCTTCAGCCGGGGTTAGGGAGACCCTGCTTCCCGCAGCCCCCTCCCTCCTGGCCGGAGCCCGACGGCTCCCCTCTCCCGGGCAAAGTGGGGGCCGCCTTCCAAGGTGACGGGGCCCCGACGACGCGCGCCCGGCCCGGGCAGGGAGGCCGCCCCCCGCCCCCCGCCCCCCACGGCGGCTCCCCTGCTTGCGGGCGCCGGGCCCTCGGGTGAGGCCGTCTCTGTAGGGGTCGCGGGCGGCGGGGAGGCGGGGGCGGGGTGCGCGGGGAGGCGGCAGGCCCCCCACGCTGGGCTCCCCACGCTGGGCTCCCCAGGCCGGCCCCCCACGCTGGGCTCCCCACGCTCGGCTCCCCGGCGGCCGCAGCAGGTGGGGGCCCGGGGGCGGGGCCGGCGCGGGGCGGAGCCGGCGGCGGCGGCGGCGGCGGCTGCGGCGAGCGCGGGGCGGGGGCGGGGGCGGGAGCGGAGCCGGAGCCGGAGCCGGAGCCGGGGCGGGGGGCGGGGGGCGGGAGCCGCGAGCCGCGCAGTCCGGACGCCCGCGGGAGCTCGCCGCGCGCCGGGGCCGGGACCTGCCTGGCCGAGCGCGCCGGCGCCGCGACCTCAGACAAAGGCGCCGCCTGCGCCGGGGCCGCCGCGCTCTCGGGCTCCGCTCTGGGTAAGTGGCTCCCCCTCCGCTTCCTTTCTTCTCCCGGTGCCTGCGCCTCTCGGAGTTCGGGGGCCCCGGAGAAGCCGAGCGAAAAGCAGAAACGCTCCTTCCCCGCTGTCCCCGCGCCCCCGCCTCACCTGGGGGAAAACCCCGACCCGGGAAGCAAGCGGATTCCGAACCGCGAGTTTGCGCGCCGGTGCCTCCCGCGGGGCCGGCGTGGCCGCCCTCCGGGACCCGGTCCCCCGCCCCCGCGCCCGGGCCGCCCCTGGATCTGCGGTCCCGACGGGAAGGTTGCGGTTGGGCATCCCCGAGGGGTGCAGAGGGCGGAGGATTTAGGGACCGGGCGCCGTTGAGGGGACCCCACCCCCGCGGGCGGTGTGGCGCGTTTGGGGGCGCCCAGGGGTGGTTCGCAGGCGAGTTCAAATTCGGAGCTCGGCGGTGGGGTCCGCCCCAGTCCGCAGCATCTTCCCCTCCGGCCTCCTTCGCGCTGCCTTCGAGGGTTAGTATGTCGCCCCCCCGCCCGCCCTCCCGCCCCACCGATCCAGGTGCCCATCTCCGCCCCTGCGACCCCAGGGCGGGGGCTCGGGGCGCCCGAGAGGGCGGGGAGGGAGGGAAGGAGCGAGCCCCGCCGCTGTCCCCGGCGCTGTCCCCGGCGCTGCAACCTGCAGCCTGCATCTGCCGGGAGGGCGGGCGGCCGCGGGCCGCGGATCGGGTCTAACCCCGCACCCCGGCCCGGGCCGGCCCCCCCAGCCTCCTCCCGGGCTGCGCGCGCCTTCGGAGAAGCAATCGGGTTCGCTTTTGTTCTGCCCACAACTCTCCAGAACCGGAGGAGCCAGCGTGGGCGGGCGCCCCGGCGGGGGGCGGGCATCGCGGGAGCTCCAGGTGCAGCCCCGAGGTGATATGGGGGGCGGCGCCCGGGGGGCAGCGGGTCGCGGTCGCTCGCCCACGCCCGGGGCGGACGGGGAGTCCGCGGCCCCCGGGGAAGCGCGCGGTGCGCGGCTGTCACGCGCCTCCCGGGCACCCTCGGAAGCGCTGCCTCGAGACGCGCATCTCGGTTCATGGATCTCTGCCTGGGATTTGACTAACGTCAGCCCTGCCCCGCTTCCTCGAGCGAGCGGTTCCTGCTGTTCCATTTAAGAGCCACTTACAGGGGACCTACTGTGTGCGCGGCAAAAATCAGGATCCTCTTAATCTAAACGGTACTTATTGAGCATCTACTAGGTACAAGGTAGACGTGTTACAGACTTTCCAACTTAGCAGGTATTAATGGAGGGCTTCCTGTGTTCTGGTTAGTTGTGCTCTGACCTTATTTTGACAAGTATTTACCGAGCACCTGCTATGTACAAAGGTTTTTTCGTTATTGCATATGTGTGTTCTGCAGGATGGTCCAGCCTACTTTTGGGGGCCACGTGGAAACGAGGAAGAGAGAATGTGTCTTTGGACCCTTGAGTCTTCACTTCCTTTAGTAACTTGCTTTTTAACCTTTCTGGACTGCTTGTCCATGTGGAGCTGGGCTTCTACACCACAGCTTGGGGGCGGGGTTAGAGGGGAGCCGGGCAGAAGAATGAAAAAGCCTGTTCTGGGACCCCTTCCCAATTTACTTTCCTTACACTGAAAAAAAAAAAAATAGTAAGAAGGAGGCAGTTCCTTTGTGCAAAGTGCCACGCTAGTTACTGCAGTGAATGGAAGGTTAATAGGGCAAAGCCCTGACACTCAGAAAGATCGGAGAATCTGTGGTGTGGACAGAAAGACAGACAAAAGGACAATTGACTAAACCATGAAGGGGGTGTGGGGGGAGGCAGAAAGATAGGGCCAGCTTGGACCTTCCAGCCCCTGATTTCAAACTGGTGACGGCAGGTGGGGTGAGCATGTCTTTAAATCCCATCGTTTGGGTGACTTGGGGACTAAGTGGAAGAATGAAGTAGTCCTTTCTGCTAAGGGATTTGATGCCTCTTATTACTGTGATCATTTTAGGAGCCTGAGACACACTGGAATATCCAGATTGCCAAGCAAACTGTGGTTCATCAGTCTGTTGGCAAATATTTGAGTACTTACATTTAATATAGGCTGTTACCGGGGAGATATAATCTAAGATGTATTCTGTCCTAAAGGACCTAACAGTTCTTCAGATAAACACATAAAATGACAGTTTGTGCAGCAAACTTGAAAAGCCAGGAGCCAATTCCTCCTAGAATTTAATGTCAAAGAAAATTGTGAGGGAATTGTGGCCTTCCTCTTCTTAGTGAGAACCTACCATATGTCTAGTGTGTTCATCTTTTTACCGTGGCCTCCAGTGATTCATGGTAACTGCTTCATTCCAGCTTCATGGTACAGTGATCTTTTTCTCCCCAAATTATGTCCAGTTTCCCACTTAAGTTCTTTTTAAGCTACATTGTCTGATTTCTTTGGATATGAACTTGAAAGCCCCTCTCAAATCCTTTCTGGAATTAGGCCCATTATAAAAGATACAAAGGAAATATGGTAAGCTTTAGGTGCGTGGCTTGAAGGCTCTGTCCTTAAGGGAAGAGCAGAGGAAAACCTCACAGAGGCTGAAATCAGGAATGTACAGAATACCATAGACTGGCCTTGTGAGATGGAATAGGATCCTCAGGGGCAGAGAAAACTTCGACCAAAGCTTCCTCCCAAATTGAGAAAAATGGTGGTAAGCAAAGGTGTGAAGGAAAACAAACCAGGGATTTAATAGTTCTTCATCTAGCATAGTTCCCGTTCATTCAAAGTCTTGCTGCCTGAGCATTTTACTCTGCGTCCATGACCTGGTTTGGTGTCTGGGGTGGGGGCTTCACCCGGTGGGCCCCGTTTGGGGTTCACTGTGATCCCGGGGCTGGTGAGGACCTTTGTCTGCTGTCTGCTGCAGGGATAGCACTGCATCTCTGCCATTCTTTCCAGCATTCCTGGAGTTTTTTCACCTGAGCTGAACTTGATTGTAATCTTCTTCAAGGCCAAGAATGTGCCTTCTTTTTTCCCTCTCTGCATCCCTGCCTCCCTGCAGGCTCAGGCACCGTCTGTAGGTGACGTTTATGTCTGAACGCCGGATTGCCCATTTCTTCACCCTTTTCCCTCCCATCAGGGCCTGTTCTGTCTTTCTCAGCGTGAGCCACTTGGAGCTGCTCAGAGCCTTTCACTGTATGAAAACTCAGGGGAAAAACAATCTGTCATCAGTCACTTTCTCTTGAGTCTGAATGTAGGTCACTGTTCCCTCTTCCAGGGGGTCTTTGCACTTTAAGCCTCATCATGGAATGAAAGGTTTTGTCCATCATGAGAGGAATTCAAGCACAGACAAGGGCGTGTTGGAGGTAATAGGGGAGGCAAAGTGCCCTTTCTGGTGCTCCTGAAACTATGCCACTACCTCTTCATGTAGCCACTCTTGGCAAGGGTCTTGTGATCCGTCAAAGTCTAGAGCCTTCCATGCTTTGACCTTCGTGTGGCAGCTAAAGTCAGGTAGCAGCTGTGCCTGAGCTGCCTGTCGACCTGGTCTTCACCTGCTCTCGTGTTTAAAGGTTAATCGTTTTCCAAACAGAACCCTTGCTTCCTTACCTGTCTGTACCTGCCCATCATCATAAGGCAGGGATTCTCAGCCTGAGCGCTATTGTTGTTGTGGCCTGAACAATATTTTGTTATGGGGAACCGTCCTGTGCATTGTAGAGCGTTTATCAGTCTGCCGGTTTCTGTCCCGTCAGTGCCGGTAACGTACTCCCGGCTCCCAAGTCCTGACAATCCGAAATGTCTCCGGTTGTAGCAAAACCACCCCTGCCTGAGAATCACGCTCTCTTAAGGGCTATTGGTGAATGTGTGCCATTCTGTATAACTTCCCACTTTTCTGGGGGAGGCCTTATTTAACGTAACTTGGTTCTTTTCAATAATGGCGACTTAGTAAATGTGAAATTAACTTTGTGGAACTTTCCATATGGATAATTTCATAAATCAGCAAGTGTCCTTTGTCATCCCACATAGCCTAATCTGCTCATGATGTTAAGTCAATCTTTTGAGTCCCCTCCTACCCCCCCAAAAAATTAAATCTCAAATTCTTCCCCTAGCGTGTGGCTGACTAATACACCGAAAGTGTGGGCCGCAGAACCACCGCTGCCCACAGGGTCATCCTGACTGCTGCTTGGGCCATGGCGGGGGGACAGGAGTGTGGAGGGAAGTGGGGGAGAGGATCTAGTGCTGGTGGGACAAGATGCTTGTGTAAGAGGGATCCTCTTTCAGACAAGGACAGAATGACCAGATGAAGAAGTTGTAGGGCATTGGAAGGGTCCTGCAAGAGGGGTTTCAGTTTCCTTAGCTGCAAGTAAAGCCTCCTCCGGGAATGAACTGTGGAGTGACAGGAAACTGTGGCTGTAGGAATTGGAAAGTAGAGATTTACCTCTACCCATGACAGGCAGGGTTAAGAGAAGCTCCTCAAAGACCTGACTGACATAGAGAGCATGGACCGAAATAGAATATGGTTAAGTGCAGGGTGGCCTGTACTCCTCTTGCCATCTGTCCTCAGAAATAAACTGCCATAGCTTCAGCAAGTCCAGGTCTGCATCAGCACCAGCAGCATCTTGTAGGATGCAACTGGGGGCAAGGTTAGTTCAAGTTTAGCAGGAGGCTTCGTGAGTTCTCGCAGGCGATAGCAGTGAGGTTGGCCTGGTGCCCAAGTTATTGATTCAGAAAGTGAAGGAAGCTCTTTTTTGGCATATCGTAATGGTGTGTAGAAAGTTTACAGTAAGATTTCATTGATTCCAGCTTCCATTTTGGAATACCCAAGACTGGGACGAGACTTTTCCTTGCATTGCAACAGGCTGGGTAGGAAATACCTTTTGGGGATGGGGGTAGGCAAATAGTCGAAGCATTTGAAAACTGAAGATAATAAAACAAACCAAAAAAAAAAATCTCTGTATTTTAGACTTTTCATTCGTGCACGTATTTTTCCTTAATCTAAATCAATCTACCTTCAGTGAGGAAGAGAAAGTACTATGATTATTGCTTTGGTGTTTAAATGTGCCTGACTGTATGTGACACTGAACTGTCAATATGTCAATGTCTAGATTTAACAAAAATAAAGACTGTCTACTAAAAGATGTATTGTAGGAGGGATTTAAAAAAATACCTAGTTTTCCATTTGTGTGTTTTTTTTTTTTAATTTTTTTAAATTTTTATTTATTTATGATAGTCACCAAGAGAGAGGGAGAGAGGCAGAGACACAGGCAGAGGGAGAAGCAGGCTCCATGCACCGGGAGCCCGACGTGGGATTCGATCCCGGGTCTCCAGGATCGCGCCCTGGGCCAAAGGCAGGCGCCAAACCGCTGCGCCACCCAGGGATCCCCTCCATTTGTGTTTAAACAGATTTGAAAAAAAAAAAAAAAAAAAAAAAAACAGATTTGATTTTTATAGAGTTTTTCAAAAGTCAAGATCTGTTTGGAGATTTTAGATCAAATTTATATGCCAGCACAGAGATTAAACCTGCAAGGGATTTTTGGGATCATGAGCCCAGCTCTCCTTGGCCCATTGTATTAATGGAGAAACTGAGACTGAAAGAAGTTAGGTGGCTTGCGGAGATTACACAGAGGTTAGTGCCAGTGCTGGGCTCGGGGTCAGGAGTTTGTCCCATACCCTTTGACATTCACGGTCACTGGAACACTGTTCTGACTTCCTGGTTCCTAAGAGCATGTTGGGGGGTGGGGGTGGGGAATCCAGGCAAGAGAAGAGTTTCCAGGTCTTCTAATCCGGGTAGAAGTAATCATTAATTCACACTGATCACACCTGTGCCAAAGATGTATGCATATGAGTAGTACCAAATGGAACCAGGAAAAAATGGAAACAATTGGATTAGTGGAATAAGATTATTTCACAAAACTTCCTATGTGAGGAGTGGTGACTGCAGTAATAATACTGTACTGTATACTTGAAAGTCGTTGAGAGAGTAGATCTTTTTTTTTTTTTTTTTAAATTTTATTTATTTATGATAGTCACATAGAGAGAGAGAGAGAGAGGCAGAGACACAGGCAGAGGGAGAAGCAGGCTCCATGCACCGGGAGCCCGATGTGGGATTCGATCCCGGGTCTCCAGGATCGCGCCCTGGGCCAAAGGCAGGCGCCAAACCGCTGCGCCACCCAGGGATCCCGAGAGAGTAGATCTTAAAAGTCTCATCACAAGAAAAAAATTCTAACTATGTGTGGTGATGGATGTTAACTAGACTTACTGTGGTGATCATTTCACAGTACATACAAATATTAAGCCATTACATTGTACCCCTGAACCTAATATAATGTTATATGTCAATTATATCTCCATAAAATTTTTTATTTTTAATTTTAAATTTTAAAGATTTTATTTATTTATTCATGAGAGACACACAGAGAGAGGCAGAGACATAGACAGAGGGAGAAGCAGGCTCCCTGTGGGGAGCCCATTGCCAGACTCAATCCCAGGACCCCAGGATCACGCCCTGAGCCCAAGGCAGACACTCAACTGCTGGGCCACCTGGATGCTCCAATTTCTATGTTTTTCCACGCTCTTGGTAAACATGACTTTTAGTGGCTACACAATTCACTCAATACTTTGGAAGCCTGTTAATTTATTGCAATATTTTATTATTAGCAAACATTGTTTGCTCCCAGTTTCTCACTGCTGTATGACTGCAGTGAGCAACTTTGTGTTCATACTTTTCCTATAATTTGGGTTGTTTTCTTGGCATATATTTCCAATAGTGAAATTATTCAACCAGGAGTGGAAATGTACCATGCTAACTAGTTGCATTCTATAAATGGAAATGATTTTTTCATATCATTGATAGTACAGGGTATTTTAATTTATTTTTAAAGATTTATTTATTTTAGAGAGAGAGTGAGCATGCAAGAACAGAGAGGAGGGGCAGAGAGATTCCCAAGCCGAACCTGTGTTCAGCGTGAAACCCCACTCGGGGCTTGATCCCAAGACCATGATCCCGCTGAAACCAAGAATCAGATGCTTAACTGACTGTGCTACCCAGGTGCCCCTTGGGTAGCTTATTCCTAAAAAATTATTAATTTGATAAATGGGAAATATGCCACTATTGCTTTCATTTCCATTTTGGTTACCAGTACGGCTAAACATTTCTCTATAGGACTGTTACCCTGTTTGTATCTTTTGTTAATCATCTAGTTTTCTTTTTTTTTTTTTAAATTTTTATTTATTTATGATAGTCACACAGAGAGAGAGAGAGAGGCAGAGACACAGGCAGAGGGAGAAGCAGGCTCCATGCACCAGGAGCCCGACGTGGGATTCGATCCTGGGTCTCCAGGATCACGCCCTGGGCCAAAGGCAGGCGCTAAACCGCTGCGCCACCCAGGGATCCCTCATCTAGTTTTCTATTTGTGGTTAGGGGTCTAAAAAATTGATCTAAGTGTATAAAACCAGTTTTTAAAGGAAAGGCAATGAACTTCCGATCGCCTGGATATTCTACGAAGAATCTCGTGCGATCCTACCATTCCACAGTTCTGACACATCAGGTGCCATGTTCAGAGTGTGGAGCTGCGTGTTCAGTTCCTGTAGCAAGGCTAGGTGGGTGGGAGCCCCAGCGCGTCGTATCGAGCAGCATGCGGGGAGCCCTTGCTCGGACTTCTCAAGTGTTACTCCTCAAGTCTTCCAACAGCTTGTGAGCTATTTTGTGGTGTCCACTCACCTACGAGGAGAGTGATACACAGAAAGGTAAAATCACCATATTCGCCTCTTCTTTCTTTTCTTTTTCTTTTTTTTTTTTTTTTTGGTATGTTAATATTCATTATGTATTTGTGCTTGAAAGTTTTTTTTAATGAATTTATTTTTTATTGGTGTTCAATTTACCAACATACAGAATAACACCCAGTGCTCATCCCGTCAAGTGCCCCCCCAGTGCCCGTCACCCAGCACCCAGTCACCCCCACCCCCCACCCTCCTCCCCTTCCACCACCCCTAGTTCGTTTCCCAGAGTTAGGAGTCTTCATGTTCTGTCTCTTCTTTCAGAAGAGTTCCGTCATCAGTTCCGGGCACAGGGCTGCTCTCTCCACACATTCAAGCAGTTCTTGGACACCAGCTGGCTGTCCTGCAGTTCAACTCGATTCTGCCTCCATGTCCTGGGACAGAGCATCAGATTCCACAGGTTAAGGGCTCAGTCTCACAAGACTCCCTCCCCCACACCCCCCCAAGCCAGTTGCAAGCCCCACTGGTTCTCTTTGCTTCTGACTGACTGGCTGTAAATCAGAGGTTCCCATTCCCCACTCCTTGGGTTCAGTAAATTTGCTGAAGTGGCTCAGAGCTCAGGAAACCTGTTGACTCATTAGATTACTGGTTTATTACAAAGGTGTATTAAAGAGTATGAATCAACAGCCAGATGAAGAGATACATAGGGTGAGGTTCCAAACAAACAAAGGAGTTTCTGTCCACATGGAGTTTGGGGCCAGGCGCCTGTGGTATGCGGAAGCATTCAGGTTTCCCAAACAGAGGCTCTCGGAACCCTTTTCCTTTTGGATTTTTATGGAGAGTGCATTACATAGGCATAAGTGATTAAATCATTGCCATGGGTGGCTGATGCAGCCTCTGGCCCCCTCTCCTACTCTTTAAGTCAGGGGATGGAACTGAAAGTTCCATCACTCTGTTCATGGTTAGTTCCCCTGGCAACCAACCCCATCCTTCGGTGCTTTCCAAGAGTCACCTGATTAACATAAACACAGTCACTGTAAGGAGTGGGGCTTTTTATGAATGGCAAGATACCCATCTTACCTTTTGGCTCTGAAGTGATTTCGGGAACAAAGGACAGAGACTACATATCATGCCAAAAGATGTTCCCATTGTTCTTCTTGCTCAGGAAATTTCCTAAGGTTTGGGGAGTTGTGAGCCAGGAACTAGGGACAGGGACAAAGACCAAATATACGTGAGAAATGGCTTTTGGTCATCTGATTGGCCAAATACTTATTTCTTATAAAATGCAACATTGCAACTTGTAACCAGGGTTATACCATCTCCGGGTCTTCACTAGGGTGACCTACTACTGTGGTGCAGTTGGTCGTTGAAAAAGCTGAGGGTTATTAGGGTTATTAGTGATGTCCTCTGAATTCTCTTGCCTATTTCTGGGAGAACTTTGGGTTGTAAGGTTGTTTTACTCTCTTAATTTTCCTTACTGTATCTTCTTTATCTCTTTCGCTCTTTTCTGTATTTTCGATCTTTTTTATATCTCCTGGCTACATTCCAATAGTTCTTCTGATCTGTCTTCTAAATCACACGGTGTCTCTTCAGCTGTATCTAATCTGAGATACATCCATCTGTTACATTCTTAATTTTAGTTACTGAATTTCAATTCTAAAGTTTCTTAGTTCTTTTTCAAATCTTTAATGTTACACTTATATAGTCCTGTTTCCTTGTTTTGAAATGTTTAAGCCAACTTTGTATCTCCATGAGCATAGTAAGTATAGTTGTTTCACATTCTGTGTTTCTTCTGTTTTTCTCATTATCATGCTGATTCCTATTTATATCTCCTTATGTGCCTGATTATCTTTGAATGTGTGCTAGATATTGTTTTGAAAAAATATTTGCATAAATGTCATCTCATCAATTTTAAGATGTACTCCCCCCCCCCACACTTTAATGTCAAATTCAGATGTGGTTTATAGTTGATGGAGACTTAAATTTATAGTTCTACCTAAAATAGTAGGTACCTGACTTTTTTTTTTTTCTTCTTCACTGGTACCTAAAATAGTAGTGCAATCATATAATTAGGGATATTTAAGATTGATGAAATGCAGTAATCTGAGGCTTTGAGTGGTGCTGATAAAAATGATGGGAAAAAAATGACAGGAATTTCAGAGAAGATTTTAAATAGCTTCTTCGGGCTTCTTGGGGGACTAGCAATCCTGGGACAGTCTGGGGACTTGAAATTTTTTAGGCTACCCACATGATGTGGAGTCAGACCAGTTTATTTTTTGTTTTCTCTTACTCCTAGGGTCCCAAATGTAAACATGAAGTGGTTTACTGGGCTTTAGTCTAGGGATGTGCTGGCCCCCAGGCTCTAGAGGCTGCCGAAAGTGCTGCTCAGCCTCCTAACTTCCTCATTTGGATTCACAGTCCATCTGACTGGGTAAAAGTGGCCCCCGCTGCTTAGGTCCACGTCTCTGGACCTCTGTCTTCCAGATCTTAAGTCTGAAGTCCCTCCCAATCTTGTTAGTTCTTCTGTGCTTTTAGGACGAATTTCAACAAATATTTCATCTAGGTTTCTTTGTTGTGTTCTTTGGGAAGTTTGGTTCGTATTACCCAGTTCACCACTCTAGCGGAGACAAGTGAGTGTGGTCTACCCTAGAGACAGACAGGAGAGGAGCACAGAACACCTGCTGCCCTTTGCCTGCCCGTGCCCAGAGAACTTTCTCCACTACTCCCGATATATCATCCTGGTGACAGCTGGAAAGCCAAGGCTGGGACGAATACGTCCCTGCAAACCGGATCCAGCTAAATGTAGATATATTTCCCTACATAGAAAAGACTAATCCCTTAGGCTTTTCCTAATAAGGCAGGTGAGCTGGCTGGGTAAGCAGTTGCAGGAGTGGCACCTGGAGCCCTGTCAGTCATAAGTCTCCATCTGGTTTCTTCCTTCTTATCCATACTGGCCTGGCAGAGAGATGCAAATTTAGGACCAAGGGACGTGATAAGATGCTTTCTATGCCAGAAACTGTTAAGAAGGAAAACGAGTAGCCTGGATTTTAGCTGGGTAAGATTTCTTCCCTTTAACCTGGTCCCAGCATTTTTCCATGGAAAGCAGAATTTTTCACCCATGGCCAAGTCTAGTCCTTGTGGAGACTGAACTATTTGTGTCCAGGCTGAGGAGTCAGGGTGGCCTTTCCAGGGGACTCTTGTTGAATCTAATGTTTCCAAAGAAGCTTATGTAATCCTGTCTGGCTTTTAGAAGTCACATGCTTATCCGTGTGTTCTCAGGATCACTAGCCAAATGTATTTTCCCCCTACCTTGCTCCAGCTCTGTGCATAGAGGTTTTCCCCAATCTTCCTGAAGCCAGAGAATTTTACAATGAAAAAAATGCATTTGCTGAGTTTGAAAAGCTTGGGCTTAGAGGCACCAAATGGCGGGAAGCCCCTCTCCACCAGCTTCCTCCACTTACCTTATCAGAGCATCCATTGCCTTTTTTTTTTTTTTTTTTTTGAAGGAGGCTCTTATTTTTATTTTGGGGTACTTTGTCCCCAGGAACCTCAAGAGCTGTCCTCTCAGGAAGTGGCTATCAGCCCGGGAAAACACAATCTGCTCTCACTCTTCAGATGTGGAGCTGTTGGGTAAAACAAAGGCAGGTGTGGCCAGCAGGGATCTGCCCCTCTGGAAAGGACTTGATTTCTGGGAGACTATTCCCACCAACTTTTTGGAGACCATTTTATACCAGGGAGCTATTTTTGTATTCCATTATGACTTATCCAGCTTATTTTTATTTTTATCTTAAAATATTTCACACATAGGAAAGATTATATATAACATAGTCTACCCTTAGCTAGAAATAGAAATCCTTCAATTAGGCTTTAATAACTGTCCTTAAAGGAACAAAACTGTCACTCCACTCCCAGGTAGTTCTAGATTGTGACTGATGTCTTTGGAAGAAAGGATAAATGACTTAATTGTGAAGAAGCAAATTTTCTATTCTCCCAGAAAATGACCCTTCCATGATTATTTTTAGAGGCAGAATTACTAGAAAGCCCTACCAGTTATAAGAATTTATGAACCATGATGTCTGAAAACTCTTCAGCCTGAAATGAAGTAAATTAATTCCTGCAGCATGATTCACTTTAGGGACAAGTTCACATTTCTTTTATTTATCAGTAAGTAGGGCTCTTAAAGTCTTTTCTAAAGAGGTACAGTTATTTTGAGATCCATCAAGGCCATTTCTATATTTCTATTGTCAACTTATTATTTATTTGAATTTGAGTTTTTTCCAGTCATTTTGAGACCATTTTGTCTGTTAATAAGATATAATATGCTACGATTTCAGTAACATACGTGAGAACCACAGGGAGTTCAGACAAAGTTAGATGAGCAAATCTTTGTACTTGTCACAGAGACTAGGACTTTGCCTTCTCATATGGTGGCAATGGCACTTTTTACCAGATACTCAGAACTTTTGAAGAGGACTCAGGACAGTAAAGTGTTTATGCCACTTTCAACAGGAAAAAAGGGACAAAGAGATTCAGAAATCTGAAATGATTATATTTGTAAGAGGAGAATCAGGAAGAGGATTGCAGTAACCACTTGAGGAGAGGAGGTGAGATATATATAATACGGTAACTACACTGGATTGCTTTGAGCTTTCCAGATTGGAGGAGAGAAAAGGAGCAATGTCTTGACCAATTATTATAGAGTTTTAATGCCTATTAAAGGGCACCAAAGAGGGCTTGAGCAACCCACTCATCTGCTGTGTAATAAAGCCAGTGACCTATGTCCCATCAAAATGACAGAACCTCGGGATGTGCAGAGTAAGGAGAGAGACCATTGGTTAACAGCATGGGTGAGAGTATGTCTGGTGAATAGTCCTGGGCATGTCACGGCCTAAATAACTATTCATTCTTTCTCTACTTTACCATATTCTTGAGCTGAATTGAGATTAAAGACAAATAAAAAGACTTGGTCCTTATTAATTTCGTTGGATGAAGGATGACAGGGAGTATGCGGTCCGATGTGAAAATGCTTTTGGTTTATTAAACTACTTTAGCTAAAAGCTTAAAGTCTTGTTTTTAAATTTTTGTGTATGCCTTCATTCTTCAAAAGTTATTCAGTGAATTTGTTAATCCACCCCCTTTTTTTTCGGTGAGCCGTCTTTGAAAGTGAACCTGAAATACATTTATGGAACAAGAGGAGGTAAAAAACCCCTTGACTTCTCTATTCAGCTTATTCAAAAGTAGATCCACAGAACCAAAGGTTTATTTATCTGTCCTTTCACAGCCGACTTTTCTCTTATTTAACCAACAAACAATACAGTGTTTTGCTCGACACTCCTGAATTCAGGAATTGGCTTTCATAACGTATTAAATAACCTTCTTGTTCTGTTCTTCCCCCTTTCCTATTGCTAAGAAATAACGATAGCACCATTATTTAATTATCACCACTAAAAGCAATGTCAGATTTCAGTAATCTAAAACTGTATTGCCTTAAACTGAGATTATGTGAAATAAGATCTTTCCTCTCCAGTAATAGATACCTGGAAAAGAAGGTGTCTCGCTCTAGAGAGAGGGGGCAGGTATAGGAACATGTTCATGTACAGTTATGATTATGAGCTACTCGCAAGTTTTTTTCTGGAAGGACACAGAAGTCATTGTTACTAGTGGTAAGAAGCAAGAAGCAACTGGGGGTTGAGGGGGTGAGGGCAAGGACTTTTTATTTTTGTTTTATACCCTCTTGTACTATTTAATTTTAAAAATAAGCACAGATTTGGGTTTATTAAGTAAATAAGGGGAAAATGAAGAAGATGAGAGAAAGGAAAGAAGCCATCATAGGAGAGCCCATCAGCTCTGAGTATTATCTCGAGGTGCTTTCTCAGTGGGCCAGGTCAAGAGCAATAGGGACACACACTCCTCAGCTTTGCATAGCTTCTATGAGGCCGTATTAAATCAAGCCATCTCTGTAACCGGGGTGCCTTCCTTGAGCTCCAGTGGTCCGTCTGGTACATTGGGTCTGTATTATATGATTCCCACTTGACAGATGGGAAGCCTTGAGCTTGGGGAAGACGAGTGGCTCGTCTTAGGCAACACGGTCACTACCTGGGAAGTCCAAAAACTAGAAGTCACATTCCTTGTTCCTTTAACCCTAAGTTCCCTAGAAACTGTAGTAGAAAGAACTTTACTGTTGCTTCTGGACATTCTTTCCTAAATGCCCCAAGCTGCCTCCTTGTATGTTCCTGCCACAACATCTGTTTCCTTCTCTGAAATCATGGTTAGATGTGTGATTGTTTTCCTCATTAATATTATCAGCATACGCTGTCTCTCTGTTTTCTGTAGGCTTGTGACATCTGGGATGTTATGGTGTATTTATTAGTTACTTAATCTTTGTTTTATGGGATTGGTTACTCAAGGTACTTTCTCTCAAATAATTATCCATTTTTAGGGAAACAAAGTAATAAGCTTATTAGCCTTTTCCACCAGGCTAATGTCATTGTCCACAAGCAAATGAGAACCACATGATGTTTGAACTGGAAGAAAACCATCCCTGTGAGGATTTATTCTCTTGTTTTATACATGAAGAACTTGAAGATCAAATAACTTGTTCTGGGTCACACAGGGGCTTAGTGGTGATGTGGGACCCAGAGCCCACTTCTCTTAACTTGCAGCCCAGCTCTGTTCCTGATGCAACAGAAATTACAGAGAATATTTCTCTTGGTCATTAGGCATGTAGATGAATGGTCAGTGCTGGCAAAAAAGTAGGTCACGCTAAATTAAAATGGCAACTGTGCAGAGGTAATCTGGAAAAGAAGAGGAGGTGTTGAGCTTATTTTTCCAAGTTTTAATGAGTGATTTTGCAGGCTTAACATCTTTTAAAGTGCTCACTTGTCATATAAACATCAGCATTTCCACAAGAGGATTTGTATTAGGAATCCTTTAGATGATAGGTATCCCAACCACATTCTTTTTCCCACTTGTTGGATAAATCAAGGCACACAGCATCAAAATTGTGAAATAAGGGTTTTTAAAAAATACTTTTATTTATTAGTGTGAGCACAAGCCAGGGGAAGGGGCAGAGATAGAGGGAGAAACAGGGTCCCCACTGAGCAGGGAACTAACATAGGACTCCATCCCAGGACCCTGAGATTGCCACCTGAGCTGAAGGCAGACACTTAATCACCTGAGCCACCCAGGCGCTCCTGTAAAATGAGGAATCAAGAGTATTTTCTCTCTTACCTTTTGGCCATTTCTGGCCTGGTGAATGGGCCACCTATCTTCTTCCTCAGTAGGGAGCAGAGAGCCCTCCAATTCTTAAATTTAACCTGGGACACTGAGTGACCAAAAGCCATTCCCAATTTTCAAACATGGTGAGAAGGGAGCTGGAAAGATTTTTCTTTTGTCTGAAGGCACCCAAAGGAAAAACAGCTAGAGAAATTCCGGAGAGGGAGACAGTACCCAGAGTGTGAGGACTGTGGGAGCCCTGAGGGCAGGATTCACTGGTGAGGATGCCATTTTCATGAATCATGTGCCATTTGTGCCTCCCCTGTCAGGTTCATACAGCCCTGGAGGGCACTAACCGTATAGGCAGGGCTGTAAAGACTGTTGTGGGAATGGATGCCTCTGAACATTCCATTTTCATGTGTGTGTTATACATACATGCCCAGGCTCCAGCCTTCAGACCTGATTTCTGTGGTTTGGGTAGGACCCAGATGTCAACATTCAAAACTGTGGTTCCCCAGATTGGCTGCCCATTGGAATCACTCCTGGGGAGTTTTTAAAATGCTGATGCCGGGATCCCTGGATAGCTCAGCGGTTTAGCGCCTGCCTTCAGCCCAGGGCGCAATCCTGGAGTTCCAGGATCAAGTCCCACATCGGGCTCCCGGTATGGAGCCTGCTTCTCCCTCTGCCTGTGTCTCTGCGCCTCTCTCTCTCTCTCTCTCTCTCTCTCTCTTCTATGTCTATCATAAATAAATAAAATCTTTAAAAATAAATAAAAAAATAAAAAAATAAAAAATAAAATGCTGATGCCTGGGTCTGATTCCAGGGATTCTGGTTGAATTGGTCAGGGCTCTGGATTGGACATCAGAACTTTCTCACAGCTCCTTGTATGATTCTTATATGAGGCCAAGGTTGTAATCCACGGGTGAAGGAGACCTGGCTAACCCTGTGCATAGCAGGTGTCCAATAAAAGTAAAGTGTGAGATGAAGGCTAGATTGAAGGGTCTACAAGGGAAGTCAGTATCTGGGTCTTTGGGCCTTTCTGTAGGCTTGAATGTGTTCGTGATGATTGGAGGGGGAGTGGGCTGTAAAACCTCATGCGTTCAGCTCACAACCATAGCCTTTGTTGTGATGACCCATGGAACTTGTGGCTGAAACCAACCACCAGGGTCTTCTCATTGCTCTGTTGCGTTGTATCTGCGTGTTGTAGGAGTGGCAGGTCCTCCTGTCACCCTCCCACGGTGTCTAACCGCTGTCCTTTGGAGAAAAACAAGCAGAAACTGGCTTCTCTGAGAGCAAGGTGCTCCAGCCATGGAGTTAGCCTGAGATGAACTCTGGCCAGCGCAGCAGGCTTGTGCTCAGGGTTAGTGAGAGCTCCCTGAAGCCCAGAGCCAGTTGCCTGGTTTCCTTTGTTCCCTAGGTGATTCTTGTTTAGTCCGAGGGGGACAGGGCGGGGAGGTATTTCCGCATCTGGCCCCAGTAGTGCAGCTGCTTTTGGTGTGGAGAGGCTCCCATCCCAGAGGAGGGGAGCTGGCCGGGCAGAGGGCTCAGCGCAGCTGCTTGTTGGGCGGGATCTGAGCTGCTCCTACAGGGTCTCCGAAGGCTCTTGGGGTACTGGCTTTCCACTGTGCAGGCTCGTCGGAGTCCCTAGAGAAGTGTCAACCTGCAGACTCTCTGATTCACCAGGACTCGGGTGGGGCCTGAGAATTTGCATGTCTAACACTTTCTGAGACAGCTCTGGGGACCGCCCTTTGATGGAAGGACCTGGAAGGGACCCATGCTGTTTAGGGAAAGGACATTACTGGGTTGCTGCTCATCTACCTGATGGTCACAAGATCAGGAGTTACAGTGATGCCAGCCCGGGGCTCCCATGGCTTGCACATGGGCAGGGGGTGGCAGGGCTCCGAGGTGGCTCCAGGAGCAGGTGGTGATGGGGTGGAACCTTGAGGATGAGTCAGGGTGCACCAGGTGAGGAGCATGGGGCCATGTTCCAGGAGCAGAGCAGGCAGCTGAGGGAGTGTGAGTGAGGCTGGGTGGGGGCACACATGGTGTGGGGGGACTGCTGGGGAGGGAGCTCTGCGTGAACAGGCAGGCGAGGGCCAGGATCTTGGTGCAGGTCCTCCACGGGGCGGAGTCGGGGCCTCCCTGGGGGTTTCCAGGTGGTGGGCCATGTGGTCAGATGTCCTACAAGCTGCTGTGCGGCCTGGAAGAGCATGTGGCTGCAGATGACACGGAGGCCGATGTGGGCGACCCCTGGGAGGTGACGCGGCCCCAGAGGCACAACCCGTATGTCATCTTGTCCTTGCTTCGCGCTCTGCCTCTGCTGGCTATTCCGGGCTTCCGGACCATGGCTGCTAGGTGCCTTACCTGGCTTCTCCTGCGTGTGCTTTTATGTGGAACCAGGCCATTGTTCTCTGCTCCTCCTGCACAACTTGTTTCTCCAGGAAAAGGAAGTTAAAATAAATGTGGGGGCGGCCTTGGCACGGGGGAGCCGCGCGGCCGCCCCTGCTGCGCCTGGTAGGGCCCTGCGCGGGCAGCATGTCTTCTGGGGAGCCCTGGGGTCTGCGTGGGAGCCGCGTTTCCCTTCCCTGTGCGGCCCCATGAGGACAGATTACAGACCCGCTCACGGGGGGGGGGGGGGGGGGGGGGCTCTCCGCCCTCAGGGGCCACTTCCCCGGGGCGGTGTCCCATCTCTGCCCCAGGCCAGAGCCCTCTGCCCACGGTGGCCGAGTGGTGGCCGCAGCAGAGAAGAATCCATGCTGATGGATTCCACTCGTGCTCCTTGTCCCTTCGTGGTAATGAAAATTTGATTCATGGTTTCCTCTCTGGGGCTCTCATCACCCGTAGCTGATAGATCCCCAACACTTGGCTCGTGGGAAAGCGATACTGCCCATCTCACCACGACCCAGACACGCGCCTGGACATTTCTGCGGGCGGTCTCCTAGTTGTCTACTTTTTCTCAGCGGTGGGGTTTCATCATTGGCGGAATTCCAGGCCCCCCCAGAAGCCTTGAGAGGGCTGCTGTGGGGAAGGCAGGGGTCTGCCCACATGACCAGTGTCAGCAAGCAGTCTGTGCTCTGACGTAATGTCTCAAGGTTTGTAGGTCACCCACGTCAAGGTGGCTCTTGCTGCTCAGACGGACGTGGTAGATAGGAGAACAGAGTGCAGGGTGGGGAGCCTGCCTCAGCTTGGGGGGCCGTAAGAGCAGAGAGTAGCAGGCCTGACCCGCTGTCCGTGTTTGCTGTCATGGCTGGTCAGGGCAAGAGAAATGCCAGACACATGGCCTAAATGCCTTGCTGATTGCTGCCCTAAACATTTTGCTAAGTGACATGCCCAAATGGGACTCTTTTGCTACAGACTCGCTGAAGATGTTTGGTCAAATGTCCAAGGGGACTTTCCTTGATCATTAGTTCGCTAACGCAAAGCTGCTTTTCTCCTGATCCCATCTGCTGTTTGTCCCTGAAGGAAGTTTGCCGTGCGTTAGGTACCATCTTGGAAGTCTGTTTTCAGGTCATTTGATGGGGGCTGTGCCTTTTCTTTCTCTTTTTGGTGACGTTTACTGTAAAAATTTCAATCTGAAGAAGTAGCTACGAAATGTCAGCTGGTAGGAAAACAACACCATATTTTTAAAGCTCATTTAACATACACCACCTCGTTTGGTTACTACAAGTCTGTAGAGTAAATAGGCGAGGTGCTATTATTTTCTAAAAAGATTTGTTTGTTTATTTTAGCCAGAGATTGACAGAGAGAGAGAGAGAGAAAGAGAGAGAACATACAGGGGGGTGGGTCGAGGGAGAAAGAGAGAGAAAATCAAGCAGACCCCACGCTGAGCACAGAGCCTTACTTGGGGTTCGATCTCAGGACCGTGAGATCACAACCTGAGCTGAACCCGAGAGTCAGGTGCTTCACCAACTGTGCCACCCAGCACTCCAGGAGAGGTATTATCATCTCCCTGTCATAGGTGGGAAACAGGCAGCAGAGAATGAATACCTTGCCCAAAATTTGGATTAATTCAAAAGGTCACAGTGAGTGCTGGACCTCAGGCTTCTCAGGTCTCTATCATGAGCACCTTCCAGCTCCCATTAGGTGTAGCCCCTGCATGAGGCGTGACAGAGGACTTCCAGAGAGTGTTTATCAAGCCAAGTGGGAAGTTGGAGCACTTGAAAGGCCATGTAACTTCTCAAGACTGCTGCTGAAGAAAAGATTTTAGCTATTTGCTACATAGAAGGGTTTGGCATTCTCTGTCTAGAAAGCTGATGATGTCATTTATGTCAGTATTTCTGGGTGCTCTGTGTGGTAGAATGAAGAGACACTGCGATTTCATTTATTTACTGCTGTGTAACAAACCACCTGAAAACTTGACGTCTTAACTCGACAATGACTTACTATTTCTCATAATTGTGTAACTTGAGCAGTGCTTGGCTGGATGATTTTCCTGCTCCTTGTGGCATCAAATGGGACTGCTCATTTGGGTGCTCTCAGCTGCTGGCTATGTGGGGCTGGGCCAGGAGGCCCAAGAAGGCCTCCCTCACATGTCTCATGGCTCCATACTCCTCCATGAAATCTCTGTGTCTGGCATGGGCTTGCTCATAGCATGGTGGTTTCAGGGTAGCCAGACTTCCTCATAGGAGTAAACAGAAGTTGCCAGTTCTCTTATGACCCAGACTCAAAAGTCCTGGAATAAACACTATTTCTACCATTGTCTCTTGGTCAGGGAAGTCAAAAGGTCAGCCTAGACTCACAGGGAGGAGAATTAGAGACAACCTCTTGCTGGGTGAATGGCAAGCACATGCAGTGTTGGGAGAGGTTGTTGGTGGCCTAATTCAGGAGTCTCTCAACCACAGTGACATTCATATGTCCACTTGCTGAGAGAAACAAACATTTTTGCTACTATGTACTGTCGCTAAATACAACGAAGACTATCTGTTAAGGACACCACGCCTGCATGAAGTGTTCAGGAATACCAAGTTCAGCCCAACATGAAAATATGGTTAGTTCAGCCCGACATGAAAATATGGTTAAGGAGCAGCCCTAGAACATGAGTCCTCTGGCTGGTTGCCCATCCAGGCCCTCCACAGGGCTCCTCTCTGGGCCTGCCCATAGTTTCAGGAATCATGGCCTTGGTCCTAAAAATTACTTGATGCACCTAACCCAAACTCAATTCAGACAGACATTTATGGATAGAGTAAAAGTTTGGAGAAATGACCAAAAAGCTGGTAGAGAAATAAGAACCCTAAATGTCATAATAGTGGTGCATCCAGAGCCTTTTGGACCCAAGTGACCATTCAAATCATAATAACATGGTCAGTGCACTTCTCCAACTGCTCGTAGCTGGAAAATGGTCCTCTCTTTTTGTTCCAATCCATCCATCTGACCCCATTCTTACTTCCTGAGCAAGCTTTTCTTGGCTCCTAATTGCATTGAGAGTATTGGGTGTAAGACCTCAAATTGCAGCTAACAGAGGATTCACAACTGGTGCTTCTATTGTTCTGTGTGGTTGTCCTCTCACCCGCAAATTTGCATTGCCAATATATTTGGAGAACTTTTTGTTATTTTTCAAAGAGTTTTCATATGGATTATTACATTTCATTTTCGTGGCAACTCTGTAAGATAACACTGAGTAAGGTTACTCTCTTGTAGAAGATAGGAAATTTGAAATCCCAGAACAGTGAGTTCAGGGCTCCATCAGCAGTCCTATGGGCCCTGCCCAGAACGCATCACACGAGGTAATGAAGAAACTTGCTCAATAGCAACTAATAGGCTTCACCACTATGCTAAAATTAGAGCTGAAAGGTAAACAGAAATAGTGTTGGAATGGAATAATAATGTCATACCATATGGGAAAATTCTAGTGTGGATTAGTTATTCTCTTGTCCTTGGAGTTCTTCACAGCTGTGCTATGAGCTATGTGGGGATGAGTGACAGTGCGGCTGGTGCACTTTGTTGTCCTTGCATAATTAATGTGTCTCCTTTACTCCCATAAGTGTTCAGGTTTGGGTGGTACGTTTGGTCCCCCAAAGCATGGAGCTCCACATATCATGGGCACTCAGGAAGGATCAGTTCCCTCCCATGACAAGCCAGTAACATCTGCACAGGAGTAACCATACAAGCAGTGTGTATTTTGTGCTTTTAATGAAGCTATTCTTCTTGACACTAGAGGTCAAAATCAGGGCTATTTCCTTGATTAAGTTTTTCCTTTTAAAAAGTGATAATGCAGGGATGCCTGGGCAGCTTAGTGGTTGAGCATCTGCCTTTGGCCCAGGGCATGATCCCAGGATCCTGGGATCAAGTCCTGCATCGGGCTCCCTGCAGGGAGCCTGCTTCTCCCTCTGCCTGTGTCTCTGCCTCTCTTTGTCTCTCTCATGAATAAATAAAATCTTTAAAAAAAAAAAGTGATAATGCTGAAACAGGTGAAGGAGATGAAGAATAAGTATACTTCTCATGATGAGCACTGAATGAGGTATAGAATTGTTGAATCACAGTATTGTATACCTGATACTGATAGAACACTGTATGTTAACTGTACTGTACTGGAATTAAAAAATAAATAAAACGGATAATGCTTATTCAAACTCTTACTGGTACCCTAAATGGCCTGACTTCTGCTGGCTTTGGATTGGTTGAACCACAGGGAAATGAATCTCTGGTTATTTGTGAATGAATCAGTAAAACCATCCTGATAATATTTTCCCCACTGTATTTCTAACTTAGTAAATTATTTGTCATGTAGGATTTGATCTTATAGAAAGCCTCTTCAGTGGGAGAGTCTGGAGAACTAGAGATACAGAGAAGATCCCACAACTAATGAATAATACTGCAAAAACTGGAACCTTTTGATTCTGTGTCCTTCCTTTAATCCTACCTGTTGTGGATGTTCCTGTATCTGGCCACAGTCATGTTGACTTAAGATATCTATCTATCTATCTATCTATCTATCTATCTATCAGAGAGAGCTCATGCATCAGAGAGTACTAGCTGGGGGCAGAGGGTGAGGGAGAAGCAGAGTCCCTGCTGAGCAGGGAGCCCAACTCAGGACTGGATCCCAGGACCCTGAGATCATCCTGAGCCGAAGGCAGATGCTCAACCATGGAGCCACCCAGGCACCCCAAACACCTAATAAAATAGGATTTAGTGAAATTGTAGATGTATCACACTGACCTAGGTGATCATGCGGAATTTGATGACTCCAGAATATGCACTGCTGCTGGTTTATTCATCCAGTGTGGCCAAGGGCAGCCTCATTAAATGAGCCTTGTATTTGTTTAGGGCATTCATGGTTACAAAACATTTTATCTACAGTATCTCTTTGATGCATCATAAGAGGAAGCATAAGGCACAGATAAATGTTAAAGGTCTTGCTCTCACTTTTTCCCTAACCAAGGAGGAAAGAGGCTCAGAGAGATTGAGTTGCTCTAGAGGACATGTCTGGTAAATGGCAGCACATAGTTTGGATATTTCAGAAATATCAAATATTTCTGATACCTGGTTCTCCACTGGCCCCTGATTCCTCATTTCCAGGAGCTTCTCCGGTAGGTCATCAAACTTGGGAGAGATGGTTTGATTCTAAGGCCATAGGGCTCATAATGAGTACCTCATAAAACGCCAAGATTGATTATCCTCTGTGAAGAGGGACAAACATGGTCACTGTCTGCCAGAGTCATGAGAAATGCAACAGCCTCTTCCAGAGCAGGGACAGTTTTAATCTGACAAAATGGCCTGGGAAGCTAATTAAGCTGCTCGTTTTTAACTGGAGCCTGTGGACAGGGAGCAATGAGAGACAGGAAGGGGCTCAGGAATGAGAGTGTTTTCCAAGCTTGCCGCCACTGGCTTGTCAGGAGTGAGAAATTGGGCTGGGAAAATGCTAGAGGTCCACAAGAGTTGAAGATGAAGAAAGGCCCAGGAAAGAGTTCTAGGACATGCCAGATGACCCAACTGCTTGGCTCCTTATTTGGAGCAGGGAGTACTCGAGAGGCAACACGTTTTTGGCATATAAATCTCTGAAGACTGGGGCTGGAGATGAACAGTCCCCCATGTGGAGCTGAGGATAGTCAGACACCCACTCTCTGAGTCAGAAGACTGCCGTCGGCCTCACCATGGGCTTTGAGAGATCTCTACAGGTGAACCAAAGACGCAGGCCCTCAGAAATGCGGAAGCTACCAACTCACATTGTGAGCAAATTGATCCTCACTCCTCCTCTTCCATTCTGTTTTGTTTTCTATCATGTGCGTGTGTGACGTGACGGAGGGCACGGCATGATCTAGAATTCCTTCCAGAGGCTTTTGTTTCCAGGCAAGTCGGCTCTTCCTGATTGAATGAAGAGAGAATGTATTGATTGACAGAGGCAAGAGGAGAGCCATGCCTGTTGTTGTCTTCATGACTTTTGAAGGAATTGACTTAGAGTCATTGGATCTTCAAACTGGAAAAAAAAAAAAAAAAAAGGGAATCCCAGAGACTGTGTAGTCCAACTTTTCATGTAATGCAGGTACCTTTTCTATAGCTACCAGAATAGATGGCAGTTCAGGTATTTTTGGAACACTTTGAGAAAGTTAGAATATACTGGCTGTTGAGATTGTTCCATCCATTCTCCATTTTTTTACCCACTAACCCTTACATAGTACCCGCTCTGTACACCATGCTGGTGTGAGCCCTTTATGATTATTAGGCCATTGATCCAAGACAATTTTTATCCTTATGTTACAGATGAAGAAACTCAGACACAGGGAGGTTAAGTGACATGCCCAAGGCCACACAGCTAGTAAGTGACAGAGATGGGACTGGAACCCAGGCAGCCTGTCTCCTCAGTCTGTGCACTTAACCACCAGCTTTGCTGCCTCTTTAAGACATTTCTGGTCATTAAGTTTTTCTGAACCAAAGTTGGTCCCTTGGAGTTTCTACCCCAGGGTCTTTCAACATGATGATTCATCGAATTATTTTCAGACAAGCTGTCATTCCTTCTCATTATCTTTTCTTCTCCAGTTCTTCCAGCAGTTTCTCATGTGGCATGATTTCTGTGCTCCAGGTGCTTCCTCTGGTTGCATGCCAAATTTGGACAGCTTGGTAAAGAGCACCTGAGATTTAAGGTTGGACCTACCTGCACTGGGATCTCCGCCTCCCTGCTTACCAGCTATATATGCTTGAGCAGATACTTTATCGATCTTTCTGAGCAGAGGGTCCTCCGTTTGTGAAATGGGACTAATTCTAAACTCCCTGACTCACTGTTGTAACTATACAGCTGCAGTGACGACTATATTCATCCCCCCACACACACACAAATTAATCTGTAGGTTCATACAATCCCAATCAAAACTTTTGCAGGCTAATTTGAAGAAATTGATAAGCTAATTCAAAGTGTATATGAAAATGCAAAAGATCTAAAATGGTAAAACAATATTTAAAAAGGAGAACAAAGAGGATTCAACCTGATTACAAGACTTCCTGTAAAGCTAGAGTAGCATAGTAAGATACCAGTGTAGAGAAAGACAAATAGATCAATGAAATAGAATAGAGTCTACAAATAGACCCACACATCTATAATTAATTGATTTTTTGACAATGATAAGAAGTCAGTTCAATAAGAAGGACTTTTTAACAGATGGTGCTGGAAAAAACATCTACCTGTTAATAAGGTCATCTACCTGACTCCATTGGACATATCAGAACTAATGAGTTAGATGGTAGAATTAATGTGGAAGCTAAACAGAAAACTTGAAGAAGAAAATATGGGAGGAGCACCTGGGTGGCTCAGTTTTTGAGCATCCGATTCTTGATTTTGGCTTAGGTCATGATCTCAGGGTTGTGAGATTGAGCCCTGCGTCAGGCTCAGCACTGAGTATGGAGCCTGCTTGGAATTCTGTCTCTTTCTCTCCCTACCACCCACCTTAAAAAAATAAAGAAAGAAAAGATAGGAAAATATCTTTGTAATTGTGGATTAGTTGGAGATTAGAACCCCAAAACACTAATCATTTTTTTAAAAGATTTTTTATTTATTTATTCATAGAGACACAGAGAGAATGAGAGGCAGAGACACAGGCAGAGGTAGAGGCAGGCTCCATGCAGAGAACCCGATGTGGGACTCGATCCAGGGTCTCCAGGATCACGCCCTGGGCTGCAGGCGGTGCTAAACCACTGAGCCACCGGGGCTGCCCCCAAAACATTAATCATAAGACAAAAACTATATTGGACTTTATCAAAGTGAGATATTTTTTTTCATGAAGAGATGTTACTAAGAATATGAATAGGGAATGTATAGATTGGAAGGTAGTTTTGCAACACATAGAAATAAGTAAGACTTAATATGTAATAGTTACTGAACTCCTATAAGTCAATAATAAAAGACCAATCACCCAATGGAAAACATGGGCAAAAGACTTGAACAGATATTTGACAAAAGAAGATATACACATGGCCAGTAAGGAGGTTACATCATTTGTTGTAAGGGAAATGGAAATTAAAACCACAATGAGATGGGACGCCTGGGTGGCTCAGGGGTTGAGTGTCTACCTTCGGCTCAGGACGTGACCCTGGGATCCTGGGATCGAGGCCCGCTTTGGGTTCCCCACAGGGAGCCTGTTTCTCTCTCTGCCTGTGTCTGCCCCTCTCTCTGTGTGTCTCATGGATAAATAAATAAAATCTTTAAAATAACAACAACATCAGAAAGAAAAGCCACAATGTGGTACTGTTCATAACTGCTAGAATGGCTAAATCAGAAAGACTGGCAATATCCAATGTTGGCAAGAATATGGAACAACTAGGATGTTTGAACAATGCTGGTGGGAGTGTAAGATGATAGAGCTATCTTGGAGAACTGGTTTGGCAGTTCCCATAAAGTTAGACCTGCATCTGCTGCATGGTCCACCTATTTTGCTCTTAGATCCTTATGTGAGAGAAATGGAAACAGGTGTCTGTAGAAACACCCATTAGAATGTTCCCAGCAGCTTTGTTCATGATAGTCTCAATCTGGAATCAACCCAAGAGCCATCAGCGGGGGATGGGCAATATGAACAATATACAGATACATGAGACAGAATCTCGAAAACATAATAGTGGGGGAAAAGCCAGCAAATAAGGCACTTCATAAATGATTCTATTTAAATGAAGTTCAAGAGCAGACAAAACTAAGGGTGAGAGAAATCATGACGGTCACCTCCGGGAAAGGGATGGGAATTGACTGGAAGGAGGCATGAAGAGACCTCCAGGGATAACAGGAACATTCCGTATTTTGATTGGGGTGATGGTGATATGTGCGGACGTGGTCACCAGAACTCATTACCTTAAATACTTAACATCTAGGTGAATTCCACCTCAATATTTAAAAATAATAGTGATATCTGAAATGGAATATGTTGTAATTTACTCTAAATACTGTGAAGTGTTTAGGCTCTTATTCCTATGATACAAACTTTCTAGTTCTACTAATGTGGCATGAAGTTGCATTGGCTTTTTTTTTTTTTTTAAGTGGGAATTTCCATTACGTTCTTGACATTTATGGAATTTGTGGCTAAAGAAAACTGCCAAGACTGTCTTCCTTTTAAGCATGAATTGCTACCAGCGGTGCTTCTTTCTGAAATATGTCCTTTGTCCAGGTGGATCTATAGGTAGCCCTGGAAGGAATGAATAGAACTTAGATAAACAAAGGTGATATTTCAGGAGAGTGGTGCTGCAAATAATAATAATAGCTTGTGACTGGATAGTACTTAATGCCAAGCACTCCTCTAGAGCTTTACACATGCTCACTGAGGTAATTCTCAGAGTAACTCCAGGGGGGATCTGTCATCACCCCCATTTTATACATGAACTGATCTGAGGCACAGCGAGGTCAGGTGACTTGTCCAAGGCTGTGTGGTCAGTAAGGGATGGAGCTGGAACTCAAATCCAGGGCTTATCGATGCCGAGATCTGTGCAGTTAGCTCCCGGGTACCTGGTGCCTCATCTCCGGTTTGCTGCTTCTGCGTGACGCTTTGACTCTAATTGGCTTGATCCGTCTCTGGTTAATCTGCTTAGAATAACTCACCCCAGGTAGCACCCCTGAGGAGGATCATACCAGAGCAGAAATTTCTTGCAGGACTCTCATGGGAGAACCTGATATGAAGGAGCAGCGGGGCCCGGTTAGGGAATGGCCCTCATGATCTCCAGGTCTCATTCTACCTCCAGCCTTCCCGGCCTCTTTCCACACACTACAGCTCAGAGTTCCTTCAGTAGCAGCCGTCATCCCTGAGGTGCTTGCTTCTGTCCCGTGTGTCCACCAGAATAGCCATCAGTGGCAGAAGGTCAGACTGGGGAGGCACCGCTTGGTGCCTAAAGGAAGAGAGATTTGACAGTTCTCATTTGCTGCAAATTCCGTAAATGGCGAAGAGTGTGATGCTGCTGAAAACATCATCAAAACAGAAATGTGGCCTCAGTCTCAAGCCACATTAATGGAAGTAGAAGGTTCAGACATGAGGAGCACTTATCACTGTTTAGAGTAAATCTCAGCATGCTCAATTTCAGATGTCATCATTATTTTAACATTTGGGTAGAATTTACACAGATCTGGAATGTTTAGGTCACTGGGTTTTGTTTTGTTTTGTTTTTAAGATTTATTTATTTATTCATTCAGAGAGAGCGAGAGAGAGGCAGAGACACAGGCAGAGGGAAAAGCAGTCTCTATGCTCCATGCAGGGAGCCCGATGTGGGACTCGATTCCAGGTCTCCAGGATCACACCCCAGGCTGCAGACGGCGCTAAACCGCTGCACCACCAGGGCTGCCCCAAGGTCACTGGGTTTTGATAGCTGTGTCCACCCATGTCACTTCAATCGAGACACTGAAGACTGTTTCCAATTACCCTGGAAAGTTTCCTCATGTCCTTTCGTAGCCAGTTTCCATTCGCCCTCACCAAGGGCATATTTTGATCCAGAAAGAAGACGTCTTCTGGACCAGATTGGGATTCTTCTTTACTTTTATCAGGCACTTTGTACACATCACAAACGCAGGGGAAGAGTCCTCTAGAAGTGGGTGGCGTAGGCTGGAGGTAACTCACCTCTGAGGCAGATCCAGTCTTACCAGGTGGAAACACTAAAAGCCTAATGGCTAACCCTGGATAATGCTCACCTGCACCGGAATCATGACTCTGTCCTGCTCAATCTTCTTTCTAGACCTGTGGTCCCAAGGAGTCTTGCTGGATCGAAGCATAGGTTTCTGGTTTCTCATCCACAGGGACCTGTCACGAGCATTTAATTAACTCAGAAGGTCCAGGTGGCGAGTTAGGATTCTTATTTAGAACTTTTGATGATCTACTTTTTAAATAGTCTATGTCAGATTGGCCTTAAAGTCAAACAAAAAGAAGACATGAGAACAAGTTGGATCGGGAGGCACCCTCAGGACATGGGGTGTGCTGCATATCGGGGAGGTGCCTGATCCAGATGCTCGTTCTCAGAAGGCATATCTGGGTTTCCCTGCAGCTCCGTCCAGGGGTCAGTATTGTATATACTCTTAACTTTGGCCTGCCAAGTCCTCATCTAAAAGTTGGGATTAATGCTGTGTCTCTATCTCAAGATTAGTGGTTAATGGGATAGGAAGTAGGGCTCTAAAACTAAAGTGACATTAGGGAGCATTGCCTGGTGAAGCTGTGGCTTCAGCTCCTTGAAGAGGTGAGCTGGTGGGGGAGAAAACCCAGTAGTACAGTTTGGGACCAAAGAAAAGCTTTTCTAGTCCCTCTCTGCTTGAAAATTGACCTTTAGCCCTTCATCCTACAAGACCTCCTCCCTCATTCGTCACCTCCCACCCTCTCCCCCCTCCAGGCTGAAACCTCTGAGAAACGTTAGACTTTGAAACTTGATCCTCTAAACCGAGTCAGCTGACTTTAATATTAAACATCTCCTGCGCGCCAAGCACTGTGAAGGTTATAAAAGGAGCTCCTGCCCTCCAGGAATTCACAGCCCGATCACATCACTCATATCAGGAGAGTCCCAGACATGTTGGGCCCTGTTTCATTCACTAACCAGCACTTCCTACTAGTTCGTCTCTCTTTGCCCAAGTCTTTGCTTTTTCACACATCCAATAATTCCTGGGTTTCCTCTCCACAGGGAGCAGTGGCCTCATCAAGAACAAATCCTCTCATGAACTTCGAAGACAAGACCCCCCCCCCCCAAAAAAAATCAGTAATTACTGTGTGTTTTGACAGAGTTATAAGTAGACTTGATATTACTGTGGTACCAGTTCATGCATTGCTTTTGTTTAAAACATTTCCATACACCTTCATCTTCGGAATTTATGCCTTAAGCTATTTTAATTTTTTTTTTTTAAACTAAACATGACACTTTCTTTTGAATTTCACCAGCTTCTCCATTAACATCCGCTTTCTGTTCCAGGATCCAGACCCTACTTAGTTGTCATGCCTCCCCAGTCTCTTCTGGTCTGTGACAGTTTTCAGCCTTTCCTTGTTTCTTGCCCATGACCTTGGCCGTTTCGAGGAGTGCTGCTGGCTCAGTACCATGTGGCCTGTCTGCCAGTTTGGGTTTGCCTGCTGTTTTTTCTCATGATCAGCCTGGGGTTGTGGGTTTTTGGAGAGAACCTCACAGCAGTGAAACCCCCCCCCCCAAAACAGCGTCTCAGGGGACGTGTGACGTCTACAGACATCGCTGATGACGTTGACCTTGATCACTTGGTGGAAGAGGTGTTTCCCAGGCTTTTCCCCATAAAGGTGCCCTTTCTCCCATTCTGTTCTCTCTGCTTTGGAAGTGGGCCGCCAAGTCCAGGGCAGCGTCAGCTAAGCGTCAGCTCCCGAAGCAGCGTCTATGTATATAACTTGTTTGGGTGTTTTTAGCAGGATATTCAGCCTCTCTGCTACAGCACCAGTCAGCCTTGCGCTAAATTTCATCCGTGCTCTGTGCTTTGAGAACATTAGCTAATTAATCCTAATTAGACATTATAGCAGAATCTCACTAATTCTCACTTTACTGATCTGTAGATAGAAGCTTCTCTACAAACCCGTCAGTCTTCAGTTCCCCGCTAAGCGGAGATTCACATAGTCGACAGCGGCCGTGTCAGCAAGGCTGGGCTGTGTCTGAGCGTATTCCTAAGGAGCTTATCTACAGAGCCTCCGCGTGGGTGACTTTCTGCAAATATTTTACTTTGAGTTTTCTACTTTCCTGTGGAGCATTATCCTAAGTCATTTAAAAGAAAATGTTTGTGGAAGGCGCCTTGGATTTTAATCTATTTATTATATCACAACCTGTAACGGAACTCCTTTCTCGAAGGAGCGCAAAGCCAATCATGACACCTAATTAGGCGGTGTCTGCGTTCTCCTACAGCTCCAGTCCCCTATGACTTGGTCTCCAGTAGGACAGGTTTGGTTTAAGATGAATCCGCCTTGGGTCTCTGTCTGGTAGAAATGCATTGAAAAAAAAAAAAAAAAAGAAATGCATTGTATTTGGTACTTATCATACATTGCCTCATGCAGTATGATCATTCTCCACTTATGTGCATCTGTGCTTCGCCCCAACCGCGCAATGAGACCTCTTCAGAGAACAGCCCGTGACTTCCAGCTCGTCTGCTGTGGTGACCGGCATGTGGCATTTGTAGTACACATTGCGGGTTGTCTGTTCGACTTCCGTTTGCCTTTCTCCTCCTAGGCAAGAATCCCCGGTTATTTGAACGCCGTCTTCCTTCTCAACCACCTATCTCAGGAGAAACTGGCCCACCCTTGCTCCATTGGTGGGTCTGATTGCTTTGAGGGCATTCATTCCCCACGCTCTCAGGATTAATTTAGGAGGTGCATCCGGCCCCACATAAGCTGAGACAGCCTACGGGGGGCTTCTCATAAACGTTTCCTCCAATTTGAGGAAAACTACAAGAGGAAGTGAGGTGGTTCCCGTGCCTGGGACTTTGTCCTGTGTAACTATGACCACTGGAGCTCAGGAGCAGTCACCTCCGGGGAAGCATGACACCAGGACAGTGTCGGGGGACTGGTTGGGGCCGGGCCGTGCTGTGCTGCCAGTTTTGTGAAACAATAAGTGTACTTACTGCTGAAGCCACTTTGAGACAAGGGTCTTGTCACTTGCAGCCAAAGGCAGCCTGAATGATGCAGAATTGTCAATAAATATTTTTATTTGGTGGGTTTTAGTGCCAAAGGGAGTCTTTGGCCTCTTTGGAAGAAGAGATGAAAGTTGAACAAGAAGCACGAGGTCCCTTTAGGAAGGTAATTTCATACCAGTTAGAAAAATTTTTTAAATATGTGGTTTTTATTCTTATTCATTCCTTTTTCATAAACGTGTTCATTAAATCTTATGTACTGTTAATGGCTCAAAGCTATAAAGTAAAACAGTGCAGGAGGTTGGGCTGTTTTGGGATCTTTTTGTTTTTTTCTTTTGTTTGTTGCTGTTATTTTTACAGTAGATTCCACATCCAGCAGGGCTTGAACTCATGACTCTGAAATCAAGACCTGAGCTGAGATCAAGAGCTGAATGCCCTACCAACTGAGCCACCTTGGCGCCCTGGTCTGTTTTGTTCTAGAATGCCCGTGGCATGGGTTCTAGGTTCACAAAATGGTCTAGATTGTAGCCTCCCCTGAAACACATGCAGTTCTCTCTTCCACAGATCTCTTTCCGTCCTTGCACCCTTCCTCTGAGGCATCCCCTCTTTCCCTTTGTCCGGACCATCCTCTGTGGGCGGCTGTCTCCACATGCGGGGCTAGCCCACCCGGGTCTTGGTGGTAGGATGCCCCCCTCCCCAGCACCCGCCCTCCAGCTTCCCCCGACTGTTTCTCAGAGATCCTGTTTGCTGCTTTATGGCATCAACTCAGGATTGTCTTGTTTCTTATCAGGGCTCTGCATGCTGACGCTTCCCCAACTCCAAGCCCCAGAACCTTGTTTCTCACCTTTTCCAGTGATTTGCGGGGTCACCAGACACTGTCTACACTCTGCTCACCTTCCTTTGCCGTAGTTACTGCCCCCACAGGTGCTCGTTATGGAGGGTTATGGGGAAGATTCTCTCCACCCCCAGGGACACTTCAGTTTGTTTTCTCTCCATCCTAAACAAAATCTTAACCCAGTAAGTGCATTTCTTTTTTCTTTGCAGTCCACAGTCCCGTATCTTCCCAGCTTGGTGTGATCCAGCTTTATCCTCTTACTTTTTTACACTGCGTTTTTCAAATTATCATTTTCAGACTCTAGTTCCTTTAAAGTCCTCTGTAGGGATGCCTGGTTGGCTCGGTGGGTTGGGCTGTGCTTTCAGCTCGGGTCATGATCCCAGGTCCGGGGATGGAGCCCCCGCATCACACTCCCAACCTGTGCCCCTCACCCTGCTTGTCATACTCTCTCTTGCTCTCTCTCTCAAATAAATAAAATCTTTTTTAAAAAATTAAAGTGCTCTGTAGACAAAAGATGCCATAGACTAAGTCACTTGAGAAATGTTGCAGACCTTCCCGGACTTACCACGCATATCAGCACATTATAGGGTCCGGAATCCTATGCAAAGACACAGGACAACTGGGTCACTTATTTGGGTCTCAGCCTGCCCCACCACTGCTCCCCTGCTCCCCTTCCCCCCTGCCCCAGCCCCAGGCTCTGTTTAGTACCTTGCGGAACCCATGGAGTAGAATTTAGAATCTCCCAAGCTTGTTTGAGCTTTGCTACCTCTAAGCCTCCACTTTGGGGGGAGGTTCCTTACCTGGACACCCTCGCTGCCGGTTTTATAACAGAATGGCCAGCCATTCTGCCCCGCCCCCCCCCCCCCCCAGCCTAGAGCAGTGGAGCGTCCTTGTCATTGTTCACTTTAAAACATCTCCATATGAAAGTTGCAGCAAGAAGCGAGGACGCAATTTAACTTCATTCCACACCTCAGGGTAAGTGCTTAGCATTTGAAACCTAGCCTGATCAGGAATCAGCATTCCATAGGTAGCTACTCAGCTTCCAGGTACCCTTGAGAGCAACACCTGAGGCTTCATTAGCATAAGGTATGTAAGGAACCATTTGTCCCCTGTGTAATGAGGGGTGTCGAGGTCAGTGATCCTTGGGGAAGGTCATCCGGGCTGCGCCTCCTGCAGGATGAGGTTGATGAATCCCACAGGCCCAGGCAACGTTGGGCACCTGGGGTCCTGAAGGCTCCACCCCTTGGAGGCCTCCTGCTGTGGCATCCAGAAACAGGCCTGGTGCTTGTGCAGCCTTCCAAGAAGTGAGGTGCTGGCCGAGGGCCGAGGTGGGGACTTTCCTGAGCTGCAGGAGCCGCTCCCATGACTGTTTGCAGGCCTGCTAATGAATATTCAACAGTCGGCTGAATTTTATCTAAGACTTGCTTAAATCGAGTCGGCAAGGTGGTCACAGAGAAAGTTCCCCGAAAACAGACGCTTTGGTCTGTCAGCAGAGGGGTCAGTTCCCCGTGGGGGGGTGACAGCGGCCTTACCCCCCCAACCCCCAGCCTGTTCCCACTGATGCTCAGGCTGGTGCTGAGCAGGGCAGAGAGTGGTCAGCCGCCCCGGAGCTCTGCCAGCGCTGTGGGCTTCCCTGTCCCCCTCCCTGCCCCAGGGGCTCAAGTGGCTGCACGCCACCCCCCACCCCACCCCCGCCCCCAGCCATTGAGGCCCTCTGCCAAGGGACACCCACATCTCCTCCTCCCTTATGAGCAGCACACACAGGTGTTTCTGGAGTGTGCTGCCCTCCTCTTCTCCCGGCCCCATGTCCTTGGAGCTCTTGCAGGAGCCGTCCCTGTAGCAGCACATGCCACACTGTCCCCCTTCCAGAGCCCAGTCTTCCAGCCCCTGTGGTCAGTCTCCCCTTCTCTGTGCCTCAGAGTCTGCATCTGCAGGGTGGGTGTATAGTAATAGGGTCGCCCTTGTGGCCTGTTGTGGGGGAACCAGCTCATAGGGACAAAGCCCCCAGAACGCTGCCCAGCGGCTTGTGAGCCTCTACATGTGTCCATTTCCCCTCCCTCTGTCTCTGTCTCTGTCTCTGATTACCAAAGCTTTACCCTCACAGGCAGGCTCACTACAGTGTGAGGAATGAATGAACTCATTCCTCCATCGAGGTTTTAGCAGGCTTCCGGGAAGCAGGACAGACGGCGGGTGGACCTGGTGCTAGCATTCACTTGCTTGCTCAGAAGAGTCCTGTTGGCCCTTACTTAGAGCTTACTTGCTTTTGGTTTACATGCTTTTTTCTTTTTTCAAGATTTTATTTGAGAAAGAGAACGAGTGGTGAGAGGGGCAGAGAGAGAGAGAGAGAGAGAGAGAGAGAGAAGCTGACTCCCTGCTGAACAGGAAGCCCAGGGTGGGGCTTGATCCCAGAACCTGGAGATCATGACATTTCAAAGGTAGACGCGTGACCGACTGAGGTTCCAGGCACCTCTCCATGGACTTCTAATAAGCACAACTTGCTTTCCTACTCACAGAAGATTAGAAACAGCGAATTAGGAGGAATTTGTGTCAGACAAGAAATGACTAGTGGCCAGTGAAGGAATAGTCACATAAATATGAAAATCAGACAAAAGCACTTCTGAATTCTGGGATCCTTTGGGTAGAAAAAAGGACAAAATAGCCCCATTCCTCGAGGCTTGTGAATACTGCCATTGTGCTGAAGCCCTGTAACCATGGCCCCCAACCGCTGAGAAGAGAGGAGGTGATCCTTAGCACACTTTGCTTAATGAGGCGGGAAAGTATGTGATAAGCTTTAGAACTTCCAACAAAGTGGGAAATGTCAAAGTTTTGATGCTGAAAATGGTTACTCTCAAAGGATGGATGCAGCACAACTGGGCCCAGGGGTCTGGATGGGTGGGCGTTCCTTCATGGGGCCGCAACAGACACTCCCCTGGGAGATGTGCAGTCGCAGCCCCACACCTGACGCTTGTTGGCCTTTCACAGACGCCCATGAGAAGGCCCGGGGATGGGGTCCAGACCGGAGGGAGGGACCCACGCCTGTAAATAGGACGGTTGTCTTCTGAGTCCTGTTTTCGCCATCTGCTTTTTGTCTTGCCGTATAAGGCCTTGCCTGGTTATGTTTTGCTGAGCTGGGAGCAGATACACTTTAGACACACGAGGGGAAGCCTGTGGAATATTTTGCTTCAGGCTGTGGATTGTCAGAAGACCCCTGGACCAAAGCTTGCTTGGTTTTTCATCTGAGGCCAGTCCTGAGGACGGGTGGCCTGAACAGGGTCCTGGTTTGCCCTACCGGGGACCCGGGCATGACCCCGTGTGGGTTCTGACTTGCATCTTCCAAGGAGATACCTAAGGTGGTAAACAGGTCAGGGAGTTGAGGGTCTGTCATGAGTGATATGGCAAGAAACAGAGCCCTAGGTGCTGGCCCTGCTTGCCCGTCTGAGAGGAGGATGGCCATGGCAGCTGACATCATCACCGCCAGTGTCAGACTCTCCTCTCTGCCAGGCCCTGAGCACACGTCACTGCTCCGGCTTGGAGGCCAGCAATCTGACCCAGCACATACCTTGTTTAATAAGAAGATCGAGGCTCAGAGAGGTTAGTGTCCATCCATGGGCACGTAGCTAACCTGAAAGGAGCTGACGTCGAACCCGGATCTGTCTTGTCCCCAGTGGTCATGCGCCAGGGACCATCTCCTTCCCTGCAGAGCAGCCTGGCCTTTGTGTGGAGGAAAAAGCCAAGAGAGGGCTCCCGGGAGAAGGCAGGTACTGCCCTGAGGCCGCCAGGTCAGAAGGCTTGGGGGGGGGGGGGGCTGCCCTAGGTGCCAGAGCAGAATGCAGCCACAGCAGGAGCGCCCCCAGCATGAAGGGATGCTCTCTGCATCCGCGCTACCCTGGCCAACTGTGCGCACTCGGGGGTTTTCCAGGGTCACTTCTGACCAAGCAGTTTGCTGATCTTAGAGATTCAGTTCAGTGTGAAGGGTTTCTGTTTGGGGATATGTCTCTTGGGGCCACCCAGCTGATTCGTCCCAGGAGGAGGAGAGGGGAGAATGGGCTGCCTTCCCCAGGCCAGAATTCCGTAGCAGGTGCCACACTCCGGGGAGCCCCTGGCCTCTGTTCCCCCGCTTCTTCCCGGCTCCCGGGAGTGCAGCAGCCTTGAGCATTGCCCTTGCCTGTCCCAGCTCCTCCAGAGCTTGTCTGTTAGGTAAGCAGCCATTGCAGAAGGTCGGGGGGACGGGGGGGGTGGTGGTGAGGGGTTGGACTGAGATCTTGAAGGGTGAGGGTGCAGGCAGAGAGATGCGCTGAAGGCGTCTTGAGCCACTGATGGGAACCCTGGGCTGTGCCACGAGTGACGCTTGTGTTTCCCTTGGGATCCCAGAAAGGAGGAAGAAAGGGGAAGTAGCAGGTATTGTGGGATCACTGAGAGCACTGCTGAGAGCCGGTCCGTCCGGAAGGCAGGCACAGCCGGGACAGTGCCACCTGCCACTGCGGAGCCCTGGTCGTTTGCTCCATGTTTGAGGGACATTAGACAGGAAGACGCAAGGGAATCCCGGCCAGGAACGCTGTGGGTACTTTACAGGTTCGGTGAAAGGGGCCAGCCGTGTGAGGTCGAGGCGTCAAGCAGAGGGGTTAAAGTTTCATCTTTTCTACCCTAGGGATCCATTTAAGGTTCCCACGCAGGGATGTCGCCGGGGGGTGCTCAGGTGAGGTTAGCCCGGCCATGCCTCGTCCCGCCGAAATCCGTGTCCGCTCCCGGGGAAGGAGCTTTCCAGCAAGCTGCCCTGTCCGCAGCCTGGTACGAGCCGCGTGCGGTCTTTGGGCTTGTCCGTCATGGACTTCTAGTTTGGCACAGTGGGATTTGCATTTCCCACCTGCCTCAAGGTTGGGTGGCCGACTCCCTCAGACCACTGCAGGGGTCAGGAAGATTTCTTTCTTTCTGCCTTTTTTTTTTTTTTTTTATAAAGATTTTATTTATTCATGGAGACACAGAGAGGCAGAGACACAGGCAGAGGGAGAAGCAGGCTCCCTGCGGGGACCCCAGGATCACGCCCTGAGCCGAAGGCAGACACTCCCCCACTGAGCCACCTGGGGGGTCCCAAGATTTTTCTTAAAGGACTACACAGTAGATAGTTTAAGCTTTTGGGCCCTGGGGCTCTGCTGTAACTTGGCTCTGCTGTCCTGGTTGGGAAGCGGTCCCAGACTATCTGTGAAGACTGGGAGCTGCCGTGTTCCAGTAACACTGCATTTAAGGAAATAAGCCCCGGCCCGTGGGCAGGAGCATGCGGCCACCTTGCCTCAGGCGTGCTGAGCAGAAGCGAGCCTCCCGGACGGACGCACCGGCTGGTGTGCAGTGGTCACGGAGCCACGTGTGGCTGCGGAGCCTGGCGCACCCGGGACCCTGAGCCTGAAAGAGAGGGCAGCTTGGCGGTGTGATGCCACTGAGATGTTGAGGTCTCTTCCTGGAGCGGACGCGTCTCTGCTGGAGAAGGCCGTGCTGCCTTGCAGGGGACCCCTCTGGGCCTTGTCCTCCTCCTCACAGCTAGCACGGAGCAGGTGGCCAAGAGGGACGGGAGGCCTGTACCGGCTTTGTTCCAGGGACTCCTTCCAACAGCAATGCCCCCTGTGCGGTGTGGCAATATCCACTGGCACAGAAATGGGAGGGGAAGTAGATGGAGGCGAAATACTGTGCCCACAGGTCTCACAAACCCTTACGTGTTGGAACTGGGACCTGAGCCGGTGTCTTCTAATTCTAAATCCCAGGTCCTTAACTCCTGTGTGTCCTGCCTTGGGTTCAGCTCTTGGGATTATTTTTTTCTTTTATCCCTTCATCTCTGATGGCTGCTCTTGGCTCGAGTGTTATTTAG